>NC_092628.1:81185163-81526334 GCF_039555335.1 Amphiura filiformis
GCAAGAGTAAAAAGTGACTAAAATTCACTCTAGAAGGAGTCAAATTCACTCTCAAAAGAGTGAACAAGGAGTGCAATTCACTCCCAAAAGAGTGATTTTTCACCCCATTGGAGTGATCACTGTAGGCAATCCATAAAAGAGTTGAAATTTGACTCCTTTATAGAGTATTTATTTATGCTCATCCTGGAAATTCAAGCGAGCAATTATTGTCCATTGGTAAAGAATTCATGTTGGCATTGGTAAACATGCCAGTTGTGGCCGAGCAGAAAGAATGAAAAGGTCTTAAAAGTGCTTTTGTAGGATTCTTGATAACTCAAAGTGCTTTTTGCGGGATGTCAGGAATTTCTTCAGATAGCAATTTAATAACATTTCTTGTAAGAACAGAGGAAACTCTCTGCAATTCAACAACAACTTTACCCCCTACTGGCACCAAATGTAGCGGAACCGGCCTTCGGTATAAGGTAGTGATCGGCAAAGTTAAGAATGTCAGGAATTTCTTCAGATAGCAATTTACAATGTACCGGTAATAGTGTTTCTTATAAGAACACAGGAAACTCTCTGTAATCCAACAACAACTTTACCCCCTGCTGGCACCAAATGTAGTGGAACCGGTCTTTGGTATAGGGTAGCGATCGACGAATATAAGGTTTATGATGCGGTGGGTGTACGGACCATAACATACATTCCCTAAATCTACATGTAGGTCATCTTTTAGGCTGTACAAATGTAGTACATTATGACTGAGAGAGACATGAGACTTTCAATAATTGGACAAGAGTCTTTCTGCATTTGTAATTAATCATGAATTCAAGCAAGATGAGTCATTGAATTCTTAAACACTTGAGAATGTTTCTGCAATCTTATTGGTTCTAACCTGTGTGATATGCATTTTCAAGCTGATTCCAAATAGAGAGTTAACCAACAATATTTACTATTCAAAGAAATTAACTCACTTGTGTGTAAAGTATAAACACTGATATTCAAAAGTATCTCATTTTGGAAAATGGATCTCATATTTGTAATCGTCTCAAATTGAATAGATTTGAGAAGCAATTTGAGATCCAATATGAGATTCAATTTGAGTGACAAATTGAGATATCAGGGTGTGTGCATCGACGCTATACGCGTCCTCGCTATTTGAACCAATCGGAAGCGCATAGCAACGACAGGACTGATTGATTTTAAGCCCTATAAATGTAGGTAATTCCTCAAAAATGAAGGATTTGATTTGATTTGATTTTTTAAAATTTGAATTGAAGTGTTTATGAATGTGAATAAAGGAATTGTTTTTAGCCGCTGTTGTGCATCTATCGTCTCATATAACATGGTAACATCATTATTTTTAGCTTAAAACAACTCGGCTTCACCTTGTTGTTTTACTTAAAATAATGATATCGCCCGTGTTATATGAGACGATACACGACAGTGGCTAAAAGCAATACCTTTATTCTCTAATTATCCTGTGTAGTGTGTATGTATTATTTATACTCTGTGTAAATTGTTAATTAATTTTGAGGTATTATGAATATATTACAATCTTTTGTCCATTCATAAAAGAAGAAGCATAAAATAACGATATGAAATACAACAATGATAATAAAAATCACATAATGCAGGCGTTTGAGATACGACTGTATTGGTGACGTAGACTACGAATGTACATGATGTATATTTCAAGTAATGTCTCCATTACTAACGGATGTTCACATCAATCATTCATTGTTTACACAATGGTAGGAAATCCTTTGATGACAAGTTTTGAAACGTAGAATATATATATTATTCAAAAGTAACAAAATTTTAGAGAATCTCAGTTATAATGCTTTTGAAATACAATATTCATCACATATAAAAAAAAGGCTATAAAACGAGTTTGTCCCATGCACATTTTTGGGAGCAATTTTAAAGGATTTTGTTTGTTTATTTATGACCATCCACCACAAACCGAGTGTAAAGTTGCCAGTGCTTATATGCAGTGAGGAAAAATGAACAGCATAGCCAGTATATGGAATACTTAAAAGAAGCACTTTGTGATCCACAGCCTCATTCCCTCACTTACCGTCAGTGGTGTAAGTAGGGTTAGTAACGCCCGGGGTAAGAAACAAAATTGACGCCCTACGCCCCCCACCCGAGAATATCTTAGATGTGCCCCCTCTCAATTCTTTAAACAATTTTGGTTAGGGCTCATACTGAAATACCCTACAACGTTTTCACACAGAAAGAAGGCAGGATTCCCCTCGCTAAGCGCGCGCCTCAGGAAAGCTTGGTCATAAAACGGATGGATTATATGCATCAGTGATACACCCTGCCCAGGATTTTAACAAAAGAAGGCTAGCACAGGAAAGCTGCAGGGGAATTTCAATATGAGCCCTTACTAGAAGTTGAATATCGGTCGTAAAATGTTTTTTCAATTGATTTTGTGGTGAAATTCGCGTGAAGCGCGCGAAAATCGATGCTGAATTGGTCAATTTGGCGCCCCGCTAAGGGTGGCACCCGGGGCACGTTGTCCCCCTGTAGTTACGCCACTGCTTACTGTACTCCAAAAAAGTTTTTATACCACTAGAAACCTAGGACTATGTAATGTGTTTGTGCATAAACTTTCTTGCAAATTTGGCCGTTTGACAAAGATATCATCCAATTTGCAATTCTTGCCATCGACAACCCAACATGAGAACACTGTGGCCTATGGGGGCACTTTGTAATTGTGTAAATTATGAAATTCATTGCTCAAATTCATTTTAATGTTGGAAATTGTAAGCTTTTTTTCATGGATATTGAACCATATGTGACGTGTCATGTCAAAAGGAGACACTTTTGGGCAGGATCGTAAATGGAGAAATAGCCAAAAATCTGCCGGTGGGAGATTTTTTCACAATTTGGGTTTGTTGCGAATTTGTGATGTTATTTAATGTTAAAAATATTGTCTGATAGTTTCAGACCGGAATATATCTGGCATCTTGTATTTTTTGAGACATTTTTCAAGTTAATTCCTACTCTCAACATTGTCAATAATATTTTTAAAGGCCGATATCTCAATTTCCAATTTTATAATACCATAACTTCCGAACTCAATATCTTCGCTTAGGAATGTCCGATTTCATTGGGGAAAAGCGGCGTTGTGGAGCAAAATATCTCTATATTTAAGATATGTAAAAACCTCAAAATTAATAACCGGCCCAAAAGTGTCTCCTTTTGATATGACACGTCACATATCTAAAAAAGAGGATGCTCAAATCATACCCCTTTAACAGTAAAATTTATACTTTACACACAACCGAGTTAATTTCTTTGAATAGTAAATATTGTTGGTTAACTCTCTCCATGCGGGCGTCAAATGCCCAGGTCAAGTGCAGACGACAAGTTAAAATCAAAATTCAAAAATTTCAGAATTGTACATTTTCATTTCATTTTTATTTGGAATCAGCTTGAAAAATGCATTAAAATGAGTACAAACAAGCCTAGCATTGGTTCAGTGGTTCTTAAGACAGCTCTTGATATTTTGAGAAAATATCTCAAAACTTGGACTTTGACGCCTATATGGCTAGCACACAGAGCATTTAGGCAGTAAGCAATTCAGCGATCAATCAAACAACCTACTTGTGTCTGCACCTATACTATCTATTCTCATATATGGGGCTTAAATTGTCAAAATGAGAACTGCTCATCAATTATTTGCTGGATTTGACCAAACTTTCAATTTGCAAAAAGAAATGCCATAAACCTTTAATCTAGCGTTAGATTTAAACTAAATATAAAATAAAATGTGAAATAGCCACATTTTTGAAGTGCACTAAGTGCAAAAACCACTTTAAACAAAATATTTCTGCCTTTTACATTAATGTTATTTGGGAAAAAAAGATAGTAAGTAGAGGCCTACATTGTATGTGACCCTACAGTGCCTGACTAATAGGAAGCAAGACAGTTATGTGTCAGCTCTGAACAGAGTGCATTAGAGCTAATGGTCACTAGCTACATGGCACTTTTAATCCAATTCAATGTAGATTGGAAATAGACTTTTCTAGTTCACTTTGCAATTGAATTGATGGAACTGGAACTGGATTTGAAATAGATAGAACCACCATTGTTGAAATGGTCTATAACAACAGTACATGTACTCACACACTAATCTAAGATTCAACTAATTGACTTTATATTCATCACAGTATGAAAGATAAATATGGAAAAAGCAAATTGAGTGTTTTTATGTAGTATTAAGTCAGAAATTGTGTACATGTAAAACTCCACATTGACATTACTGGTTTCCTGAAAAACCATCAAAAGGGCCATATTACCATGGTTTAGGTTTTATTGTGATTGACAACTATGTATCCTTTGAACTGACAAGGTATACGTTAAGATGAAAATTGTGCTTTTGCATCATTACTCCTCAAATGTCATGTAATGTGCCCATGCAAATGTAATAGATTTTTAGTATGTTTTGTGTGTGGGTGTGGGAGTGAATCTTGAGGTGGAAATAAGGGTATGTTTTGTGCAAAACACTGAAGCTAAATGTCTAATTATTTAAATCATAAAATAAACAATATTTTTATGGTTTAATAGGTACAATAGCATATTTGAAATCCACTGTGAAAATAATTGTCTCAAAAAATGCCAATTTTCAGCAAAAAAAGACCAAAAATCATTTTTTTCTTCTCAAAAAACAAAAAAATGAATCTACACATAATTTTACCCTAAATATGATAAACATAAACTTTATCACTGTTTTCACCCCTAAATATTTTTTATACACTTTTGGCCGTCAAATGGTGACTATAACTTGAATTTTGTCATAAGTTAACATGAGGCAATTTGCATGATAATACAATAAAATAGATGATGGTATGAGTGGTTGTGGAATCGATCTAGAGACCTGTCCCTCTGTCATCTTAAGCTATCTTAGAAGTGTCTTCCAACATGGCTGCCATTTCGATTGTAATACCATTCCAGTTGGTTTATTGCATACACTCTGTATAAAGCCTACAGTTTCTAAGTGCTGTTACAAAAAGATTTTGCATTTTAAAAGGTGGAATTTAACTTGCTAAGAGTTATTCTTTGTGATAGGTTTCAATATGCGAGTCTTCTTGATTTGCCTGATATTTTCAAATTTGATAGTGTTATTTTATAATTATAAATTTGTCACAGCAAAATTAAATTGCAGTGAATTGGGATCTCTCTTTAATGTGGCTTGATATAATGGACTCAATATTGCAACCCTATCTTGTATCAAGGTATTTTTAAGGTGGTACTACACCCCCTGGTAAATATTGTGTGACTAATTTTGCATTTTTCTCAAAAAATAACTACACACTGGTAACAAAAGTTATGTATATTATAGGGGCAAGGAATCCAATTACTCACTGAAATTTCAGTGATTCAAGACAAGTGGTTCATTATCTATGTGAAGAAATGAGGTACATTCTAGCGGTACCTCTTTTAAATAACGTACTGCTTGTCTTGAGTCACTGAAATTCCAGTGTAGTAACTGGATTCCTTGCCCCTATAATATACATAACTTTTGTTACAATTGTGTTATTATTTTTTGAGAAAAATTCAAAAATAGTCACTAATTTATCAAGGGTGTAGTACCACCTTAAGGATAATTCTAATTGAGAAACCTCATCCCCATATTGCTGTCAAAATAGAGATTTTAATTAAAGCACAACCTTAATTGAGTTGTAGTGTAGATAGTGAAGCAATATACAATAAAGATATATTTAACCGTGATAGGCCTCATAGGTATTCTGGTTTTGCACAAAAGTAATTTTGTCAGAAAACAAGAGAATCTCGATAAAGCACTTGGCATCATTTCATTTATGTGATTGTGTGTGCGTGTTGATCACAATAAGTTGTTGAATTCTCTAAACATGTTGATATTAATAAAATTGTCCAATGTTGCTATGGTTACTGGCAGGTTACACATAACTCACAATATACAAATACCCCGTTTTTTTTTTTTTTTTTATATTTTAAAAGGTCAAATGTATAATAAAATGATTCAACGTGTACCTACAGTTTGTAAAACATGATTAAGGTGTCAATGTGAAAAGCAAATGTCACAAATTCTATGAGGCTATATTTGTATTCATAAAATCTGATTGAAATACCTGAAGCTCCCTCCATGTCTATTGAAATATTCTCACATAATAGACTCGCAAAGTGAAAGGCTATTGAGATGATATTCCAAGTCAACTATAGAAGAATATATACTATACTTGCATTCAAGCATTCTCAAAAGCTATCTAATAGAGATAGTTGGCAATGTACAAGGTGATCAGGAAGTTTCATACTAGTATATTTAACAGACTGGCTTATAGTCTGAATTTTCATGGGACAGAAAGGACATGTTTTCAACACAATTCTGCAGCTGAAGTATCTATATACAATGAGTGATATTTCAAATGCCAGCTGTCATTTTTCTCAAGAAACTATCATTTGTTGCTTTTTATGCTCACTTGATATCTTCTGAAGAGAAGTGATCTTAGGTAATTTTACTGCACATTGTCATTGAACAACATTGATATTTATGTTGCTATCTACTGAAGATAGCAAAATATGTTTAATATATGACACAATCTGATCCATTGGGCCAAATTCGGCAAATTTGAAACTGAGATAAAGGTAAAAATATGGAGTAAAAAAAGCAATAAAATACATAAGAAAATAGACATCAAAAAACATAACTTTAGAACCAAGTATGCTAGGCCTTTGGTGTTTTCAGTATATGAAAGCCTATTGTAAGTATAATGTTATTATCATAGTAACTCAATTTTCAAAAATGCTTCCTTTGGCCCCCATGGACCAGATCGTGTCACATATGTAGATTATCATGAACAGTATTACTGATGCTATGAGCTGTTGTCTATTGAAGATAGCATACTATGTTTATTGTATTTACTGTGTAAATTGTCATAGGACAATACTGATAATTTGTGTTGCTGTCTACTGAAGATAGCAAAATGTGTTTACATTGTAAATTGCTATTGAACAGTATTCTTGATACTTTGTGTTGCTATCTACTGAAGATAGCAAATATGTTTATTATGTAAATTGCAATTGGACAGTATTCCTTACTTTGTGCTGCTATCTATTGAAGACAGCAAAATGTGTTTACTGTGTAAATTGTTATTGAACAGTATTCCTGATACTTTGTGTTGCTATCTATTGAAGATAGCAAAATATGCTTATTATGTAGACCTACATCTACTGAAGATAGCAAAATGTGTACTGTTTACTGTATAAAATGTCATTGAACAGTATTCCTGATATTTTGTGTTGCTTTCAATTCAATTCAATTCAATTTCATAATTCAATTCAATTTTATTATAACCTTGTGGCCCTAAGGCCAAATTGCATATATTTTACTTGGTATAAAACATACAAAATCAATACATATATGAACAAATTACAACAGGACTAGAAAGACTCTAAAATAAAATAAATAAAATACATTGCACACAATTAAAGCACTATAATTGAAATGACGCACCAAACCAATCTAAAAAATTTAGAAATCCTCACTCAGGTTATTACATAACTCAAGCACTTACAAGTTACATACCCATAAGCAAACAAGTAACATGCATAATTACACACACAAACATACATAAAAAAGTACATAATGCAGTAAGCAGTTACCAAACAAATCACTCCTAAAATACTCACAGATTACTTACATAAAAATATGTATACCATCCACTGCTCACAGCATCCACCCACATCCCACCCTCTCCACCTGGAACATGAATATATATTGCACTTGAATATATATTCCGCTTTAAAACATGTCAAACATTTAGAAATACACATTTAAAACACTTAAAAAGGATAAATTTTATATAAAACCAATATTATTTCATAAAAGATAAAGTATCAGGAGCAATCTATTAAAGATAGCAAATATTGTTGGACAGTATATTACTTACTTTGTGCTGCTATCTACAGAAGATAGCAAAATATGTTTATTATGTAAATTTTCATTGGACAATAGGCCTGATAATTTGTGTTGCTGTCTACTGAAGATAGCAAAATGTGTTTAGATGTACTGCATAAATTGCCATTGAGCAATACTCCTGATAATCTGTGCTGCTATCTACTGAAGATAGCAACCTGTGTTTACTGTGTAAATTGTCACTGGGCAATAGTCCTGATAATGTTGCTATTTATTGAAGATAGCAAAATGTGTTTATTATGTGACTGTGTGTCATGAAGCTAGCAAACAAACATAATTTTTTATATAAAACCAATATTATTTCATGAAAGTCAAGGTAGCAATCTATTGAAGATAGCAAAATATGTTTATTGCGTTGATTGCAATTGGACAGTATTCCTTACTTTGTACTGCTATCTGCAGAAGATATCAAAATATGTTTATTATGTAAATAATTGGATATTACTCCTGATAATTTATGTTGCTGTCTACTGAAGATAGCAAAATGTGTTTAGGCCTATTGTGTAAATTGTCATTGGACAATACTCCTGATAATTTGTGTTGCTATCTACTGAAGATAGCATAATGTGTTTACTGTATAAATTGTTACAGTATTCTTGATACTTTGTGTTGCTATCTACCAAAGATAGCAATTTATGTTTACTGTGTAGATTGCCATTGGACATTATAACCCATGCATTTTGTTGCTGTCTACTGAATATTAGCAAAAGATATTTATTGTGTAGATGGGCATGGGACAGTATATTCCTTACTCTGTGTTGCTATCTACAGAAGGCAGCAAAATATGTTTATTGTGTAGATTAACATTGGTCAGTATTTCGTACTTCGTGTTGCTATCTACCGAAGATAGCAAAATACATTAAACATGTTAGATTGTCATTGAACGGTATTCCGGATACTTTGTGTTGCCATCTACCAAAGAAAACAACAAATGTTTATATTACTCATAGATTGCCATTGGACAATATTCCTGATACTTTTGATACTGTCTAGTGAAGAAAGCAAAATATTTTTACCACATAGATTGTCATTGGACAATTATATTCCTGATACTTTGTGATGCTGTCTACTGAAGATAGCAACATATCTTTAACATTATAGATTGTCATAGGACACTATTCCTGACCCGACACTCTGTCTTGCCATCTACCGAAGAAAGCAAAATATATTTACTGTGTAGATTTTCATAGGACAATATTTCGTATACTTTTTGATGCTATCTACTGAAGATAACAACATATCCTTAACATAGATTGTTGTAGGGCAATTTATATTCCTCAAGATAGCAACATATACATATGCCAAGAGATTGTCTACTTTCAAAATATTTCATGATTGATAGGCCCAGGTCTCCTCTGTATTTTGTACTTTCTGAAGTAATTATTGTTTTCACCGCGAGGTATTATGTGAACCACTCTATGTACCATTTTAATGTGATGGGAATTTTATAGGGACTGTTCTTACTTTCAACTCAAAATTATCACCATTTGTGAGAAAATCACTATAAAAAAGGAGCTGGCAAATAGCTCCACAACAAGTTAAATGTTAGAAAAAATCACACAAACCAGGATGCATGCTGTCACCATTATCAATTGCAAAACCGATAGACCTTGGTCGGTGCTATTAATAGTTTACTATGTTTTCACAAGAATGTGTATGACCCAAGTAATAACACAGCCAACTGTATGTCAGTGAGGAAGCTTGACACTTTATTAGACTGACTATACTTCAAAAGCAATTACATCTTTATATTACCCAAACATTTAACTTAGTGAATTCACACAATTATGAATAATAACTATTCAATTGTATTGTTGTTATATTATAATTATTCCAACTGCAAGTACAAATTTTAAATGATTGAATGTAGCAGTTTTGAAATTATATGCTGTTATCACAGAGTATGACTTTTACAATATTAAGGTAGAACCAAAGACTATCAACTCAGTTATGTTGTGTGTGTCGCTCACAGAGTTTAATAGTGTACCTTTGGATAATTTCGCTATGCCACTTGGCAAATACCCTTGTTTGCGTTCTGCGTGTAACATGTATCCAAAATCTAGGCGCCGGATCTAATGCTCAACATTAAAGATGCAAATTATTATTTGATTTTGAGCTCTTGCCAGGGGCGTAGCCAGCTTTTTTGGTCGGGGGAGGGGGGGGCAAAATAAAATTTAGGGGGCACAGACGAAAATAATATTACAGTTGTATTATACAATACATAGAGACTGTATGTCTTCCAGCTTCCAAAAAAATCTTTATTGGGACGATGTGCGTGCGTAACACGCAAAAATTTGGTATTTTACACTATTTTTGCCCATTTTCAGGATAGAAAGGGCTTTAATGCTACAATGTGCGCGCGTAGCACAGAATTTTTTTAATTTTACGCTATTTTGGCCTATGATCAGGCTGAATTTCAGGCTTTTCTCTTCTGATTTTCTCTTTTATTTTTTTTTGTCAGAGGGGCACTTTTTTCTTTCTGCCCCCCTGCCCCCCGCTGGCTACGCTTCTGGCTCTTGCCGAAAAACACCAGATATACACCATACATTTGCCATCCATGAGTGACAAAACAATATGGCTGATTTACAATAGCTTTACATATGGGTCAATTTTAAGTCCTTGCTTTTTTGGGGGTAATCTTTTGGATTTTGAGCTTTTGCCAAAAAAACACCAGATTTACACCATATATTTGCCATCCATGAGTGACAAAACAATATGGCTGATTTACCATAGCTTTACATATGGAGCAATTTCAAGTCCTTACTTTTTTTTGGGTAATCTTTTTGGATATTCAACATTAACAGTTGTTAAATTATGTACAATTTTGCATGCTGAATCGCAAATCATACGTTATATAACATACTTGTAAATAAAGTAGATACACGTATTAAGCAGTCAGTAGTTTGAGATTAAGATATAGATGCCTTTTTCAGTAATGGATTACATATATTCTAGAGGAAGGAGGTCACTAGACATCCGGGGGATTTAATAAGACATCTGCAACCTAACCATAGTTTGTACAAATAAGATGGTAGTCTGTACTTTTACAGTATGCTGAAGTGAAATGTTATATGAAAGCTTGAGCTTCTTTCTTTACAAAATATGTATCTAGTTTTTTAGGTATATTAGGGTGATGAAAAAAAAACCCTGTTCTACAGGCCTGACTGGCCTAGAATATGAGTTTTGGAGAATTTTTTTTAAAACTTTGCTAAAATCATGTAAAAGCAACCCATTGTTTAGATTTGTCAGATTTTGGTGAAATTTTAGGGTAATTTTAGCTTCCAGAAAAAAGCCTGTCCGCCCGTAAATCATTTTGTTTTGTTGCCTAATGTACAAAACGTACATATTAACTCCCTGTAGCTGGGAGGAAAAGCCGTCCATCATTTAAAAATTATGACCTCTCGTATTGAAGATATACATTTTTTGTCCAAAAATACCATAACTTTTTAGGTCTTTTTATTCTACATGAAAGAACATTAAGCCCTGAAACAAATGCACATTTAAAATTGTGTGGATTTTATTGGCGCACAGAGATAGTACCGTCAGCTGTATCACATAGTGACGTATTTGCAAAATGCATATTTCAAGAAAAATGCCATTGAAGTTTTTGCGAAATGTATTGTGCCTGTATTCTTAAATTATAAAATTTAGTTGAAAGAAGACCATCAAAATGATCAAGTTTATGCTATTTTAGTCATAAACGCTTCACTTTATTTGAGTATTCATCAAAGAAATAAATATGTCATTATGTGTGAAGTGTAAATCAGGAAGTTTTGTAAATTTAAAATTAAAGCTAAGTGAAATTTATTTTCATTTTTTTTGTTACTATTTTGTTTACAGTGTGGCAATGAAATAATAATAATCATCTTATTGTTAGCAGCACTTGTATTTACAATTGAATTATTACTGCTCTGATAAATCAATCAAATTTATTGCAATTATTTACATCTGGAAAACACTTAAAATTTTGTTGGCAGAGAGAATAATTGCAAACATTTGCAGACCATTTTGATGTTTGTATGAGTATATAATTGCAGTGAGTAGAACCTTGAGGAATCATATGTATATGTGTGTTTTTAATGCTTATATGTTTACAAATTAAAAACTCATAAGAGTATATTGCCATGGCAACTGATTCTCTATTTGAAATTGCTAACCATTTATGTCAGATAAAGTGTGTGCTTAAACTTTGCTCAATGGGCATAAAATGGAGGCAGATCAAATACATGAAAATTTTCAAATTTTTTTTTTTTAACAATATGTGCAGTGATTATCTAGGATTTATTCTAATACCAAAGATGTTATACCCAAAGATTGCCTATTTAAAATTGAACCCTACATATCACTGTGGTAAATCCGCCATCTTGGTTTGTTGCTCATGGAGGGCAGATAATGTACCTAATTGGCTATTCCAGTTGTAATCCACACTACCCCTGTGAAAGATTTTGGAAATATGTTCCACAGGGGGAGTATGCTTTTCTAATGTAATTGGTCAAGGTTAAATCATTTTAAAACCCAGTCTCCCCCTGTATTATGGCTTTACCTATATCTTCCACAACTGGAGTAGGTATTTCAAATAGAAGCACAGATATTGGAACACATTATCTGTGATAGAAGTTATCCAACTGTCTGTTCTATTTGAAACTCATATTCCCTCTGTGGAATAATTTAGCTAAATCCACAGGGGTTATTAAGTGTGGATTTTAAATTTTAAATAGCTAGCCCAATGGCATTCATCAGCAATTCAAGAGCCCGAAACAAAATTGAACAATAATTTGCATCTTTAAGCTTGAGCGTTTACATAGGTTTGCTTAGCAATAGCATGTGTTTTCGCACAACATACATTCTACATGTTACACATTGAATGCAAATAGCCACATAGCAAAATAAATCGGAAGTACATTAAGTTGCCTCTATGAGCAACATGCAAATGTGCAGAGTCCTCCAATACACTACAATACAACCCATTAATAAAAGAAATGCCTACAGGACAGTACAGGTAACAGTACTTTGGATGATAAAAGGTTGTACGATATTTAATGAGCTATTCCAGTTGAAATTCATACATGCCCTATTGAAATTATAACCTTACTCTCCCACCCATGGGGTGTAAATTTCAAATGGAGTCACCCAATCAGGTAATCTCGTTTGAAATTCACACTCCCTGTGTGGAAGATTAAGGTTATGTCTTCCTCAGGGTGGTATATTGTATGTATTCCAACGGGAATAGCCCAAAGCACTTTTATCTGTAGGTTTAGATGCCAACTGTGGGAATGGATATTGAGACAGATAATGTAACCTGAGGCACAACTGAAATTGGCCTTGGCCTGACAGCTACCATTTACTTTGACCCCTGTTTCTGACACAATTTGTCAATTTGCCTCAATTAATGCCTTCAGTTATTTCCAAGAAAGATGGACTGCATAAAAATGTGATTTCCTTGACCAGTGAAATCTTATGGAAATGTAATTATCAGTCTGTTGTGGTATTTTATTCATTTTTACCCAATAGGTAACTATAGGTTATATCATATAATTCAGTATTACTTGATTTGTTTATGTCGTCAAGTGACATTTTTGGAATGTGGATTGTTAGAATGCATGACGGTACGATTTAATAGTTAGATTGGATGAATTTGTTTTGAAGAGTGATAAAGTACATGTAGGCATGCTGAATTCGCAGCAGAAGTAGTAATGTAACTGGATTAATTACCATAGCGACCAGTTTACACTATTTTTGAATGTATTGCCCTGCACTAGACGTTAAGCTGTTCCTCTGCCTTGTACCATATTATCCAAGAATAGGGATAAATAAAGGCCTGGATCATAATTCTATAGAAATTTTACTTGTTGCTGAGTCTGTGTATGTTACACTTGCCCTGTTACACTTGCACCTGTGTGATTAGTGTGTTTTTCAATCTATGATTTCACACATACACAGTGATGAGCGCTGCCTGCTTATAGTGCAGGGCAATACATTCAAAATAGTAAACGGGTCCCTATAGTAATTCATCCTGCTACGTCACTACTTCAGTACTTCTGCAGCAAATTATGGTCTCATGTTCTTGTATGACACTAATGTTTAAAAGTAGTTGGTTCCAGAAGATCCTTAAGGGGCATGATGATACATGTGTGGCATTTGCTTATATAGTGTACCATATCATATTGTTTGAAATTAATTTCAACACCAAAGTGAACAGTGTGAATTTCAAGTTTACTGCTATAGTCCTATTTAAATTTGCATTTTTTTTAGATATGATTGCTTTCTGTATTCAAGAATCAATTTAAAATACAATTTCTGTTTTCTCTCTGCAGATTGTGACAATGTGCAAGAGAGTGATGAGCATCTACAGCAGTTGGCCCATCAGGGTGCAGCTACCGGCAACTTGTCTTTACTCATGGACGCTGTCAATCATGATCCAAGTGTCCTAGAAAGCCAGGATGATAAAGGTAAGGTCTGGGGTTCAATCCCATGCATATTTAGCACAGGATGCTATCAATCATGATCCAAGTGTCCTAGAAAGCCAGGATGACAATGGTATGGTCTGGGGTTCAATCCCATGCATATTTAGCACAGGATGCTATCAATCATGATCCAAGTGTCCTAGAAAGCCAGGATGATAAAGGTAAGGTCTTGGGTTCAATCCCATGCATATTTAGCACATGGATGCTGTCAATCATGATCCAGGTGTCTTGGAATGCCAGGCTGACAAGTTAAGGTCTGGGGTTCAATCCCTTGCATATTTAGCAGCTGTATGCGGTCAATCATGATCCAAGTGTCCTAGAAAGCCAGGATGATAAAGGTAAGGTCTGGGGTTCAATCCCATGCATATTTAGCACAGGATGCTATCAATCATGATCCAAGTGTCCTAGAAAGCCAGGATGACAATGGTATGGTCTGGGGTTCAATCCCATGCATATTTAGCACAGGATGCTATCAATCATGATCCAAGTGTCCTAGAAAGCCAGGATGATAAAGGTAAGGTCTTGGGTTCAATCCCATGCATATTTAGCACATGGATGCTGTCAATCATGATCCAGGTGTCTTGGAATGCCAGGCTGACAAGTTAAGGTCTGGGGTTCAATCCCTTGCATATTTAGCAGCTGTATGCGGTCAATCATGATCCAAGTGTCCTAGAAAGCCAGGATGATAAAGGTAAGGTCTGGGGTTCAATCCCATGCATATTTAGCACAGGATACTATCAATCATGATCCAAGTGTCCTAGAAAGCCAGGATGACAATGGTATGGTCTGGGGTTCAATCCCATGCATATTTAGCACAGGATGCTATCAATCATGATCCAAGTGTCCTAGAAAGCCAGGATGATAAAGGTAAGGTCTTTGGTTCAATCCCATGCATATTTAGCACATGGATGCTGTCAATCATGATCCAGGTGTCTTGGAAAGCCAGGCTGACAAGTTAAGGTCTGGGGTTCAATCCCTTGCATATTTAGCAGCTGTATGCGGTCAATCATGATCCAAGTGTCCTAGAAAGCCAGGATTACAAAGGTAAGGTGTGGGTTCAATCCCTTGTGTATTTGGCACATGCATGCTGTTAATTCATGATCCAAGTTTGGGTCTGGGGTTCAATCCCTTGCATATTTAGCAGCTGGATCCGTTCAATCATGATCCAAGTGTCCTAGAAAGCCAGGATGACAAAGATAAGGTCTTGGGTTCAATCCCTTGCATAGTTAGCACATGGAATGGATACTGTCAATCATGATCCAAGTGTCTTAGAAAGCCAGGATGACAAAGCCCTTAGGCGGTTAGGGTTAGGTTACCACTATCGAAACTCAGTATAGGCTTCCTTAACCCTAACAGGACGGTATACTACAAAATACTACTTGATATATGCGCTGTTCGTGCATGCATCCCACATGGTGTGATGATGCAATTGCCCTAAGTGATATAGGCACGGTTTCGCTGGCCAGCGAAGTCCAAGACCCGTACCAAAGTGTTGCCGACCCAGTGCCTGGCATGCGAGGGGTCTCGGGTTCGAATCCCACCCAGAGCAAACAACTTCTTTCCTTCTTTTCTCTCTTTATTCCTTCCTTCTTTCCCTTCCCGTCGCCAAAAATCCCTTAGGCAGTTAGAGTTAATCTTCCACACAGAACAGCTATGTAAGCAGTTAGCCAAAGTGCTGTCAAACATGGACTATAATGAAAGACAGATAAAAAGAATTTATCGCATCTGACGTCATCTGTCAATCAAACACGAGCAGGGTTTGTTTACAAATGTCGTGATGATGACTTGCTGAACGGCCTAATTGTTAATTTTGCACCTTCAAACATGCAAACCATCTCAAAAGTTAGGTCTTTATAGTAGGAAACTTTCTTTCTCGAAGGCACCATGTCAACAATGCCTATAGAAAAGCTGCTTTTTGCCTTGTAAAAGTATGTAATTTTTTGCCATTTTCTGCTATTCCTTTTCTCCGATCAGCACCAGATAGATCAGTCTTCCTTTTGACGCGCTATTAACCTGTGTAAACCAATCAAGGATCGTAATTGACAGTGACATCAGACCCGATAAATTCTTTTTATCTCTGTCTTTAATTATAGGTACCCTTGATAACATGGTTTGACAACTCTTGGATTTGAACCTTTGGGTTTTCCCTTTCACTCTACATTATAGGCAAGTTCATAATTATTTCCCAGAATGACCCCCTTCTCTTGCTCTACACGTGGGCAGCAAATCAACACTAACATAGCATAATGAGGAGGTTTCTGAGTCAAGATGTTTACCTTGGCCTTATTGATGCAAGTAAAAGAAAATCCTTCATCAGTTATTGTGTGTGTTATTTCAAGCTGTGCTTCACTGCTTGTCCCATATTTTGAATGATTATTTTACAGAGCCTCAGTGAGGCCATTCATAGACTACTGTAAATGTGATTATGTGGAGTAATAATCATCAATAATATCTTGGTGTAGATTATTCATCCAGTTGTTCAAAACATTATTTTGTAAATTAATCTAATACTGGAATTAAAATTTGCAACTCACTGTGCTACGTTGCGTCCGAAAACATCGGACTTCGTCAGGCATCTGATTGATGATGTTGTGACGTCAGATGTTGAAGTCCTGATGAAGTCTGATGTTTTCGGACATTAGCGTTGCAAAGTGAGTTGCAAATTTTAGTTCAGTATTAGATTTAATTACAAAATAAAATCATCAATAATAATAATGATAATAATTAATAATAATAATAATAATAATAACACTAATAATAATAATCATAATCATAATAATAAATCTTGCCAAGAGGTCACAGTATGTTGACTGAAATATTGCACAGAACCATCTTCTTGTAACATGACATTAAAATCCTACAGAAACCCTTTATAGCGTTAATTTCTTGTTAAAATCCATCACTTTCGTTTATAGTCCTTAATTGCTTTGCCTCTGACCAACCAACCTAGACAAATGGTATTTATTTCATATTTACGTACATCTTGAATCTGCTAAGACACGCCTGAGGCTAGCATCTATCTAACTGCTATAGCGTTATGAGTTACCTACAACCCATATTACCACTTCATTTTATATCCGCCACTTAATAAGTTACGGTGTTGCCAAGATACCTTGCATATTCACTTAAGCTACAGATATTGAGTTCAGCAGATATATAGACATTTAGTGAACATGCAGTATAAATTGATGCAGACAGACAAGTGGCTATGCAATAGTGACCAAATCGTATGAGGTACTTAAAAGAAATGGACACAATTCAGGTATCATTAAAGCTTATTACATGCAGTGTTTGCATATACATTTTGAGACCAAAACCAATGTCAGTTATTTGTAGTCAGTGGTATACGACTAGTGGCACCACCAAAGGGGAGGAGCATTTACCCCCCACCATTCCCCTCAAAAAAACATTGGGCTTTCCCCTCTGAATGCTCCCCATTCAGAACAAATAAATCACAGACAATAATCCACAATTTTGGGTTAAAAATGCCAAATGTTAGGCATTTTCCTATAAAAAATCCTGCAGCCCCCACTACTCAATACATATGTCTTCTTGTTTTTCAGGAAATGGATATAAAATTTCATCTTCTATCTTTATTATCAGTCATTAAACTGACCAAATTTGACCTTGCAGCACATTTGTAACATAAAATCAAAATTGCATTAATGCCAACATCATTCTCATTAATTTGTTTCAAGTCACAACGTGGTGCATTTTTGAAACTCAGCATTGCAACAATCGATCGTGTGGTAAAAGAGATAATTGTATTCCAATTTGAGGTTTTCATTACATGGTTAGCTCTAGTAAGAAAGCCATGGCTATTATACTATAAAACCTCTGGTGTTAGTGCTGTGATGTCACAGCTTACGTGCCTCTTCTCATCTCATCGATATGTACCTTGGTAATAGTCGGTATCTGGTGAGCGCTATGTGCCTATATGCCCGCACTAATGCTCTCGCAATTTGTTGCTTTTCACCTCTCTTTCTTTTCCTTCCATTTTCCCCTTTTATCTATACCTGTTCTCTGTTTTAATACATGATATCAGACACTGTGCCTGTAGCAGACCTTGCATCATGGCCGGCCTTTGCACAATTCTGTTGCCTAGCAACAGCTGCTGTCTTAACAATAGACAATAAATAGGTCAGATTTTGATTTGGCAAGAACAAGATTTGGCATTGATTTAATATATTGATTTTATAGTGTTCTAGGAATTCATTCCAAACATAAAATTACATTAAAAAAAATAGATGGAATGGAATTATTGATTCCTTGGACATTGATTTATTCAATTTTAATTTTTTAAACATTTTGCAAGGAGTATATTGTCTTGAATATAATTTTATTACAAAAATAACATTTTGTGTTTCCATATGTATAACCTGACAAAGTTATTAGTTTGTGTCTCTGCATTTGCAGCCGCCCTTTCAAGTAAAAAAGCAAAGACTTGTTTTTAAAATCCTTTATGTTCTCAGATATATTTGTGACATTTATTATTCGGTCTGTCCATTTAGAAAATGGAATAAAGTGTTTGACATTTAACATGTTCTTTCAACTATGCTGCTTTTAAAAAAGATGAAACGTCTGCTTGCAAAACGTCTGCTTGTAATTCATTTTATCATACAAAGGAAGGCTTGAAATATTGGGCTATTCCAGTTGAAATCCTTACACCCCCTATGGAAGACATGACTTTAATCTCTCACACAGGGGGTGTAGGTTTCATATGGTGCCACCCATTCAGGTAACCCCATTTGAAATTCCACACATCCTGTGTGGGAGATTAAGATTGTGTCTTCCATATGGGGGTGTATGGATTTCAACTGGAATAGCCCATATATTAATTATTAAACCCATTAGGTATTTTATAATGTCAAATTACTGCATAAAATTATGGGAAAATCCAGCATTCTTTATATATTGTTGATTTACAAAGTATGAGTTGGAATTACAAAAATTGTCTTTGTACCCCTGATGGGGGGCACTCAACTGAGAATTTTGGTAGGGGTGTGAAGCGCAGAGAGCCAAACTTTGAGAACTAAGAACTGATTTTGGGCAAAGTAGAGGGGCTTGATGAATTAACATTTTTGATGGGACTTGTGCACTAAAGTTGGGCCAAATTATAAACTTTGGAGCTAAAAAATTTCAGCTAAAGAGCTACAATTGTCAGAGTTTGAGGCTCAAAGAACTGGAGTATGATCCAAATGTGGGTCATCAGCAGGGACAGGCGATTTGCGCGGAACTTTTTTCCGCCCAATTGGCTATTTTTTTCCCTATGGGTAGGGATACATGATTTGCACTGAAAAAAGAGTTCCGCGCAATTTGCTCTTTTTTTCCGCGCAAATCGCCTGTCCCTGGTCATAAGGAACTGCCAGAGAGCTGAAAAAGGGACCCTTGACTGCAGCACATGTGAGTGACCCCTCCGGGCATTGTACTCCTTTTCTGGTGTGTTAAGGCTTGACTCTCATTTCTTCTCGCATCATGCCATTTTAAATCTTTGTTTTGCAAATCTTTGTTTTGTTTACACACGTTTACTGGCGTTAACAATATTGGATATGACTTGACTGCATTACGCAGGTATGTGCCGTGTTACACAACGCCAATTCCACACGTAATCACAATAATTTAAATTTGCACATTCTGGACTTGTATTTCCCTACCAATTTGCTTTATTCGTTGTCTTGATGAGCCATGTGACTTTGAGTTCCAAAAGAGTGAAATAGTGATTTTTAAATCAAGAAGAAATGGGGAGGGGGGAATTAAAACCCACTTTTTCAGAAGGGGGGGGGAAGGCATATTTCTAAGGGGGCAAAAAGGCCTAAAATCTTAAATATTAAGGCAGGCAGCATCCCACAGAGGGGGGGGGCAAGACTTCTCACAGGGGAGAAGCTGCCCCCTGGCTATGCTACTGCAAATCCTATATTTTATGAGTTTCAGGTGAAAGAATATATATTAGTGTTTATAAGTATCAAAAAATCTCTAATTCTGGCATGGACCCATATACATGTATATATCTCCCCTAATTCTGCCCTTGACTCCATTTACTCAATTAGCACTGCATTCCAATCTCCGCTACACATATATGTCATAATGGACATATCACTCTGTACCAAGCTCTAGCAGAGATAAATGCCTAGAAACATTGGGAATAATAATTGCATTGTAGTGGGAATAATGAATGAAACTCTTGGGTATAAAGCTAGTGTCAATCCTCAAGTGCTTGGTCAAGTGCGACTACAATTAAAGCTTCAGAGCAAGTGGTTTGACGTGCAATTCATAGTCATAGCAACAAGATTCGTTTAATTGTTTTTATTGCATATAATGATGTGCTTATACAGATTATATGGATCTAGGTCTTTTAGTTTCTATTAAATGGCATTTATTTAACACTTTTTCGAAAGAGACTAAATCGACTTATAATATTAAATATATACAAAATAAGAAATATTTACAGAAATATAAGAAATATAGGCCTATTGTATTGGTTTGATATAAGCATTCTACAGCGTGTGCTAAAAGCGGAATGAATGACCTTGATGACAAAATAATATTTCTGATTGGTGCAGCAGCGTTTAACTATAAATGATATGGCTGTGAAGGGTGATGTTGGCATAGAATTTGAGATTTTAAATTTAGTTTTGACATTAACCTGCTATCTACTTGAGATAAGCTGTTACATTAAATTGCTATCTACTAAAGATAGCTGACATATTAACCTACTATCTACTGAAGTTCTCATATTTACTTTTACACAAGGATTACAAAAACTTAGCTTTCCTTTTATATTCATATATACTGGGCACAAAGAGTTTGTTTGTACACTTAAAACAAAAGCAATATCTTAAAGACACTCAACCTAAATGAATAAATAATGCAGTCAATAGATGGAAAATATTGTTCTGCATATTTTAATACCTTATTCTGCACAAGAAATGCGACTTTATTTTCCCAACTTTAACAAATTTGAATGAAAAAAGCGCATTTCAAAAGTGACAAAGGTTTGCATAGACTTTTCTCTCAATACCGGGCTCGAAACATGCTAATTATGAGCACAGCGAGTGCGTCTGTCACACTGTAATGAGTTGAAAAGCCGATGGGCACCCGGGGTGGAATAATTAACCCTATAAAAGGAAGATAAATATCCCAAATGTGTCACTTTTGAACTGCTCTCCTTTTCCATTTAAATTGGTATGACTTGAGGGAATAGAGAGTGGCATCGTGTTGAATGAGGTGTCAACATATGCTGAACATCCATAAGGTATATTGCTGATAGCGATCGATGGGTAAATGTGATGCATGCTGGGAAAGAAAAGGGCTCAAACACTATAGATATTGTCACATGAGATTGCAAATTTGAGCCCTTTTGCTTCCCAGCATGCATCACTTTTGCCTATCGATCACTTTCAGCAATATACCTTATCTATAGTACCGTATTGATTACTTTATTTGGTAATTTTAGTGTCTTCAAGATATTGCTTTTGTTTTAAGTGTACAGATACTTTTTTGCGCAGTATGATCTTTATGCTTGACATGTTGTGTCAAGGCAGAATGTGTCAGCCCCATATCTTATCTTTAATCTGACAGTGGCTGCATAAACATGATAAAGAGAGTAAAGGTTTGTGTAGGAGGAAGCTCATTTTCTCACACAAGGATCACTATTATAGGAGACCTGTTCCCATAAAACGAGAGGAAAGTTGTAAATCTTTATTTTTGAGTTATGGCCAGATTCATAATCTCTGGATAAGCTTTCTTCGTATAGGCCAGCATGGATAAAGCTTTTTAAAGCTTATATTTAAGCATGCTGGCCTATAAAAGGCTTGGCTTTAGCATTTTGCTTGAGCCTGGTCCCATCAGGACCCAAGCGTGTGTCTGCTCAGACCGACCGGTTAAAATGATATATAAAGTCTTGTCTGGGTTGTTCCCTCACTTGGTGCACAAACATCAATATTTCAATGAAGAATTCCTCTGTTTTCTATTGTTTTCTGACAGATTCAATGAACCATATATGTACTTTCCTTCTCTAGCGAATTTCCACTCATTTTGTGAGAACAGGTCTCATATAACAACTTTAATTTGCTTTAACGGAGACACTACCACACTATTTGCTTTCATTTTGATTGTAAAGCCTCCTTTGTTTCAAGAATAAGTACGGGTATATTGACTATGTCACAAAACATAGAAAACATAGTAAATGTAATTGGAAAGTGTATTTTTAGATTCTAAGTGCATGTCTATAATGTGCAGACCCAGGCAAGTTATATCTTTTTAAATCCCCCAGATATAAATTTAACCTTTTCTGGCTTGTATTTATGAGATGACAGCAAGACTATTATCAATGTACTGGAGACAGGACATGTTTGTTACAAATTTAAAAGCTCTCTATATAAGATTTCCACCGTTCGGCTAAGTAAGATTTAACATACATTTGACAGATTTACTCACCAGGTTTGTTATTTTGCGTGTTTGACATGAAATACCAAGGTTGTTTAAAACCCAAGAGAAGAATTGTTGCTGTTCTGTCAAAACTCCAATAGCTGCTAGGTGTTAAATATGTACAATATGATATATCATATTGTACATATTTATCACACAGCAGCTATTGGAGTTACAAGGTTTGGACAATAATAGCGACGATATGTGTAGCATAATGCCTTGTCTGTTGCTTTGAATTTGCAACTTGCTTCCTAAAGAAGATTTAAAATCCTGTTTTCAAATATATCCTTGCCTATGAATGCTGTGACTCTTTTATTGTTTTTAATCATTGATGAGTTTTATGCATATTGTTTGATTTGGTCCTCTAGGAATGACACCATTATCTCATGCAGTTATCAACAAACAACTAGACATGGTGAAGCTACTAGTACGGATGGGGGCAGGAATTAATGCACAAGATGCAATGGGGCGAACACCACTCTGTCTTGCAGCTTATGAGGTAAGGACGTATTACGACATGACACAGTGCTCTTGACCTAGTCTAATCACCTGTTTTATGGGTGTCCCCCGGGGTCTCATCCTTGGACCTAAGTGGCACTAACATCCAGGGTTGATGAACAGGGTACACTCCGTCAGTCAGAAACACTGTCAGTCAAAAGGGTTCCTAACACTAACCCTAAACTTAACCCTAACCCTACAAATTTGGGCTGACTGTGGTTCGGACTGACGGGGAGACCCCAACAAACATGTCCATGTATGTCGCACTTTGAGTGAAAGTTTGTGATTAAAGCTGCACCCAGTGACATTCATGCAGGTCATTGATTGCACTTGACCAAAGCACTGTAGTTAAGTGTCCTTGCACTTACAACAAAAGCTGGCTGTTTTAAATCACCATATATTCAGTCAATATGTTTTAAATTAACCATTTATTCTTTCAACTTGTTTTAATTTTAACCATTTATTCATGGCTCATTCATTCTGTTTTGTTAATCATCACCATTTATTTACCTAATACTTATTAAATCACCAATAATTCATGCAACATGTTTTAACCCTAACCATGCGCGTATTTTGGGGTACGACCCCCCCCCCCCAGGTAAAAGCAAGAAGAATTATTCCCGGGAATTATTAAAGCGAAAAGGGTGGGACAGAAGGGGTGGCAAACAGAATTATTAACCCTAACCCTACCTGTGTTTTTTTTGCTATCGGAAGAGAAAGAAGAAACAAAAAAGGAGAGAAGGTGAAGAAAAAAGTCACTTGGTACCCCCAGGATTCGAACTCGGGACCCCTCGCATGCCACGCACACGATCACCGACATGTAGCTACCGAGGTTTGGCTGCCCCGGCAGCAATTCCCTGGTATATATGACTTAGGCTGATTAAGTCATCAAGTCACATGGAATGGATGCATGCATGCAGAATGGTTTTAATAGTGAGCTTTAGTGAGACTCAGTTGGGTTAGGGTTAATGAAAAAAGGGCAGAAAATTTTGTAAAACTAATGTAACTATACCTTTTTGGTCGCCAGAAGGGCCACCGCTCAAAGTGGTGGGGGTAATTGGGGGTGTATCACATCTAATTCTTTAATATTCTCTGTAGCCCCCGGGGTAAGAGTGGCCACGATACACCACTGCTAACTCTATAAAATCTTACAAAGAAAACCACTGCACATACTTGCATTGCATGTGACGCAATCAGCCCAAGTCATACATTTGTAGGGAATTGCTTGCCAGGCCAGCAAAACTCCTGTGGCTACAAGTCGAGGCACCCGAGGAGTCTAAGGCTCAAATTTCGGGAGTGCCATGTAACTTCTTTGTTCATCTTCTCTCCTTTTTCATTCTACGTGTTTATACTGAGCGTACGGCTTTTTGACCCGCTATTTTCTGGGCACAAAATACCGATCATAATCCGGCTACCGTTACCCAGCTTGTTTCTACTGAGACCAGAAAGCTGTGTCTCGCACGATGCACAGCATTTTTTCCTGTAAACCGGAAGTACGGAAAACAGATTTCAACAAGCGCAAAGCATGACGGTTGTATCCTAAATTTAAATGTCTTCGTATGGTAGCATGCATAGGACCTACAATCCGGGCTACAATCACAACTTAGTGTTTTCGTTAATCCAAATTGCATTAATTTACCAGTGGATCTAGTAATTGGCTAATATGATAATTAATTTACAGCCAAAATATAACCCACTCATTAACTATAAAGAAGTGGGCCAGTATATATAATATCAGAAAGAAGGAACCTACTACATTATAGGCCTATGCCCTCCTATAATACAAGTAGAATATAAATTGCGTTATTTTTGCAAAATGCATGACCTCGACCCGGCAACCGATCACACGGCTCGTTTCTACTGAGCGGATCACACACTTTGACCCGGCATGATCCACCTCAAGAGGTGGATCACGAAAGGCGAGCACATGACCCGGCATGACACGGCAACCGATTACCCAGATCGTTTCTACTGGGCTTGTTACCCGGTATGACCCGGCACGGCACGGCACGGCACGGAATTTGGCCCTCAGTAGAAACACGCAGATTGCTTCTTTCCTCAGCCAGAAACCACATTTAGCATTAGGGTTAATAGGCACTGAGGCATAACCCTAACTCTATAAAATCTTACAAAGAAAACCACAGTGCATGCATGCATTGCACGTGATGCCATGATGCAATCCACTTCATATAATACACAGGGATCTTGTGTGGGCACCCGAGGAGTCTAACTTCTTGGGGGTGCCAAGTAACTTCTTTGTTCATCTTCTGTCCTTTTTCATTTCCTTCTTTCCTTTCTGATAGCCAGAAACCATGTTTAGCATTAGGGTTAGTACAGCATTTATTCATGCAACATGTTTGAATCCATCATTTATTCACTGTGCAATATGTTTTCAACAATCACCAATTTTGATATATGACCTTTTACCATGAAATCCTGCTGTTGAGTTGATGTTCTTTCTTTGCCGCACACCTGTACAAGCAGTTCTTTGTGAATGGCCCATTGTGTCCCCATTCACAAAGTACATACAGACATACGTGTATATTGGCTTGAACAGGTGCATGTGAAACAAAGAACACCAACGCAGCAGTCAGGACGTCTCAAAACCCAACTTGCAATTTTACATTCATTACATGGTAGCATGTCACATATGGTAATGTCATATTTTCAAAGTTTTTGAAATATGCTAAAAATTTTGCAAAAAGTTTGTATTAATTTGGTCAAAAAAATTGACTTCTGGTATAATAATGGATCCAAATTTCTTGAAAAATTGGTATCTGGATGGGTCCATTTTCAAATTCTCAGCAGCACATCCCTACCTTGAGTAGGGATGAGTAACCAAACTTGAGTAAACTTGAGTAACCATCCTGAGACCAAACTTGAGTAACCCTTAGGTAAATCACCATTCATTCATCCAACATGTTTTTACCATTTATTCATCCAACATGTTTTTACCATTTATTCATCTGACATATTTTTAATCACCATTTATTGCGGGATTTATATTCATCCAACATGTTTTAAACATTTATTCACGCGTCAATCGCCATTTATTCATGCAACATGTTTTAATTCACCATTTATTCATGCAACAAGTAAAACCTTTAATCATTGTTGTAAAAGTACCTTAACAAAAGTCAAGGTCACCTGTGGTCAGCCAGGATATCACCAGATTGGCAAAAGATTGTTAGCCATTAACTTGGACTTTTATGAGCTTGACCTAGAGACAACCAAAAGGGCTGTAATTAACAAAACCATGGCAATTCAACATGGATTATGCCAGCTCTGCATGGATTAGATCAACCCCCACCTCACTATCCCATGATGTCATTCAGAGGCAGACCACTTGCATTTAATTGAAGACAGAATTATAAAAAGACTAGTTTGCGAATGACGTCCTGTCATCCAGACCAAAAATACTCTACTGCGCAGGTCAGCAACCAATCAGGCCGCGCCACTACCCAGACGTCAGACACAAACTAGTCTTTTTATAAATCGGTCTTCAATGATAGTCATCCATATGGATGTCCTCAACTCCCACTCATTCAATCGCTGGATTATTGCAGCTTAAGTTGTGGTATTTTCTCCTCCCTGTCATCAACCTTTTTATGGCAATTAATGCACCAGGGCCTGGATTGCGAAACATGCAGTGAACCTGTCATGCAATCTATGTATTAAAATAAGATTAAATGACGTACAACTTTTGTAAGTTTACTTACCTCTTATGATCTCTTATGCCAGCTTGTTATGGAGCTTCAAATAGTTAACTATCCCATCATTAGGCTTTTCATCAGATCACAATCTTGCTGTTAAAATCCCAATACCAGCTTTGTCTCCCATAGAAGATCATTTCCCCCATACGCTGCAGTCATATGGAATGCCCTACCAACACATATAGTTTCAAACCAGGATTTGCAGAGCTTTAAGCTGGAAGTTAATTGCTATCTTTACACACCTATCACTAGTGGCCCCTGGTTCATCCAAAGTGGCCCCTTGTTCACTCCATATCTTGGTGAACCAGGGGCCACTTTTTTGCCAAAGCAGCTTCTGATTCAAGCTCTCTTATTTTCATCCCCACCTGTCAGCTTTTTGGGTGGGTGCGGCGTGCCGCACCCACCCTGTATTCTCTGACTATTGACCTACTTTTTCACATGCCGCAGTGTTGAGAAAATATTCGTGCGGTTATATCCCAAACACCCACAGAGGTGATAGTTTACGGCTAATTTTGTAATTATTGCTTGATTTTGATATGTAAGTAATACGATAAAGTCGTCATAGGCAGTAATGTGTTTGTATTAAAAGAAATAACAAAAATAATTATTTAAGTAATAGAAATACTATTTGGAAATTGCAGCAAGATTTGCAGATGTTTTTATTTGAACAGTACCAGTTCACCAGTTTTGCTAGTTTTCCTAATCTTTGGGCTAAATTAATAATAGCATCGTGAAGGTCATATATATCATTTTATACTGACAGCTTTGGCATGTACTTAAATACAGCTTGTATGTGCATTGTGTTCAGTGTGTACATAGGCTATTTACTTTTCAAATCTTGTGACAAATAGTGCTTGCTGATCATGCTTGTATATGGTATTATAGACAAATTATTAGAATGCATGTGCACCAGTAGAAATGGCCCAGGTTGAATAAAATAAATAAACATATGAATGAATATTTTATTCCCTGGATTATTTTTGTTGGGACAAAAAAATGATATAGTTTGACGCTTTGAAATACAGTTATGTTAATCATAATAAAGTTACAAAGTTAAAAAATAATATCGAAATATTGTAAAATCAAACATTTCCCCTCATAAGTTGCAATACAACATATTAAGGAAATTGATATGACAGATTTTTAAACTTTGATATGGAAAGATACCCCAGCCCTGTTGTCTCACCAGAGAAGATGAGCAGAAGTCTTTCTATCTGATGATAAAAAAAACCTCTAGGTATGATTACGAAAATGTTTTAAATAACTATTATCTACAAAAGTTTTATAACCATGTTTTATATAAAATGTTAACATAAAACGTCTTGTGTTATGATGTGAAGGGTTAATATAAAACAGGAAAATCTGTTCCAACTGACCAGCAGAGAACAAAGGATAAGCAATAGATCAGATTAAAATCAGGGAAAATATGACACAACCTCCAATGGGGAATAACAAACGATATAAGCGTATAAAGTTAAAAACTCTTTTAATTTTGTTTATACGTTTTGTGTTATTCCCCTATTGGAAATCGATGTTGTGTCATATTTTCCCTGTTTTTAATTGTGAACTTGACTTACTCATTCTTTCATTTCTCTTGACAATTTTTCATTTGCCCACCCTATTCCTTTTAAAGGAATTTTTATTCTAAATAAGTACCTGCTGTACATGGGAGATCAGTATTTATGTATTGAAAGCCGAATAAAGATAGATTGAATGAATACAAGTATTGAGGACAGAATGATAAACTTCAATGTAACTTATCAGGAATATTGACTTTTTACATCATTTGGTGAAAATGTTGAATGCTTTGAACCAAAGTGTTGTTAGAAAGTACTGGTGGATGGTGAATCTGGTAATGAATTGTACAACTTCCTCACACAATTCATGAGGCACTAACAGGGTATGTGGTAACTGAATACCATAGCGGACTCAAGAATCAGAAAACAAAAATCATTCTAATATAATCCCACATCAAAACATATCAGTTGTCAGAATCTCTTTTACAAATAATAAAGAAAATATCTGTGAAAAGATGAAAAAAGAAGGAATCTGTCACACACAAAATTTGTCACATAATGTCAATCTTCTGCATCCAACATCAATGTGTTTAGATGTCAGTTTAAAGCTACAAAGTAGTTCTTTAACTTGATTAAGAAATCGTAACATATATTTTCCAAGATATCTGAGATGTTTTTGATCAGATGGGTTACAAATATAGTTTCATTGAATCACATTATTTTTGTATGCTACATTTATATCTTGGTGTGCATGTGTGGTCTAGCGGTGGAGCCAGTGGCGTAACTAGGGTTGGTAGCGCCCGGGGCAGTAAACAAAATTGGCGCCCCTACCCCCACCCGATCATTGCAATCATGCTCATGCATGCCAAATGGTAGGTTCAATATTTTTTTAAGTGAGGCCGATTTAGCGCCCCCCTAGTGGTAGCACCCGTGGCACATTGTTCCCCCCTAGTTATGCCACTGGGTGGAACACAGGCCTCATGATGGTGATATTGTGGGCTCAAATCCGGGCTGTGGCCATGCGTGTTGTGCCCTTGAGTAAGGTACTTTATCTCATATACTCCTTTCCACCACCTGGGTGTATGCATGGTGACAGCAACATTGGAGGAGTCTGCATGGCCCAATCACCAATAAAAGAAAGATGGGCACTCTGTTCACTGTTTATAGATAGGTTCGCCTCCATTACCTTTACCTTTATATCAAGTACAAATAAATCCAACTGGTGCCAGCCAGTATGATTGAAACCTGTCAATAGACCTGATGTAATGCATTGATAATTAGCCATGGCTTCATTAACTGGAGAGGAGACATGCTATTATATATCATTCTAAACAAGATAATTGTCATGGTAATGAGCTTATATTAGTTGTTTCATTTATATTACGTGGATATTAATATAGTATTTGCAGTGCACATCTTGACAGATGATTAGTCTCATGATGAAGAAATTGCATTGTTGTAATTAAGCTTACATCACATGGCACATCAGATGATGTATTGGTTGTCATGTAACATTTCAGAAAGAGGGTTGTATTTAAAATAGCAGTTTGTTTTATTGTTTTTATTTATCACAATGAATAAATAAAATATAAATTTATATATTTTGTATAGCGCTTTATGCCGTAAACAGCCTTAAATCGCTTTACCTTTATTCCGCCGTAATTAGAATATGTCGGAATCATGTTTGCTGCCTACAAATGGTGCAGGGTTCATCAGTACAATGACTGTGACTAACCCCTAACAGCTTCCTATTATACCTGGGTGGGGTGAGGCAAGCGAGGCAAAGCACCTTGCCAAAGGGCGCAACATGATGGTGCAACCCATGCACGTTGAGGCTCAAAGATATGAGTGCAAAGCCGTAACCACTGAGCCACCGTGTTCTCAAATGACTGGGATTGGGATCAAAGGAGGTTGATCATGATCAGCTAAGGAAATCTTAAACACAAAAACAAAATTAGGTGATATTGTTGTCACAACTTGTTACCTTTTTTCTTAACTTAAGGGGCCTGAAAGTTATTTTAATTATGCCCACATTTTTGGAACCATATATATATAGCCCAGATATTATCTTTTTTCTTAAATGTGATGTGGTATATCGAAAGGAGACACTTTAGGCAGGATCGTAAATGGAGAAATAGCAAAAAATCTGCCCGGGGGTGATTTGTTCACAATTTGGGTTTGTTACAAATTTGTGATGTTAATAATGTTTAAAATATTGTCTGATAGTTTCAGACCGGAATATAACTGGAATCTTGTATTTTTTCAGACATTTTTCAAGGTCATTCCTACTCTCAACATTGTCAATAATATTTTTAAAGGCCGATTTCTCAATTTCCAATTTTATAATACCATAACTTATGAACTCAATATCTTTGCTTAGGAATGTCCAATTTCATTGGGAAAAACTGCAAACACTCAAAATTGATAACCTGCCCAAAAGTGTCTCTTTTTGATATGACACCTCACAAATATGTATATGTTTTGTTAAGTTTTAGGGCTATTTAAGTGATAAGCAATCCAACAGGCCATCATTGATCCTGATAAAGAATAAAATATGTACACTACAATGGTAAACCAACAGGACAGTAGGAATTACAGAATAATTGTAAGTTAAGAATGATAAAGACGTCATTCTTAACTTATGATTATTCTATAATAATTAGCCTTGTTTTTTATAGTGTCATTGGTTGGAATTATTACGTTTGATCAAACAGACAGAAAACACACCAAAAGGTGGTAACACAAAAGTATATTGCAGTAAATTACTGTAAACCTTTGATGAATACTGATATACTGAATGTGTTTATGTATTTCCTGTATAGATTTTAAGCTTAGGCCAGCCAATTTTGCTGTTTCATCGAAAAATTAGCCTAGTTAAATGTTGTCATTATTTTCTTAGTTTTTTGTCCAATTTTCGACCGTTATGACCTAAGTGCGAACACTTTGATTAATGTTCTTTAATTGATTATTTTGTTAAGCTTTGCCCAGAAAATTGTTTCAAATAATTTAATATTCCAAATTGAAATCAGTAATAGTGTGTAGTTATATTAAACCAACATCTCCAAGTCCGATAGCATACAGTATTCTTTGCATAATATATTTAGGTCAACATAATATCCATGTGTCAGTCAAGCACTAGCCATTATGGTAGAACATGATTACCATCAATTTGTCTGAGTCAACATAATTTAATACTTTCTTTCATAAGTGAACACTTGGTCAGTGATTGCTGCTAGACCATTAACTGCTGGTTACAAATATTATGGCATCTGTGACATGAGCGCAAATTAAATGCCATGTTTAATTTGTGTGTGGATGCTGCAGGAATATGGCGAGTGTCTGTGGGAAGATAGACGGTTATATTATCTTTGAAATAGATAATAATGAATCTTTCACACATATTAATTTGGCTGTCCTTGAGAGCATCTTTTGAATGTGAATATATTTTTAATCATTGCCAGAATATCAGACTAAAGTCATATAATATTAGATTGTATGCATCATTTTGTGTTAGCTACCAGTGGGTGTTTATTACTACCTTTCTTGCCCCAGAGTGTCTTTTTGCCATGCCGGCTTATCTGGATCAGTTTCATCCTTGTTGGCATAAAAGATTAAGCGTACTAGTGCATGCATTGGCCTATTTTTTTGTAGAATTGTTTGTGGTAAATATCTGCAAGTAGTACCAATCAATTTTTTAAGAACAAGTTTGTACATTTTGATACCAGCTTTACATTTTAAAGGGAATTCTTATAAGATAGATATGGTTCCAGTTTATGACTTGGCAATTAAGAAAAATAACAGGGTGAGAAAAAATGTCAACTCGATATGATACTGACTGAATCGGTGTTGATAGATCGAATTGATACCAAATAGGAAGCCGATTCCATCAATTTTCAGAGCTAGCAGTAGCATAGTATCTGTTGCAATTGATTGAGCATAGTAAAATTGTTTATCTATCTCTAGGTCATTTATATCTCAGATTTATGCATCTGTGATCATTAAACAGCTTTAAGATTGAGAATACCAAAAACAATATTTAGATTTTTATTATGCTGGTGCAATATTTGCTTGAATTAAATGCACGTATAATGTCAGTTGAGAGAAGCATCCTTCCCAATCTACCTTCCCCAGTGAAATCTGTCTTGATTAATCCCCTGCCAAGGTTATTTGTTACTACAAGGTTTATACACCTGTCTCTCCATAAAATATTGAAGTCAACTAATAGGTAAAACATTTGTATACTGCAAGGCGAAGTCAATATTGTGATACTTTTCCTGGGCAGCTATGCCAGTCAAACAAAATGCAGCAAAAATAAAGTGATGTACGAAGGTTGTGGAAAGCACATGGATTTATCACATTATGTGATACACTGATAGTTCCAGGAAAACATTTTGGATATTCTAGAATATAATGCTATAGGGCCTACGCTATTTGACTCCAAGTCAGGAAAAACAACACTGCAATCTGGTGTTATACATTGTCTGAGACTCAAGTTCCTCTTAAAAAACATAGTATATTAGTGCTACTCATTTGGAGAAACAATATTAGTGTTAATCTTAGTACATATTGTTGATCACCCTGGTTCAGGAAAAACAACATTATTATTGTTAAATGTTACACATTGTTGGGCACCAAGGTCAGGATAAACAACAATTTTAAATGTTACGCATTGCTGAGCACCCAGGTTCTGGAAAAACAACATTAGTGTTAATCTTACACATTGTTGATCAACCCTGATTCAAGAAAAATAACGTAAGTGTTAAATGGTACACAAAAGATTCTTGAGCATCCAGGTTCACAGGAAAAACAGCATTAGTGTTAAATGTTACACATTGTTGGGCACCCAGGTTCAGGAAAAACAACATTGGTGTTAAATTGTTACACATTGTTGGGCACCCAGGTTCAGGAAAAACAACATTGGCGTTTAATGTTACACATTGTTGGGCACCCAGGTTCAGGAAAAACAACATTGGTGTTTAATGTTACACATTGTTGGGCACCCAGGTTCAGGAAAAACAACATTTGTGTTAAATGTTAAACATTGTTGGGCACCCAGCTTCAGGAAAAACAACATTGGTGTTAAATGTTACACATTGTTGGGCACCCAGGTTCAGGAAAAACAACATTGGTGTTTAATGTTACACATTGTTGGACACCCAGCTTCAGGAAAAACAACATTGGTGTTAAATGTTACACATTGTTGGGCACCCAGGTTCAGGAAAAACAACATTGGTGTTTAATGTTACACATTGTTGGGCACCCAGGTTCAGGAAAATCAACATTGGTGTTAAATGCTAAACATTGTTGGACACCCAGGTTCAGGAAAAACAACATTGGTGTTAAATGTTACACATTGTTGGGCACCCAGGTTCAGGAAAAACAACATTGGTGTTTAATGTTACACATTGTTGGACACCCAGCTTCAGGAAAAACAACATTGGTGTTAAATGTTACACATTGTTGGGCACCCAGGTTCAGGAAAAACAACATTGGTGTTTAATGTTACACATTGTTGGGCACCCAGGTTCAGGAAAATCAACATTGGTGTTAAATGCTAAACATTGTTGGACACCCAGCTTTAGGAAAAACAACATTGGTGTTAAATGTTACACATTGTTGGGCACCCAGCTTTAGGAAAAACAACATTGGTGTTAAATGTTACACATTGTTGAACACACAGGTTCAGGAAAAACAACATTAGTGACAAAGTTGACATAGTATTCGCCTATTACACGGTTCCGCCATATGCGAGGAGAGTCTCGAACTGGCAATAGACATGAAAGGAAGTATTACGTAACTTTATGCAATGTTATATGACTGGTTCAATTCCCATTCATGCATGCTGCCAGATCGAGGCTCTCCTTGCATATGGCGGAACCGTGCAATGGGTGAATTGAGCATTCAGATTCAGGAAAAACAACATTAGCTGCATTAATTATTGGTACATGAAACCTGATTTAGGAAAAGCGATTATTGGCTGTTACAACATATCACCATATGTTAAAACATGGTGATACATTACTTTGTGAAACGGCCAATGAAATGAAATATCTTTTTTATATCAATTGATTTTGTATGCAAGTTTTCCTTATTTATTTACTACAATTTATTGATAATTTATGGTTATTTATATGTGTTCCTTTAGTAGTTATATATGAGTTCATCCGGTTCATCCGATTCAATTTCAGCATTCTGAAATTGTGTGAGCTTCTTTTCTTACATTTTAATGCAACTTTAAAAATTGAGTTGCTCCTCCCTTGTTTTAATTGTCTCTAAGTTATGAAAATGAGTACAAAATTAACAGCGGTGTTTTTCAGCCCACAACTATCATCACACCTGTTACTAGAATAGCTGCAGGAAGTAATTATATTTGGCTAAATTTGAAATTGCTAATTTTGTTTCTCCTCTCAGCATTTTGTCACAAGAAATAACTTTTCAGTGATTATCCATTTTGGTGCTGATGCTCAATTTTGCACATCAATTGCGAATTTTTTTTTCATACATAATATTGACCAAAAAGTGTACCCCACCCACCCCTACACAAAACAAGAACATAATTGTACACTTTTGTGTTTATGAAGATATGAACAGGAAAAAGAATGGTAGAGAGTAGTGTTTCAATTTAGAGGAAAAACTGGCTGTTAGTCAGCAAGAGGTTTCTGGATTATGGTGATATTTCAACTGAAGGTCATATGTTGAGAATAGAATCTTGTTATCTTTCAAATGAAGGCTGTTGGTACAGGTGAGATGGGCTATTCCAGTTGACATCCTTACACCCCTATGGAAGACATGACTTTAATCTTCCACACAGGGAGTGTAAATTCAAATGGGTTACCTGAATGGGTGACTTTATTTGAAATCTACACTCCCTGTGTGGGAAATTAAGTATGTGTCTTCCATAGGGGGTGTATGGATTTCAACTGGAATAGCCCGATGCTCTCAGTGGGAGTTAACTGGTATTATTGTGACTAGAAGACAGAGATGGGATCAAAAAGGATTTGATATATTGTACATTGTTCAAATAACGAATGTCATTGCATGTTTTTCAAATTGAATGTCATTGTGTGTTTTGTCTGTGATTCCTTCAGTGTTGATCATGTTTGTGTGAATGATGGAGACTATAGATCAGTGTTAGATAGAGATGAAGCAGTGGATACAAGTACAATTACTGTTTGCTTGGTTAATTCAATGACTGCTACTACCCATTCCAGAAAAATACAGCACTAATTTTTTTGGATTAAAAAATATCCTGTTTTGCCAAATGAAACATAGCTAAATCCTAATCCTTTAGTTAGTCCCAAGCTGGCAATAAAAGTCCAATTTTAATATTTGGCAAATTTTTAGAAATAATGGCAAAAAACATGTGTTTTTAATAGGTGTTTTTCGTATGCAGTGACAATCAAGCCTTGTACTAAGACTAATTTCAGTTCATGCATTTTAAATTTTGGAAAAGGCATAGATCGGGGGGGGGGGAATACCCCCTAATATTTTGCCAGGGGGGATGGTCCATACAATCCCCCAATGTTGACACCTGTAAGTGGGTTTCTGACCAAATTAACCTCATATTTGGCCATTTTAGCGTGCTCGCGCTTCACTAATTTATTCCACTTTTGCACCATATTTAAACAGTTTAGCTTCGCACACATTTGTACCGTAAACTTATTATGTCGCCATAAGGTGCTGAATTCATTAAACTTCAAGAAATTTTTTCCAACTCCATCCCCCCCCCCAATGTCAAAAAGAAATCTATGCCACTGAGTAGATCAGAATAGACACAGATGCAGCAGTGGATACAATTACTGTTTGCTTGTTTAATTCAGTGACTGTAATATAATGTGTACTACCAGAGAGCAGTTTATTATTTCAACAGGTGATAATCAAATATTAAGAAGGAACTGACTTGGGTTTAGAAAAATGAGGATGGTTAATGTTTATCAAGAGAAAATTAGATTAAAATGTTGCGTGGGTTAGTGTTTTCCTTTGTCAATATTTTACTCCTTTTTTGGTTTGCAGGGCCTTCTTGGAGATCAGTACAAGATACTGAAGAGGTTACCCTGGATAAAGAATGAAGAATAAATAAATAAATTGATGCTGTAGTGTGTACAATAATAAAAATTGAGACTTAAAATATTCTTTAAGCCAACGTTTTAACTTTGCACGTCTGCCATAGGTTAACTGTGCAAACAGGTGAAATAACAATAACAAGGAAAGGTGATGTACTAGTAATTAGGAAGGGATGATATGGGTGTTGGGTGTCAGGTGTATAATTGTTGGTACTGTTTCAATTGATCAGTTTATTAAAAATGCAGACCTTGTAACATTGGATAGATCATACATTATAGATAGAGTATTTTGCAAGTAGTTTTAAACCTTGTTTAAAGATATGGATACATGACATAGCTTTGTTCTACTTGGAGAATAAAGGTGGTGTTTTTAACCTCTGCCATGCTTCTGTCATCTCATATAGCACAGGATAAACCTTTTTTTTTGTCGGAGTCATCTTGGTCTATAACACCAAAAATAATGGTATCACATGCTTTATAAGACAATCAATGAAAACAATGCTATTCTTATCCCCTAACACTTACGAAATAATAAAGATTAATAAAAGCATGGAAATAGTAGTAAGATTCCATGATAAAAGTGAATCCTATATCTTGCCTGGACTGGGAATCAATCAGTCTTCATTTCAGTGTAGGAAGCCATTTGGTTTGATTAGCATGGATGAAGCAGTGCATCTTCACACATTTTCACCATATATCATATCATATAACCATCTCAGATATAACACACCCAGGAATCAATAAAATTGCATACAGATTCTCAAGTGTTTGAGAATGTTCTTCCCATTAAGTACAACAGCCTTTTAGCTGTACAAAAACAGAAACTGCAGAGATACTTAACCTTCTCCATGTGGGTGTTGACTGCCGATGCCAAGTTTTAAAAAAAAAAATTCATTAAAAAAATTAAATTATAACTTTTTATGTTGACGCTATGGCTAGCACACAGAGCTTTAGGAATACCCCTCAAATCCTAATCATACCCATGTATACCTATCCTGATCCTAATGCTTATTCCTGGTGATAACCTAACTCTAAATCTTAATCTCAGGGTTTGTCCAAGATCTACATAGGTCTTAAATAATCGCAATTCCTGCACATGTATGATGCTTACCAAATTCAAGGTCATCACTCGTCTTTTTTGTTTTCAGGGTTGGTACCATGGTGTTGTGTATTTATTACGTAGTGGAGCCAAGCAATCTATACCAGATAGGAATGGAAGACTACCATTACATGCTGCAACTCATGATACAGATTCAAAGTAAGTGACAATGAAGGGCAAATAGCATCCCATAACAGTCTGACTAATTAACCCCACCCCATGTAACTGATATATTTTTGAATTTTCATACTAATACAGTCAAGGTTTGCCTAGCATGGCCCATATGGGTTCCCTTGACAAACTAAAAGTGCACCCGGTAAAAATCCCACTAGCAAGCAATGGCACGGTCCCTTAATTCTTGCTGGGATTTTCAGAGGAGGGAGTGCTCTACTTGTGCATGAAATTTATCTTAAGGCAAAGGAGTTACTTATGTACTTCTTATTGATAAAATTACATGTATGCTATATGTGATCCACTCAAACCAATGTTGGAAATTTTTGAAACTTAGTTACTACTATCACTAAAATGTGCCCAGTACTTAGGTTACTGAGTTTGCAATCCATAAGTCCCTGGCATATTTGATTGCAAAGTTAGTATCCATGTTCTTATGTTATTTTGTTGTATTTTGCTCCCTATTGTTGGCTATATCTCAATTTCATTAGTGCATAATTTGGTCTAATTGGATCAAATTGTGTCTCATATTCCTTTTTTACCATCCAAATAAGATACCAGTCCCAAAAGATTTACTTTCTTCTGTCATTATCTGATTTTTTTGGTTTGGCTGAAGACAAATGCTCAGATCTTTTCCATTATATTTTCGCATCAAATTGGTCAACAGTGTGACCTTGGTAGCCTGTTTTGTTCCCACAAATCAAATTTACAATGATTACCATCATTAGCCTTATTCTCCTCCCTGGCCCATATTCATGATGTATTGATTTGATGCAGTTACATTCTATCTCTGTTATAGATGACACAGCTTACATGTACTAGTTTAATCATTGGGTAACAAAGTTTCAGAAAAACTACATTTTGCTGCATTTTCCATTTTTACACAATAGCCTATATACCCTTGTTCTTTTTATTTGTAACTAATCACACCATTGTGACTTTTCATGCAATAATTAAAATCCTGAGCATTCTATTTTATTCTGTCGGTCGGCACCGACGTCACTTACAATAGATCGCCTCTTCCCATTGGTTGCTTTTGAGATATTTGGCTGTTCCATCTCACCTCCTTGGACATGAAGGGGACACTTACCATTACACTCAATGGGGGAAATCACAAAACATTCCATAAAATAAATACCTCTTGATGAAACAATTCCAGAAGGTTGATTTCTTATCAGGGAAATCAACTTTAAATAATTACCAAAGACAAGGCAAAGTGGTCACGGTATTTTCTGTGCTGAGAAAATTGACTTTAACTGAACGGCCCTGTACAAATCAATAGGGATTTCATGAATCCCCTTTGACACAAGTGCAATAGATGGAATAACCTCGGAGAATATGTACACAAGTTATCAAACTTCAGCTAGCAGTTGCTTTTAATCTTTATTTTCAAACTGTCACCACTGAAATGTAGAGTGCAGACCTTCTTGTGTGGATACATGATCCTACACCATGATTCTATACATTTGCCTGGACAGAGTATATCTATCCTACTTTCCTTTCCCCTACAACTGGTACAATATTACTGCCATATTATTTTGGCATTCAGTTGAACAGTAATCACCGTGCCCTTTGTGCTACTAACATAATTATGTTAACTGTAGCTATCCATCATAGACATTAATGGCCTGACAACGATTAATATTTTATTGCTTCCTTTTTTTTCCTCACAAACTGCACGTGCAATTCCCATGTTCAAATTGTCAAGATTTTATACCAATGTACCTCACTTGTATGTGTGAAAATGACGTAAAAGCTGCAAGTCATATACCTTGTTAGAAATGGTTGCTAGGCAGCCATTATGCTAGAAGTGTCATCATTGTTTTGTTGCAATGCATTAGTGAATATAATAAGTAAATTGTTTCATATTTTTTAGCTGTAACACACTACTACAAGGTCACTGTATATAGATGGTATTGGTAGTTCTGTATTAAAAATTGACATTTTTTACATTTAACAGTCCTTGATAAAAGATCTAGAAATTTCAGGTCTTTTGGGAAAATTCATGTATGTCTTCAATACAAAAGGTAAAAATTTTCATCCCCAAAATGACAATTTTTAATCATTTGTCATAAAATTTGTATTATATCGCGTATTAAAAAAAAAAATACAGAATACAATTTGGTGTATCTGATGTGGTCTCAGGTCCAACAAAAAATACTGTGCAAAGGTAGGTAACTGAGCCCTTAAGTTAAAAAATGTTATTTTCATTTATGATTCTGCAAATCAAATGTATCAGTGGTTCGCTTGTATTGTATTTGACAACCATTCAAAAAATACTAAAATCAGTGTGGAATTTCAAATGAGGTTACCTGAATGAGTGACTCCAGTTGAAATCTGCAGCGGGAGACTAGAAAAGCCTATTTTGGGATTCTGTAGAAGCAAATATTGACCCACAGTTTGTTATAGTGCACTGTAAAAGTGGAAAATTTCACGCTACATTTATATTTGCGCTTTTGGCAGGCCAAGCTACAAAACATGAAAATAACAACGCACAAATATATTCCTTTTGTGTATAGGCCAATGTAAGGAAACTTAGAATCGCAAATTTAAAAACAAAGAAAACAGTTCAACATTGGCAAAGCGCAAAAAATTAATCACACGAAAATTTCCACTTTTACAATAGTGTATTGTGAACATGACAGGTGATAAAAGTGTAGATGTCCTTATACAGTCTTCATTTGCCTTCTCATCAATGTCAATATTAAATACTGGTATAGGTAATTAAGCATGTATAATACTAATAGTGTTTGGACAGAAACCGATTGTAATATTATAGATTTTCTCTTTTGTCATCTCAACAGAACTTTATCAGCTCTCCTGCAGACCTTAACGATCGGTGATATTAACGAGCCCGATAATGACGGGATGACGGCACTGCATTGGGCAGCATTCCACAATCGTCCGGAACATGTACAGCTGTTGATGTTGAGAGGAGCTGATATATACAGTGCAGATGTGGATGAAAAGACTCCACTTCATTGGGCTAGCCAGGTATTTATTGGGAAACATGGAGAAATACTAATACCTTTATTTGTTTCACTGATGATAAAGAGAACATCAGTCAAAAAGGTCGAAAAGATGCCTCCAGGAAATAACAATTTCAATCTCTGTTGAATCTCAAATTTCCACTATGTGGCTATCAAAAATATGAACAAGAAAAACAAATATAGACAGAACCAAAAGAAAATAATATATATATAATCAAAACAAGTGACAAAATAATGGATTTTAATCTTTCCCCAGAGCAGCCAGCGCACATAAACGGTGAAAAAAACCCCCAAAACCAGTGCATCTGGCCGGATTCAAACCGGCAACCTTCATAATTCTAGCACAACGCTCTAACCAATTGAGCCACAGAGGCACTCTGGAGAAGAGCGGAAAATATAGGTGTATAGGTAAATCTTTCGCTCTTTCGTACCTATGGCTCAATTGGTTAGAGCGTCATGCTAGTATTACGAAGGTCACTGGTTTGAATCCGGCCAGATGCACTGTTTTTTTCTTCTTCAACGTGTATGTGCGCTGGCTGCTCTGGAGATGGGGAAATATTAGAATCTGTCATCCTATCAACCCAGAGAACTAAGTAACCTTTCAAGTGACAAAATACAAACAAACACAAAATTGCAAGCAAAAATCTTCCCCAAGAGAACATTTTGGATTATTTGAAAACAAAATAAATTGTGCGAAATGATCAATATTTACACTAAAATCATAATGAATGAATAACAAAGTTGTAGTCTATAAAATATGTGCCATTTTTACCTTATAGGAAATGTTATGTTTTTATATCCAATGCATCGATTGGATGCTATGAAAATTTATGCATATCAAATTTTCAACTAGGTGCTTTTCCTTTTATATTAGTATTTTGTTAACCTTTTGGTGTAGTGATCATGTTTCATTCAATCTATAGGCCTATATATATAGGAAAATGGGCAATCAAATATTACTGGAGCATATTGACAACAACAAAAAAAGCTATGATGAAATTGAATATGAAGGTATTGGGGAAGACAATTGATGTTCAGTGTATGCTGAACAGGTTGGATTACATCTGTTCTGGAGCACGTATTAAGGAAATCGGGGGACTGTTTGGGTTCCGGGTAACTTGCACTAAAGACAAAAAAACCTGTTATTTACCCACACATGCATCCCCACACATATTAGACATACTTGGATTGACCCTCAAGCGGGGATATCTCCAGTTGGAGATGACTTTACTTGCCTGTTAAGTGTGGTTCCCCAATTGCATTTGTGTGTGTCAAAACATCCTTAGTTGACAGGCAAATTGTTAGAACTCAAAAATTAGACAGTGTATGTAGACCAACTGGGGATAGTACTAAATATGAGACTGTCTATAGAGCAACTGGGGACAATACCCCCCTATTCTGTTTTTACACACACAGAGACCCAGTTGCATAGCTTTAAAGCACCAAATGGAACTGGAGATATCCTAGTTTGACTGTGTATCCCTGATTACAGGCAAATTTGTGTCATTCAGTCCCTGGTTGGATAGGGAAAACAAGTGCACCCCCACCACCACCACACCCCCAGCTCCCCCACATACACACACCCCTGAACGTTTTCACCAATAACCGTGGACCTGTATTGTGTGTGTGTGGTTGTTCACCGACAACCGTGGACCCACACACATACATATCATAATCCAAATGTTGACTTCTGTGTTGAATTATGAAAGTTAATTGACCAACTGTGGACCTGGTATTACACTTACGATAGAGGACTCTACCCCATATGTAAAGGTATGCTTTATATGACTCTCTGCCGCTGTGTTACGACCGTGGACGTCCACGGTTCGCTATGTGTGGTTTTTCACTACACAAGTGTGGACTCAAAGTCCACGTTTGTAGGTGAAAACAAACGCCCACCTACATCCTCACATTTGAATTATTTGCAAGACTAGGTAGGATAGCCTAGTAGAAGTAACAATTTAGAAAACAATTGTACTAAATCTGATTAATTATGATCCAATGGGCGTATGTACCACAATGAATTTGAATTGATTTTGAACAATTTGTGCTTAATTTCACAGCCCGTATCGATCTAAGAACATGTTTCTCAAGTACTTGATTCAGTTGGGTATTAATGACTTGCAAAATTGTGTTGCATTTAGCAATTGTACATTTTTATTAATACAAACTGTCAAAGTGAATGGCTTTTATGACATCATTGGGCAATGTCAACCTTGGATCAAATCATAGTTGCTATTGAAAATCAATGGGACATTCACTGCCAATCCTTACATCAATATCAAGGTGAATGGAAGGTGCTTTCCCCATTTTTATCGCTATAATAAAAATTCCTTTAAAAAAGGAATGGGGCACCCAAATGAGAACTTTGATGTGATGTGCTGAAATGTAACCGTTTGGGTTCAATTATCTTCTTTATAACAAGTGGATTGGTTTTAAATAGAAGGAGGAATAAAGCTCAATTGACCATTTTGGTTACTACTGTTAGGCAATGGTAATTCACAGTTATCAGCTTTTTATTTCTCTACCATTTTTATGCCTCCACCGCGAGGCATACTGTTTTTGCAATGTCCGTGCTTCCTTCTGTGCTTCCGTACTTCCGTCCGGATGTTGTATCTCTGGCAGGGATGGTCGGATTGACTTCAGATTTTCAGGATAGGTGGGTCATGGTCAGAAACCCTGGATACTTTTTTTGGGTGGGTTTGAAGGTCATATACTGAGGTCAAAGGTCATTTGAGGTCAACTTGTAAATTTGTTCTCATATGAACAGTTCAAATCCTATGGGTATGGAACTTGGTGGGTAGAGTCAACATTTAGAGCCAAATTTTTGGAAGGTCATTTTGGGGGCATCAGAGGTCATCCAGGGTCATCTGAGGTCAAGTTAGTACAAACTATCATATGGGCAGGAAACTTGGTGGATACAGTCAACATTTACAGCCAAATTTTTGGAAGGTCATTTTGAGGTCATCTGGGGTCACCAGGGGTCATCTAAGGTCAAATTAGTAAAAACTGTCATATGGGCATGGAACTTGGTGGTTACAGTCAACATTCAGGGCCAAATTTTGGAAGGTCATTCCAGGGTCATTGGAGGTCATCCAGGGGTCTTCTGAGGTCAAATTAGTACAAACTATCATATGGGCAGGAAACTTGGTGGATACAGTCAACATTTAGAGCCAAATTTTTGGAAGGTCGTTTTGGGGTCATCTGGGGCTACCCAGGGGTCTTCTGATGTCAAATTAGTTAAAACTGTCATATGGGCATGAAACTTGGTGGGTACAGTCAACATTTAGAGTCACATTTTTGGAAGGTCATTTGGGGGTCATCCAAGGTCACCCAGGGTCGTCTGAGGTCAAATTACTAAAAAATTGTATGGCCATGAAACTTGGTGGGTACAGTCAACATTTAGAGTCAAATTTTTGGAATTTTGTAAATTTGGTCTCATATGAACAGTTTTAAAATTCCTAATGCAATCAAACTTTGGTCAATGCTGCATTAAATTTAAATCGCCCCATGGTGGAGGCATCCCAGTCGACGCCTTGCGTCGAAAACCATGACGTTTCTAGTTTGCCCTGATGTGGCAATAACGTCAACACATTGTTGAGGCAGCTGTTCCGCGTTCACATCTGTGAAGCGTTTTTAAGCATATGCGTGTGTACATAGCGGTTTGAGGAAACACTAGTGATTTGAAGCTGCGCCCAATGAACTGCGGACTGACCTTACTGCCAAATCAGGGTGATCAATGGATATAAATGCCAAGCTATTGCGTCAATATCATGAATATACATCATACTTGTCCCAAGTTTTTTAAAAATGTCATATTTAGGGTAAATATGCATTTGACCAAAAACATTGGGAGCATTAATGAAACTCAGATTCTAATATCATTATTGGATATACATGTATGTTCAAATGACAAGAGATAATACAATTTGGAATAATGAAATTGAATTTCCTCAATTATTGAAAGTTTCATCAATTATTGATATACATATACAGGATATTAACTCTCTCCACACGGGTGTCGGCCACAGATGACAAGTTTTTAAAAAATTTCAAAATTCGAAAATTTCAGAACTGTTAATTTTCATGACCATACTTGGAATAAGCATGAAAAATACATTAAAATGAATCAAACAAGCCTAGTATTGGTTCAGTAGTTCTTAAGATAGGTCTTGAAATTTTGAGAAAATAAAAACAAAATATATCTCAAAACTTGAACTTTTTATGTTAAAGCATATGACTAGTACGCAGAGCATTCATAATCATGCATGTGATTAACTTAATGGCTATTTATTGGTACACCTGGAAACACTAGCTGTGACCTCATACAAATTTAAAGTGAATGTTTGAAGCATGGATAGGTATTAATATTGTCAACATTTTGTAAAGACAAATTGCATTTCTGTAGTTTTATGTAAGTATCGGGACAGAGTGGCAACAGGAGATGACAAAGATATATGGGGCTATGCAAAGTAAATTACTAACCTCTTGTTGCATTATACATAATAAGGAAAATAACTTCATTCAAAAACATCATGCTGTAGATATTAAAACCCCAACTCTCAAACTGCTTTTTGCAAAAGTGGAAGGAAAGAAGGAAGAAAGAAGATGAAGAGAAAAGTTGTTTTCCCCACCCGGAATTTGACCCACCCACACAACCACCAGCAGAATGGGTATAGCAAGCCATGTGTGTGACCGTCGCCCAGGCTGTCGCCCAGCAAATGGTTTTTTGCATATATATGTAGTTTGGCAGGATTACGCAATCGAATCACATGGGATGCCACTGGTCTTGCAGTTGCTTTGTGCCATATGGATTTTGTATGGTCTAGAAGCGTTAGGGCCATAGGGTTAAAGAGATAAAAATGTGTGAGTAGTTCAACTTCAAGACTAGGTGGGCAAATAGGCTCATAAAATAGCAGATAAGAGAGGAAAGGATGAGATGAAGGGAGGATGAATGATGAGTAAATGACATTACTTAAAAGAATGACACAAGTTGTAAGAAAAAGAAACCAATATTAAATGCTGAATATGGCTTTATCAGTCACATGATGATAATGACGTACGACAAAACATTTTCTCTGAAACACTACATGTAATGGCACAAAGACCATTAACAAAGGTGAAGAGAGCTCTCTGAATAGCTCTTCCATTTCAATTTCAAAGAAAAAATCATCTCTAAATATGATTAATCTTTTACACCTTCCTTTGTCTTGTCTTTTGGTTAAATTGTAAATGCAATTTATTTTGCTTAAGTTGCATTTTTTGTTGCTGGTAACTTCACCATTTTCAAGGAAAAGCTATTTTCATTAAATTCATTTCATTTCAAAAGGTCATTAGCCTTTCCCTACATAATGTGTTTGTTTATTTGCTTTCGCTATTCAAGGAACGCATATAGTGTACGTGCAAACTGAGCTAGATTTACAGCGCCAGTACATCAATCTTCCTGTACTCATTCTAACCCTAAAATTCGGACTAGCAGTGATTTGGACTGACGGTGTTTCGGACTGACAGTCACGGTGAGACCCCCCACCCACACCTTCTACCTTCCCCTAGACATTGGCAATGCTAGTACCACCAATGAGTCTGCAGTCAGCACCACTCAAACTATACCTGTTCAGGTCCAGAATTGTTAAACAGTAAAAGACAATATCTCCTCCCAGCTAGTGCATGAAATTATAGCATTATAGGTGTTTAAATATATATATAAATATAATATAATGTATTTGACAGGCCTATATAGATTGATTCATATCAGTTGAATTCTAGAGACATTATGTGAAAAACTGGTCTGTTTATGGAAACAACAAATGGCTTTTTAATGGCTCATGCCATGGTAACGCAATACACTGCTTACCAAATGACGTTTTTCCTCTGACGTCAGGTTCTTTCTTGTAATTTTTTTCTCAAATATTCAAGAAATATTATTAAGTCGCAATTTTAAACGATTTTATTGCAACAGAAAAATTAGATTGATAATTGGTAGAAATGTTGATTGGTTTTATGGTCATCTCTTTCTGGTGGTCTTTGTGGTGAAATTGGTGCTGTGTTAATTGGTTCTATGGTCTTTGCTTTCCAGTGGACATGTATAAGATAATCAAGAATTTTACTAAAAACTGTGTTGATTAGGCCTAAAAAAATTGTTTGATTGGGAACATAAAAAATAATTAGGGTAGGTCGGTGTGCATTTTTCTTCTTCTTTTTTTCTTTGTTACACACACTTTTTAAGCTGTAAATTTGGTATGATAAAGGCCTTTTTTTTTCTTTTTTTTTAATTTTAAATTTTTTTTGGCAAAAAATAGAAAAAACGTTTAGGGTCGGGCCTATTTGTAAATGACCACTTTGTAAAAATTGTTGCAAATTGGTTCAGTTAGCCACCAGTTCCAATATAACAATAATAATAATAAATAAGCATTTATAATGTGCCATTTATCTAGAAAATTAAATCTAATCGCAAAAACACAGATACAAATTACAAGCAAGAATACATAGTCATGTATACATGAAAACAGAGTTAACAAAAAGGATAGCTGAATAAAACAAATCAACTATCCAAATTGTTAGCTCTATACAAATTCATACAAAATACAACCAACATGAACCAAAAATCCTTAATACATAATGCGAAACAAAAAACATAGCAGTATATAAGCATGACAAATCAAACATTAGTTGACATATACGCAGCATTGAATAAGAAAGTCTTGAGTCCAGATTTGAACTGATCAACAGAAATTGATTGTCTCAGATTATAGGGAAGTGAGTTCCAAAGTTTTGGTGCAACAGTGGTATATGCAGTGGCAATGTTATAAGTGGCATGGGGGGAATTCAGTCAGATCTCTTGCCCTCCCAGTCACCCTCCTCCATAAAACCCAAAATTCCTAAACACTTATTGTGGCAAATTTGTTGATTTTTTACTCTCCTCTCCTCCTCCACTTTGACCATCCATACCCCCACCCCCACCCTGAGCTTCATATTTATTTATTTAAACCTATGATCTCTACACAAAATTAATTTTTGGACACAACTTAGACCTTCATCAGGTGACTGAAAACCAAAGTTAGGTATCAGTCTTAACAGCTAATCATGTGTTAAAGATTTCAACATAATTAGCTATAGTGTGTCTTGTCTCAAATTGAGAGTAACGCCATGTTGGATTTGGCGGCTGCAGTTTCGAATCAAATGCACACTAATCTAATCCCGATCCCGCAGGGTATACACACACATGTAGGAGAGCGATTTGTCCATACACTGACGATGCAATCGCCTATAGCACACTGATGGCATGCTGAGCTACTTTCAACCGCTCTCAACTTGAGACGAGACACAGTATATAAACCTTGACAATATATTGTCTATAGTTTCTAAATGCACTACTTTTTTTAAATACAGTGTATGTACCTGAACATCTATCCATCAAAATTTAATAATAACCATAATATTTCATAACTATACAGCTATATTAAAATGACATTGAAGTGAGCTAGACATTATTGCTTCGGGGAAATCTTGATTGCGTTATGATGTTTCATAATTTACCATTCATAGCCATGTTAATTAGCTCTATGAGCATTCACATGTCTGATAGGGGATTTCTTTTTCTGCTAATATCTTTGGGGATTTGGATAGCTTGATCACATGTTGTTTCATTATGGAATAATATTAACTATGTGCTCACCTGTGGCAATTATATGCTGGTTGTTGATATATCTGGCAATAAGCAGTTGAATGCACTGCAAGAACTGCAAAGCTATGTCTTAAAATGAGTTTTTTTGTAATCATTGGAAAAGGGTGACTCCATTAATTGGAGAGGAATCTCAAGACAAAGAAGATAGCAATATTTAAAAAAAATCTATCATGCTTATTCTTTGCAAGGTTTTCTGTTGTTGTTGTTATTTGGACAGCGATCATTTGTTATCTTTCTTTCTTTCCATCTTTCTTTCATTCCTTTTGTTTCATCCTGCATTTCCTTCCTTAGTTTTTTCCTTGATTTTTTTACATTCTTTCATTCATTCTTTCTTTCATTAGCTGCATTATGGGAACTTTCATGTAATGGTGGCAGGGGCGGAGCCACAGTATTTTGTTAGTGGGCAATATAAATGTGAATGTATGAAAGCTAGGTTATAATTTGTGGCGTCAGCGACACCCGTCGTGTCAGCGATGTAGGGGATGTGTGAGTGCCCCCTCAGAAGTTGGAACAAGGTCTTCGAAAAACACTGCTCTCGTTGGCTTCTATGGGATGCAGTTACTTTAATTCGCTGTCAAAGTGACGTAATAAATCAGAATAACTACCATAGCAATAAATAAATATAATTGTGAATATATCGCCCTGCACTACAACCAGGTTGCACTCATTACCTGTGTATGTCTGCAATCATAGATTTAATACAACTCCGATTTCCATGAAATCTTCACAGTGTATATAAACATGTTTTATTCCATATAATGGAGATTTTGGAAATAAGTAACTTATGATGCTGATATTTATTATTATCATCCTTCTCATTATTTACATATTAAATGCACTAATCATTTTGAGTATGACTGAACAGTAGAGAGTATAGTAAGTTACCATAGCAGCCATCTAAAATGCTTTTATGATCTCAATTGCTGATATTTCCATCATTAAATTACTGTTAAATGTCAGCAGGTCATTGCAATAGCTCACCAATGGTGATATTAGATCCAATTTTACTTTGGACTTAACAAGATTGGGGCTCAAAAGTGGTCCTGACATACAGTACATGTTTCATGCCAAATGGAACTTGTCATCCTAGATTGTCAATGTTATGAACAGTGGCGGTGCCAGGAATTGGGGGGGGGGGGCATTGGGGGTACAAAGTGAATTTCAGGGGGGAATCAACAAATTTTGTGTAAAATTGCCGCAAAAAGTGGACATTTTTGTAATTTTGGGTTTTTACTGGGGTAAACAGGGGGGAAAGAGTTCTGACTGGGGGCATTTGTCCCCCATGCTCCCCATATAGCACGGCCACTAGTTATGAAATTGTGCAAATTATTTTAGTTTTTACAGATTTTCTCCAAAATTTTGGGGAAATTTCAAAAATTTTGGCTAGATTGAGACAAAATTGGGCTATTTTCCAAAAAAATCTGAAAATGTTTGAAAAAAGGACCCATCCATATACCAAAATTGGCCTAGAAAATGTTGTCATTGCCTATACCAAAAGGCCAAAAATGCTGCCCATGTTTGCGGGACATCCCTGTATGGTCATTTGTACTGGGTACCCCCTCACCCGGGTGTTTATAGATGACCCCAATCTACACCAATCCAAATAAATCTGGCTCATGTACGTAGGTTGGTTCCATTACTATTGTTTCATGAATTACATCGCATCTGGCCTCCAAGAATCTTGGAATCCAATTATTGTGAAAATTCAATCCAATAAGATGCCCTATTTATGTCTTTTAATACCCGCTTTTTATCACTTCAGGGAAGTAGAGCCACAATTAAATGTATGAAAATTGAACATGATAAAATCCCTGGATAAAATATGTATCTTGAAATGAAATTTGAACAATACATTGTGGTATTCCATTTAAAATCCACACTACCCCTGTGGAAGAATTAGCTAAAGTATCCTACAGTGGGAGTATGAGTTTCAAATAGAATAGGCAAATGGTAACTTCCATTTAAAATACTCACTCCAGTTGTGGAAGATACAGCCAGGTAAAGCCATACTACAGGAGGGAGTATGCATGTGTTTTAAAATAATTAACCCTGACATTTGAAAAACATTTAAAGAAATCTTCGCAGGGGTAGTGTGGATTTTAACTGGAAAGGCCCATTGTGCTTGAACCGATATGAACCACTTTGAGGAAAAACAACCATAATTTATACAGCAAAAGGTTAAACAATAATGCACAAAAAAAATGAAAACTACAAAGAAAACTTGAAAGAAAAGTGAAGCAAGTGAAGAAGGAAGGAAGGAAGGATGGAGACAGGATAGTGAACAATCCAAATGCTTGAAGAAATATGCATCACATCAAAATGTGGCAATTGTCTTCATGCTAAATGAAGCTGCAGATTTCTTAACCAAGTTAAATAGCTGATATTGTTTAAAGTGACTAGTACTCCTCCCCCATTGATGTCAAGATGTAAGATGGTGGTTTTTTGTGACAATTTAACTCTCTCCACATGGATGTCAACTGCAGATGACAAGTTTCAGGGGTTTTTTAATTCAAAAATTTCAGAATTGTAAATTTTCATGTCCATATTTAGAATCAGCATGAAAAATACATTTAATTGAGTACAAACAAGCCTAGTATTGGTTCAGTGGTTCTTAAGATAGCACTTTGAGAAAATATCTCAAAACGTGGACTTTTTATGTTGAAGCCTATATGGCTAGCATGCAGAGAATTAAGTACACATTCTGCATTATGTTATTTGAATTTTCTTACACATTTTATATTATCTTTAAATTCTGTCAACTGCTATGTTTTGATATGATGGGTCACGTTATATTTATAAAACCATTAATGTTTATGCTTATCAAAATTACATCACCATATTTATAGAATTTCATTGCACAAGCAATTACTGCATCCAATATATTTTATCGGTTATTACAATGTTTCATATTCACTGTCTGTAATTATGTAATTCAAGAATATGCCCATGACCATTCTCTTTTCAAAAATGTCCATCAATTGTATTTTTGTTATTACATGTTTCTTGTGGATTGGCCACTGGCAATAAATTGAAGAAAAAATTTTATTCAGATATTGAATTTTTTTTCTGATAAATTTATTTATAGAATGAGTTTGTATGGTGAATGGTGTAGTTAATACATTGTTATTTAAGAGTGAAATGCATTTGTGATAAGTGAGTTATAGTGTTATAGTAGCAGAAGGAAACATTTATTTGTTTTTTGTTTGTTAATGCACACATCAATAAGTCAGTATTATACTCATAAAATTCTCTACACACACTTGTGTGTATCCCATTTTGCATCAATTCATGATGTTATGAGTCAGGACCAAAGCAAAGGGGTGGATGGTATAGGAGTAGCCATGTTTGCTCCAATTTTTTGACAAATTCATTACATATTTCTTTATAATATCATGCAATTTGGAGCAGAAACCTTGTTTTTGCTACCCAAATTATTGATGGCTGCCTCAATATTTTTGACATAAATTTCACCCCTATTTGGGACCGTTCACAAACACTTGTTAGGGGGGCCTGATGCAAAAAGCCGGGGGGGGTGGAAATTTTTTGCCCCTCCTTAAAAAATGACCACAAATTTTCCTGGGAAAATTGAGTTTATATGCTTTTCTAGACTGTGGGGTTGACCTATAATTTTCATGTCAAAAAGGGGGGCCCTGAAATTTTTGAGGTCTGGAAAGGGGGGGGCCTGTAAAATTTTTATGATGATTTTTTTTTGCATCAGGCCCCTAACAAGTGTTTGTGAACGGTCCTTATGAATCTTGCCTTTTAGTTGCATTAAATGTTTTATTCAGAGGTAATGAGCTAAAGTCTGCATACCTTTCTCGAGTCAGTAATTTAGATATTGTTTTTCATTGTATCTCTAAATGTAATGATGTGAAGTATATAAAAGTATACATTTTCAGAAAGGAAATGATGCAAGGATTCCAACTAGCATAACAAATTCTTGCAAAAATCTCAAAATTTGATTTGATTTTACTGACTCGAGGAAGATATGGACTATATATTGTGTGAATTAAAGATAAGCGAGAAGTTTATGCTCATAAGAAAGGGCTGAATGATGTAATGATGAGTGAATCATTCATTGAGCCATTCATTCTCTCACTAACTCACTGAACTCAAATGAGCGAGTGAGTGTATTAAAGCAGCCAATCAGAAAAGCTGTTACAAAAGTACGAAACATGCATTGATTGTGTATATTGTGCACTCCGCATTACACGCACAGTGTTTTCATGCACGTTCAAGCGTCGCGAGGATTGATTCACTTTTCGGGCGGTTGATGCATTTATAGTTGCTTCTGTTTTCCAACATTTTTAGTGATAATTTGTTATATAAAAAAAGTAAAAATCATGTGTTTTTTCTTCTCATGTATGAAATAGATTAATAAACTTGTATTACTTATTGCTCGAGAAATTAGACAAAATAATGCACGCGGGCTGATGTTGATGCGTCTAATGCACGAGCCCCGAATAAGTAATACGCGTTCATTAACCTATAAGTATTAATTGTTGAGTGATATAGTGTTAAGTGTGAATGAGAAAGTGAGTGAATGAGCAAGTGAGTGAGTGGATGAGTGTTAGAATTGGTGAGTAAGTACATGAGTAAGTAGTGGGTAATGTGTAAAAGTAAGGAGTCGGGTAAAGGTCATTGATTATTAATCAATGTGTGTACTTAGATAATTTCTACTCATTTCAACTTTGTTCTTGCAGAATGGTTGCCTTGCATGTTGCTCAATAATGGCCAAATGTCGTAGTGGTGGTGCTCCTTTAATCAATGCAATGGAGGGCTCTGGCAAGTCATGCATTCATCTAGCAGCTGCAGCTGGATATAGTGAAATCTTGGAGGAATTTACTGATATTCCTGGAGTAGATTTTGAAGCATTAGATCCAGATGATAGGTAAGTGAAAGATACATAGAGAATAGGCAGGGGGGAGCTCAAATACAAGTTGTTTTGATTTTGAAAATAAAGTTTTGAAAGATAGAAGAAATTTCATATTTCTAGTACAATAAAGCACTGTGGACGTTTCAAAGTCTTGCAGACTTCTTTCTCAACACTACAGTTGTTGTGACGATCTTCTGTTTACCGCAGATGATACTGGGTGCTCAACACGCGGTTGCAAGTTTGTTTTCTAAAAAGACGGATGCATGACTAAGATTGTCTTTCTCAGCACTACTGTTGTTGTGACGATCTTCTGTTTACTGCAGATGATACTGGTTGCTCAGCATGCGGTTGCCAATTTGTGTTCCAAGAAGATGCATGACTAAGATTTTATTGCCCCTCGTCTCTGTTCATGATGATGTTTTGCTTCCTGATCTGTATTGCTTATTTTATCCATCGTTTATATCTGTCCGCTTCTTTGCTTAACACCTTAGCCTCCCAACAATAGTATTGAGAAAGAAGTGTGCAAGAATTATAAACTTCCACAGTGAGTACTGCTTTATTGGACTAGATAAAATATCTTCTACTATGTTTAAACAACAGTCCTGATGGATATAGAATTGCAGATTCATACGTAGTGGTAAATGAAATGAAAGTCATTAAATTAAACTTCAACACTACTTGTTTATTTTGCTTACCGGAAGCGCTTTTGAGGAACTTCCTCGTCATCAGTTAGTTAGCTCTGATGTTTTCTTGGAAACGGATAGAGACCAACCTGATCAGGTGACATCACACTTGTTGACGTCACCAAACCCAGCGACACCAGGGGCAGGAAACTTGCGACTTTGGTGACGTCATCAAGTGTGATATCACCTGATCAGGGTGGTCTCTAGCCATTTCCAAGAAAACATCAGAGCTAACAACATCTGCTGATGATGAGAAAGTTCCTCGAAAGTGCTCCCGGTAAGTGAAATAAACAAGTAGTGTTGAAGTTAAATTTAATAACTTTCAGTCCTGATGAAGTTTTCATTAAAGTTTTAAAAGATTTTTTAAACACATGCAACATGTACATTATGTTGGCATACACAATTAGAAATGCTACCTCACCAATATTGGTGCTTTAGGATGGCAGTGTAAAAAGTGTGTCATTTGGTCATCACATCGATTATGTACAGTCTGTTACCTGGTGCAAGTAACTATAATTGTCTAGCCCATTTTCTGACTGCCTGGTATTTGTGGATAGCTATAATGGATGTGATGCACATGTAAGGCATCTTTCACACTGTAATACTTTCCTAAGTAATATGTTATGTCAGGTCTTGCTTGTGTGTATCTCTCTAGTATCCGTAATGTGTCATTTATGAGCGAATCTGTGTCAGTGTTTCACACATTCTGTTTCAATTTTGATCTTTGATACAAGTAGTATGTGTCACAATCCATAGAGGCCAAAGGAGGCATTTGTGAAAATTGAGTTACTACATATTCATAATCACTACCTTAATTATATAAACATAAATCATATACTGCAAACACTAAAGGTCTGGCATACATGGTTCTAAAGTTATAATGAAGTTTTGTGATGCCTATTTTCTTCTGTATTTTGTTGTTGTTGTTTTTTACTCCATATGTTTGCCTTTATCTCAATTTTAAATTTCCCGTTTTTGGCCTCCAACGACCAGAATGTGCCACATATGGGCCTATACTTTGATTTGAACAGATACTATATCTTTTTTATCCATAGAACCCCTCTGCATTGGGCAGCAGTATCCGGACAAGAGGATTGTGTGAAATTTGTCCTGGAACTTGGAGTCATGCATTCACCAAGAGATATAAACAATTGTACACCGCTAGATTATGCCAAACAAGCCAACAAACCTGATTGCATTAAGGAACTTTTAAAGGTAGGAGCTGAATATGGAATTACTCAGTCACCTGCGAAACAAGCCAAGGAAAACACAAAAGATGGCACACCATCGAGGAAGAACAGTGCACAAGGCGCAAGAAAGAAGAGATTTGGATTTTTAAGCGACATTTTCTCCCGAACTAAAAATGGTTTGAGAAGTAAGCAGTCATCTGTGGATTCAACGGAGGAAAATGCTACCGTAATGGAAGCTAGCGACAATATGGAAATGGAGAACAAAACAGACTCGGAGAGACCAGCGGAAACCAAAAATAGTGATAATGATGATCATTCTGTTGATTGTAATAGTCAAGAAAAAGAACTTCATGAAGGACATATACCTGTGCAAAAAAAGAGAACCTTAATAGCTAGTGCCGATGTGTGTGATTCTAAAAGTAGTTATACGGGTCAGAGGTCACTCTCTGCTGAGTCAAAAGATTCTGTTGAACTCCCTGCGGCATGTAGGAATAGATCAGCAAGTATACCTTCATCTGTATTATTATCATCATCAACTTCATCATTAGAGAATAGAAATCCTTCTCCTATAGATAAACTACCATCCTTTTCACATCATATATTACTGCCTTCTACTGCTCCTAAGACGTGTGCTTCTGGTGCTACAACAAAGGGACAGGCTGGTTTCCTGGGTGAACCTATCGTTGGGTTGAGACCTTTGTGCCGTGATCTTCCTGATGCTGTGACAGTGCAGAGATGTGCACAGGAAATACTGGATGCACAGAGAGGTAGGTATTCGTCATCATAGTGAATACGCCACTACCTTAGTTAATGTTTTACGCTTGGTTTGCACACATGTTAGCAACACATTGACTTTGTGTTGCGATGATTTGATCATGGTTCCGAACACAGATAGCATAAACCAGTTGACCTAGCAATGATTGATTTTGACATCACACTATACGAAGGCGAATACAAAAACATTGCTTTTTAGCAGAGAAAAGATAAGAACTGTAATTAAAGTGAAGACATTTATGCAGAAATTGTGTGCATTAGGAAAAAAGGCTAATTGGAGGCGTTTTAAATCTGCTATGGAAACGTCACTTGGTAATTGAATACTAAGAAAATTCATTTGAAAATATCAAGTGACAAAGAGTTGTTGGATGTCTTTATTTTTAGCTTTCAGTTGTGAGACAATTCATTTCATACAGATGGCCCCAAAGCAGATGCTCATGTTCTAAAAGATCACCAGACGTAACAGTAAAAATTGGATGCTGGTATAATTGTTTAAAGTTAAAATGCATTTTTATTACGTACTGGTCATTTTGCTGTTTGGTTATACACATGATGTTGTTTCAGTTACAATCTGTTAGCATAATAACACTTGCATATTGAGCTAATCTCGTAGGAGAGATACACACATATTTTCATTTAAATGTTTTACGATTTTTCACCGTTTCCGGCGTATCAAATCTTATGTTGGTTCAGAAGTCACTTAAAAATCTGAAAAAGGTATTAATATATACTTTTGCCCTAATTTGTAGGAAACATTTCAATGTATAAGCATACTAGGTTTGAAGAAGCTACCATTAATAGAACCAAAGTTATAAGAGCGGAGGTAGAATATATTGAATGACCCTTATACAAATAGGTTGTATCAAAATGCTTTAATAGTTACATTCAAAAAAATTTTGCTGCAAAAACATTCTCACATAATATCCATTGCAGCAAGTGTTGACAAAATATTTGGCAAAAATGTTTGCCCCAAAAAGAAGTTTACAGTAACATTTTTGAAAATGTAACTTGACACTTGGTAAATTAGGCTTTCATCAATTTGCCTTTTGAGCTTGCTACATGGCCAGAGTGTCTAGCCAATCAATCATTTCAAATCACTGAGGCAAAAATGATGTCGCTTTTGTGAGTTAAAGAAATCTCAACTTCCCAGCGATGTTGCTTGACACGTGACACTGACGTGAATGCATTAACCAATCATTTCCAACCAACTAGCTGGATCTATTATTTTGCAAATTAATTTCTCTTTTTCGATTATTAACTTTCGGTGATGAATTAATTCAAAGCAATAATTATTGACGCGATATGTTCTAAACTGGATTTTGTAATTGTCGTCTGCGATCGCTCTCTCGCTGTGATGAGTATAAATGCAAAAGCGATGAGTGATGCATCGCAAAATTTGGTGATTGCCAATCACTTTCCAAAAGCGGTGCATCGCAATCGCTCAGCGATCTAGTATAAATTCAGCTTTACCCTTTTACACATGTTAAAAGAGGTAATCTTCCCCCTACAGGACAGACTGTTGTTTAACATCTTTTGTGTGTTTGTTTATTTGTAGGTCTAATGACAGGGAAGGATGAAGGTGATACTGGCACAGCAACTAGAAGTCTATCTCATATGAGTCTTGTAACAGCACCAAAATTAGCACCATTAAGTCCAAAAGTACTAAGTAAGTAAGATTCAATTGTTTTCTCTTTTCAGCACAAAAATGAATTGCACACAAATTCCTTCATCCAGGAGTGAATTTTATGCAATCTTGACCAAGGTCAACATTTTCATTTGTTGCTGTATTTGATACATTGAGCATTCCTTTATAAGAGCAGTTTCAAGTTCAAACATGTGGCCAATGAGTGTGTGTTTGTGTGGAACTATAACACGGTCTTTAAAAGCTCAAATAGGTACATTTTCAAATTTTTAAGTGGACAAATGTCTACTTTGTGATAGCTGTAGGAAAACAATGCATGTTCAAAATTAATGAAAGGCTATTTGTGAAGGAAAATAAGGTTATAGTATAACTTCATACTGAATTTTACACTTTGTCTTTAAGTTAATAACACAGCAATGTCAATGTTCTTTTTGTAGGCAAATCATCTCGCTGGCCAAGTGGTGGAATTCAATCAGATGGTATTTCAGCTGATGTCCAAACATGGCATTCCACTGAATCACTCACCTTTGAACTAGGGTCAGAGGTTACAGGTCAGGGTTCAGGAACAGAAAATATAGGGTAAGCTAAATCTTATTTTGCCAATGTATCATCATCTTTACTCAGTGCTGACTCTGGGGCAATCATACATTGAATCATATGTTGTGTGCCTCTCATCCTAAATTTTGACTTATTTGGAGTCTTCAGAATGAATCTCCAATGGTCTATTCAAAGAATCTTGTCACACACATTTTTTTAAAGAATCACCTAATGACCTTTCTTTTTTATAATATACCATGTTAGTGTGTTACATTTTTTGAACATAATTATTTTTATGAATGGATCAGAATCATGACACAGGTCACCAATGTCATCCAGACTCTGAAACAAAAGAAGTGGTCTTGTGCTGTCACCTATCTAGAACATCAGATGGACGATGGACCAAACTGGTTACAGAATGGATACCTAGAAATGGTACCTGGCACCCAGGAATTAAGACAGAAAGTTAGATGGAGAGATGAAATCACAAAATTTCTTGATGTAACCTGGATGAGAAAGACGTGGAATAAATCAAGAGTGGTGTCACCTTGGAGAGGCCTTCACCCTGCAGTGGGTGATGATGATGATAATTTGTATAATCTATTGATGTCGTTTGTATGTTTTATTTCTATTCTTCATTTGTGCAGATTGAGAAGTAATCGGTTTGATGTTCTAGACCCAATAGGTGGACAACCCAAAGGTAAGATTATAATATGTATATACCCTAATGCCCTGAGGGTCGTGTGGTTGGATGTGCCTATTGTCGGTCACATCACATACAGACCTTTGTTTGTTTGTTTGTTTTATTTCTTCTTTTGCCCGGGTTACTCATTCAGTGGATGTTTTAAGGTATCCTCTGTTCTTCCATGAGGCCCAGGGGACCTATAAGTTTAATACTATTTTAAACAATCGTTTCACATACAGAGCTATAACTTGAATACCATGTTGCGCAATGTTACTCGAAATATTGGCATGTAGAATTCACCAAAATTAAACGTTCAAGTGTCTTCTTCATAAAAAATACTCTTTGAGGAAAATTAATTTAGCAATAAATAAGTTTGAAGCTAAATCTAACACCAGTATTTTATAGCTCTGCATGTGAAACATCTGTGTCCGTTTTCGTATTGAACAGTATATGATGTGACTGACGTTTTGTGTTGCCGCACTCAAATTGAGGCACCCAGGCAATGGTATTTTTTAGCATACAGTGAGGTTGGGGTTAATTAGATTAGATAAATACAAATTCAGTCTTTGAAAGCTTCTGCACACCGTCAGATTAAACACAAATATTAATTAAACAAAATTTCAACAACTCTTCCTATACCTTTGTACAGGAGCCAACCGTTGTTAATCCGTGATGAATCCACAGTTCAGTAGCGTGATACGCTGAACGCAAGGTTATAAGTGACGCTGCGTTCGCATGAGCGCCAAAATTCGCCTTGGCTGGAACATATGCGTAAACATAAACTCTCTTATGTTGGCGGTAGCAGCTAAATATTACCGCTTTATTCTTAAGTTTTATTGCTGATATCAACAGAGAAATACCGCGATCTTTTTGTAAGATTGATTGGATATTCCAAATGAAAGAATCATGTGAATTAGACATCTTTACCTTGTTTCGTTGTTGAAAGGATTCAATCATGTTTCACCATTGTTCATCACCGATTAACAACTCGCGTCCGGCGCGTCTGCGTGGTTTACTTCGCTGCCCTCGGGAAGTAAACCACTCAGATGACGCGGACGCATCGTTGTTAATCGGTGATGAACAACGGTGAAACATGATTGAATCCCTAAGTAGCAGTGTTGGAGGACTCGGGACTCGGACTCGGACTCGAGTCCGGACTCGAGTCCTTTTTTCAAGGACTCGGACTCGGACTTGGACTCGGGAGCTAAGGACTCGGACTCGGACCCCAAGGACTCGGGACTCGGCTCCGAGTCCTCCTCGAGTCCGCAAAATAGGTCTTTTAGGTCTTTCATTGTAAACTTCCTTGCTTGATCAATGATCACATCACATGATTACTTTAAGTAATTTTGCATGCAATTAGATTCAGTTTGTAAATAAAAGTAGGCCTACAACCAAAAAGCAAGATTGCTTTCAGTTATATCTTTATAAATGGTATTTAATCATAATAATTTGTTTTGACATGACTGCTTTGTTAGACGCAAGTCTAGATTGTAGCCTACATGAATAATAATACCCTGGGATGGGGCACTCAAGTTAAATTTTGGTAGGGGTGTGTGGCGCCGAACTTTGGGAACTAAGAACTGATTTGTGGGCAAAATAGGGGCTTGATGAACTGAAATTTCAACATTGAACTGGAACATGATGCAAATGTGGGTCTTAAGGAACTGCCGGAGAGCCTGAACATTAGGGACCCTTGACCGCCGCACATACCATACCCGTACCACCTTTACATGTGAGTGACCACCCCCATCCCCGGAATAATACTGCATAGGCCTACAGCCAGATCCAACACCCCTTCGATTAGCACCTGACGGTTGGTACTGCCGTCATATTTTTATTGTCATAATGCATCTTTTGCTCTCTTAAAAACACAAGCCTAATAAGTTACTGTGAGTCTGTGATTATTCTGTTTCCAAGGTATGCTACACATTAAAGGGCTGAGCAAATATTATGAGCATTGGGGGAAGGTAAAATTGGGGGTAAGAATTTTTTGGCCGATCGAAAGGGAGGGTGGAAGCCATTTTTGGCAAACCGAGAATTTTTGGCACATACGGGCTCCTTTCAAATAAAACGCCTAAAAGGCTTATAGAAAACAGTACGGAAACGCTTACATATGCAAATTTCCCTGCTCGCTGCACTCGTAACATAATCTAAACCATTAAGATTTGTAAATTGGAATCCTAAAATATGGCATGTGCAAAGGGGGGGGGGGGTGCAAAGATTTTTGGCAAGCCGGGAGGGGGGACAAGCGATTTTAGGCAGACTGAGAGGATAAGCATTTTGCAATTTCACCCTCCCGGGCTCAGATAATTATTGCACAGCCCCAAACAATACTAGGCATGCTAGGTGGGATGAGCAAATTATGTATTTACAAGAAAATGATATAGACCTAAAATTCTGGTTAAGTATGGGCCTACGTTGAGGTGAAAACCCGGGCTTGAATTTGATACATAAGGACTCGGACTCGGACTCGGACTCGAACATTGAGGACTCGGACTCGGCCTCGGACTCGGACTTCAGAAATTGGCAGGGACTCGGACTCGGACTTGGACTCGGACACCAAGGACTCGGACTCGGACTCGGACTCGGATGATGAGGACTCGACTACAACACTGCTAAGTAGATTTGTGTTTTTGAGAGGAAATAATTGGATTCACAGTTCAGATCTTGTAGGTCATAAAGTAAATGGACTAAAACCAATCATATGAAGTCTGAACTTGCTTCAAGACCTGCAGGGCTTGCATACTGGCTCATATACTGAGTTGCAGTTCAAGGTCACCTTAATTAAATTTGAGTCAAATAGCTTTTGAGAAATTGCATTATAAACCTGAAGGTCTTCGTTGCTGTATTCTGAAATTCAGGGAGAGTCTTGATGACAGTTCATTTTCCAAATGAAAGTACACACATATGCATATATCATTCAATAATTTTGATGGTGAATTTGAGGCAAGCCATCACATGAAGAAGGTTGGTGGTAGGAATGGGACTGTTTACGGATTGTGTCTTTTACCCTATTCTCAGTTTGTCAAGCTGCCATTCACGACAGAGGGGTCAGTTAAAGTAACCATATTGTGGTCCTGGAGGTCCTGGAAACCTATTTTATAATTTTAAGCACTACCTTCATAATATCAGGTTTGCTGGTGATCACTGCTAGTGAGCCTTTACTGAAGAGTGGCTCATGGAGCAATCGGAAGACTTCCATTTTGTTGCTGAAGAAGGTTTCAAAAAAAATTGCGACAGGTGTATTAAGTGACCATGTTCATGATTGAGATAGAAAGAAGTTGGCTATATAGTACTCTTTAAGTACCTAGTTCTACGAACTTATTGACAGCCCCTCATTCCTAGGCAGAATGATGCACACCAGGACATTTCTTACTGTTGCCTCCTTGATACCTACCCCATGTGTATAATTTAGAGACCAAAGTTTTCCGTTTTTTTAAAGGCAAATTCTGTTTTGTGAATTGCAATACCAGTTTCCACCAGTTTTCAGATTGCAAAATTGCACCCTCAACACAGACAGGCCTTTATTCTTAGCATGAATTCGGAGTGTTTAAGGCAAAGCAAAGCTTAAAATTACATTAATTAGTCTGACAAAGTCTTCTCTAAGTTATGACATGAACTGGTTTTCCACCAAAACGCTGAATTCCATTTTCTTTACTGGTAAAACAAACAACTTTGGTCTCTAGATAATTATCATTGTATGAAAAGCCAATCTAGCCAGTTCTTGATGATATTGTGTGATTGAATTTTCACTTGAGCTGATCAAACTTTGCTCTTATAGGTTCTAGCTATGTGAGAGAGTATGAACGTATAAATTAATATTGTCAAGAACTTCTTTTTGTACTAACAGAAAAAAGGAAGAAAAGAAGAAAGAAGACAAAACAGCTGGAGAGGAAACCTGATTTTGATGGTATGTGCTAGTTTGTAATGTGCAAGACTCACTCCTTTTAAAGGGAGAGTGGGATGTTGGGGGAGGGTTCTTAGTGGAAATGAGAGTACTGTGTGCAGCATATTAGGAGTGCATTTTTAGCCATTTTGGTTTATTGATCAGTGGCCCTCAATTTCATAAACGTTTGGTTCGTAGTTTTGCAGATTAGAGACACAATCAAGGCCAAGGTCATACAAGCAACATAATTTGTAAATACACTTCTTAAGGGTTCCTTATTAGGAAAAATCCATTAGCCAAATTAAAATCCAAGATGGCTGCCACTAAATGACAAAATTAATCTTGCAAGGGATCAAATGACAAGACATGTACCAATATTTGCTTATAAATCATTTATTAAGAAAACAGTTAGCCAATTCAAAATCCAAGATTGCTGCTATTTTTAAGATGGCTGCCCCTTAATCACAAATAGGCCTATCAATGAACAATTAAAGGATTAAAAGGTCATACAAGCACCAAAATTTGCAGGGAGGTTCCCTTTAAATCACATTTAGGAAACTAACATTTATTTAGCCATTTGAAATTCCAAGATTTGTTTTCTTAATAAATGATTCAAAGGAAGGGTTACTGCAAATGTTGTATGATCATTTGATCCCTTGTTATTGTAATATTTGTCATTTAGTGGCAGTCATCTTGAAAATGGCAACCATCTTGGATTTTGATTTGGCTAACAGGTTTTCTGTAACCCATAAGGAGTGTATGTGCAAATTCTATGGCTTGTATGACCTTGGTCTCAAATGGATTAATCTGTTTGGGGTTTTTTTTCAACATTTTCTCAAAAAGTGCCAATTTTTCATCGTTTTTAGCCAAATTGATATAATTTCAGGTCTGTTTTTCGACAAATTGGTTTAGACTCAAGTAGTTTTCTGGATTCCAACGCATACTGAAATATAAAATAACAATAACAAAAAAAGGCAGCCTTTTGAGATACAACAGTATGAGGTGCAGACTATGATTTGTTGACATAGCTTTGTGGTTTGAAACTTTGTTCTTAGGTGATGTTGCAACAAATGGAGCATCCAGTCTACCTTCTGAAGCCAGAAGTAAACAACCAATGGCAGGTTTGCATGACATGGCATCAACTTCATCGGAAAATTGCAGATAGCAGTGGTTGTGACATTAGAATGTTGCATTATGGTATTGCTACATTTGTAACTATAGCTGCCAGCAGAGATAAAAATGGAATGTTGCATTAAGGGGCTTGGCAAGTTTCTTCACTCAACGGATGCCGCACGTATGGCATCCTAGATCCAATAATGTATTAGGTCAATTGGCAAGCGAGTTTGAGTGACATCAGGCACAGAATTGGAGAAGGAGAACCGGGACTTCCTATATATACTGCCACATATAATTGCGCCGTCAGCTATGGGGAGAAAATTGGGGTATTCTGCATCTCATCTGAAGTGTCTTGGTACTTGTGTGCAGGTCGCATCAAGTGCATCTATCAAATGCGCCCATCATACATGTCGCACTTGCATGACAACGAAACCGAATACCCCAAATTTTTACTCCATGCCTGTATCAAGATGGCGATCGAGTCCCGGTTCTCCTTCTCTAATTCTCTGATGACAGGTCAGATGCAACATTTCGAGTTTGTCTCTGTTAGCGACTGTAACCAAAACTAGGTTTGAATATGATTTTATAATTGTTTGATATTTATTAGTACTAAATGTTCATCAAGATATTTGATTGGACATATTTTGTCACCTTGAAGAGATTAGATATAAATTACTGCTCATCAGATCTGTACTTCAATAGTTGTTGCAGAACTTAAAGCAGAATTTTGTTAATGTTGTGTGAGAAAGTGGAAAATGACCCCCATTCATCCTGAGTTGGGTACTTGATATGTGGCTTGTGACACTATGTATAGTTGCATAAAGATATTTGAGATGATGGGCTGGTTCAACCAATAACATTCTGATATCTCGATTCAATCACCCAGAAAGGACTGGGTTTAACCCCATGAGAACTACCTGTCGATTGGCCAAAAAGAAATTTTCATTATCAATTGGACCAATCAGCAACATTGTTAGAATAATTTCACTACGCAAAAAAAAATGGGGTGAATTATTTGCAAAGCTCCATTCTGATTGGTGATTAAAGTGAAAATATAAAATGTAATTGACCAATCAGAGGCAATGTTAGATTGGCAGGTGGTGCACAGGGGATTAACCTGAATCTTTCACTGAGGGAGGGTGAGTTTCAAATGTAGCTGCTAATGTGTTCATTGCAATTGAAATTCATACTCCTCCAAAATCTTCCACAGGGGTAGTGTGGATTTTAAATGGAATAGCCCTAACACATCAGGCTATTAATACTGAGTGCAATCTTTCTAGTCTGACCTTGTTGCTATTTACACACTAAGACAACAAAATACTGAGAAATATGACTGCGACTTGATCAATGCGTATCAAGAATAGCATATTCCAGAAATATGAGTGATGCAAATAAATGTGGTGGTTATTCCAGTTGAAATTCACACTACCCCTGTGGAAGATATAGAAATATCTTTCATAGGGCGAGTATGAATTTCAAATGGAATAAATGCAGTAGGCAGCTTTTTTGTACACCCTCTGAGAAAGATTCAATATGAATCTTCCACTGAGGAGGGTGTGTTTCAAATGGAGCAGCTAATGTATTCATTCCATTTGAAATTCATACTCCCCCTATGAAAGATATTTCCAAAATCTAGGTGTGTCTGTCATCATGGAAAATGATGAGACACTTACCGAGGAAGAAGTAGAATCTTCCACAGGGGTAGTGTGGATATTAAGAAGAATCTTCCACAGGGGTAGTGTGGATTTTAAGAAGAATCTTCCACAGGGGAAGTGCGGATTTTAAGAAGAATCTTCCACAGGGGTAGTGTGGATTTTAAATAGAATAGCCCAACACATCAGGCTATTAATACTGAGTGCAAGCTTTCTAGTCTGACCTTTTTGCTATTTTCACCCACATGATACGTCAGCAAAACACTCTGCAAAATATGATCGCGACTTGATTAATGCATAACAGGAATAGATATTGCATATTCTAGAAATATGAGTGACGCAAATCAAATTGAATACAATAGAATACAATAAATGCACAGGGTTTATTGCGGGTTGAAGTGATATTCCTGCATGTCAAGAAATGAATTGTTTGAGTCATGTATAAATAAATTGAAAAAAAGTTTTTAAAATACATTTTGCCAGCTGTCATGGCTGTGCGTAAATATAGAATTTTATATTTCTGAATAATGAAGAAGGAGGCAGCCTAAATGCTTCCCCTAGCAGGGCGTAAAACAATGCGAGACCAAAATTAACCAGAAATAAACAATGCAAGCCCGAGAATTTGTGATTTAAATGATGTGTTTGGGGCTCAAGCAAACTGACATATGAAAATTTTGAGAGAAAAAAAATCAGGACGCAGTGGGGATTGAACCCCGGTCGCTGGATTACCGGTCCAGAGTCAAACTCGGGTGAACTCAGGTAGTACAGTGGTTAATCCAGTGACCGGGGTTCAATCCCCACTGAGTCCTGATTTTTTTCTCTCGCAAAAGTTTCATATGTCATTTTGCTCGAGCCCCAAACACGTCATTTATATTTCTGGCCGGTAAACATAAAGAAGTTCTGTAGCTCTTGAATGAATCGATTTTATACAGAGGAGACAAGTTTTTACCAAGAAAAATGAGGGAAGCCATTAAAATCAAACAAGAGACCAACCCACCCTAAAAAGGGACAGGGGTCAAGAAAGGGTCAAGAACTTTCTAGGCCATATGATTCTCTTCTAGAAACACCATCACAAAGGACAAAAAAGGCATTGTCAACATTTAGAAACACTTGAGAATCACCAGCCAAGTCTACCAACAGTTTCTCTGAAATATTTGGTTCAAAAAGTGAGTGTAGTTGACCAGTTTTAAAATATACTTTTGATATTCTGTAGATATGTAACTGTGTCATACAAAAATAGCCAATCAAATGGTTTCAATTGGGCCTCCATTTTGCAAAAGTTTCTCACTTCTGAGGGGGGCGCAACCCCTTGCGTCACGAAAGCGCGACGCTATGACCGCTTCGCATCCATTATTGCAATTCTTTACATCACCCTAACTGGCCCCCCACTTTCAAAATCGTTCTGCCGCCTCTGGGTTGCAGTGATATTATATTTAAGTTGTGTATGAATAAATTGAAACAAAAAAGGTTTTTAAAATACATTTTTCCAGCTGTGCATAAATATAGAATGTTATGTTGCTGTCATTTATATTTCTGGCCAGTAAACATAAAGAAGTTCTTTAGATCTTGAATGAAAAGATTTATACAGAGAAATGTACCCTGAATAGGGACAGGAGTCAAGAACTTTTATAATATATGATTTTCTTCTAGAAACACCATCACAAAGGACATTGTCAACATTCAGAAACACTAGAGAATCATCAGCAGTCTACCAACAGTAGTACCGCTGATGGTAGAAAACAGTTTCTCTGAAATAATTGGTTCAAAAAGTAAGTGGTATTGACCAGTTTTAAAATATACTTTTGGTTCTGTATATCTGTTTCTGGATCAAATTGCACAATAAAAATAAGCCTGCCTTGTAACCTTGCGAAAATAGGCCCTAGTCTTAGTAGTCTATTGAACAATATCATATAATCAACAATAGTGTAAAATTAGAGCACCAAATGGCTTCAACTTGAAAAATATTTCAACATATCAGGGGGCCATATTCTCCTTCAGACAAGCATGACAAAAAACATGTCCTGATGTACCGTTTTGCTCAAATGGTCCCAAACTTCAAAGATTGTTCCACCGCTCTTGCTTTGGAGTCAAAATTGTTCCACCGCTCTTGCTTTGGAGTCGCTTTACATGTAATGCTTGGATTTTCCTCTGGTAAATTAGCATATAAAACATACATGTTAAATTGTTCATATATGTCACCTATACTTTGTTTAACTTATAAATGTGTGGCAAGACTCATAACATTGTGGATTGATATAGAATGGTGTGTGTTGGGCAAGGCACCTATACTAACACTAGTTGCGCTCTGCATAATATGTGACTGGTGGGTGCTTTTGTGAATTACAGAAGCGTAATTTGGGAATCTTAGTTTTTGTTTTTTGTTACTTTGCGAGTTGCTTAGTAACAAAATACAAATACCTTTTGCCATTTTTAAGTTGAACAATGTGGTAGATTTCAGCCAGATAGTCATCTCAATGCTTGTGTGTGTTATTTTATCTCTCTTAAAAGGGCATTTTGTGATCCACAGCATCATCCCCCCACTTTCTCAAAAAATGTTGAGATTTTCACTGGAAACCTCTGGCTACATAATGTTTATGTACAAAAAATTTCTTGCAGATTAATTAGTTTAGCAAAGATATCGTGAAATTTGAATTTCGTTCTGGTATACCAGAACGAAATTACAACACATTGTGTATGGAGCAGTGTAATGCACATAATCATGCATAATTCGCAAACCCAATATCGGAATCAACTGAAATTTTTGGGATACGCTTTTTTCGTGGATATCTACTGAAAAATGTCATAAAAAGAGGATGCTAGGATAACGAAATACTCCTTTAACAAGGTGTAATCTTCAGTTATACCAACCTATATATCAACCATATTTACATTCAGAAGTGTTGGAGATAATCTGGATGAAATGGATATAAAGTGCTACTGTGTTAAAGTATTCTTTTAACTCTTCAAATTCTCAAATATGAGTGCAATAAGTAAAATGTGCAATTAATCATTTTATAATTATGAATATTTACTACTCAAAATTTATAGTAAGAACAAAAGTAAATACAGAGGGTGAAAAGTCTCTGCAAGTCTAGCGGGTGATGCTATCTTCTGAGAGAAGACTGGCCACATAACCTGGTTATTAGTTGAAGGTGCAGGTTTCTGGGGGGGCACTCAACGGAAATGTTGGTAGGGGTGTGCGCCGAACTTTAGGAACTAAGAACTGATTTTGGGCAAAATATGGGCTTGATGAACTGAAATTTCAACATTTTTGATGGGTCTTGTGAACTAAAATTGGGCCAAACTATAGGCTTTGGAGCTAAAAAATTCCAAAATTTTCCTAGTTTTGGCTAAAGAGCTACAATTGTCAGAGTTTGAGGCTCAAAGAACTGGAGCATGATCCAAATACGGATCTTAAAGAACTGCTGGAGAGCATGAAAAAGGGACCCTTGACAGCCACACTTACCCGTACCACATTTACATGTGAGTACCCCCCCTTCCGGGGTGCAGGTTAAGGGTAACATTAAAATTGTCGCTATATTAGGGAAATCTAGCTTCTTTCGGTGAACTTGTGTGTCACTCATTATTTAACTAATTATGCCAAGTTTTTACACAAGATTTTACAAGGTCTTTCAGACTAAGTATGATTTGAAGGATTTGAAAATAATTTTCCCAGGGGATTAAGATGGGGGCTGAATCTGCCATTGATTACAGTGCCTTGATTGACAATATCATTTAATGCAAGAGATGAATATTGAATCAATTTGTGCAGTATTAAAGTGCTGTTTATATTAATATGTGTTTGCTAAAAGTGCTTAAGATTTGAACAAATGTGTTTGTGTAAGCATCAAGAACAAGTGAATTTACAGGGTGGAATTTTTTATGTTAGTTGTAAGGCTAGAAAAATATTGTTTGATTGTCCATAGATTAGTCCACTCCAAAGGGTAGTGTCGGTCGGACAAATTTTTTTAAATATTTTTTTTAAAGGTCATAGCCAAAACATGACTATGTCTTTAATTAGCTTAATAAATATAACCCAAATAGGTACCACTTCATGTTTTTAAAACAGTTTAGAAGTGTGAAAAAACTGTTTAAAATCTTTTCAGAATGTCAAAACTTTTGATAGGAAAAAAAACTTTATCTGGAATTTACAAAATAAGGTCGGTATTCTTTTGTGCAATAAAACAAACACATTTTTTTCCAGATTTTCCAGATTAGGGTTGGTCGAAGGAGGACAATCAAACAACTTTTTTTTTGCCCAACTGTAGTAATAATTTCATTTAAATGAAGACAAGTACTACAATTGTATCAAAATGTGGGCAAGCAAAAATACTGATCAAACCGATCAAAATACATCAGAAATACATACCAATCAGAGTGAATTTGATTCACTTCTGGTGGCGTATACCGTATTTCGTCAAATAGTCGCCCCCCCCCCCTCAAATAAACGCCCCACCACTTTTTTCAACCAAGATGTTCCAAAAATGCCGATATTTCCATGCTATCTTGTGCAGTAAGCTTACCAAGTTGCGCACATGGTCAGTAATAGCAGCAATAAATGGCGAAAATCTGCCTCAGAAACCCGGACGTGAACCAAAAGTCAGTGTCAAAAGTTCATAGTTCGTCATTTTAGCATGACTGTTAAGCTTACCTAATGATTTTAATGGGAATTGTCATGCTAAAAATGACCTCTAATAAACGCCCCCCCCCCCTTGGGAAAATGTTGACGAAATACGGTATGCATTTGTTAGTCACGCAGCGTATGTGGGCATTTGTCAGGCCAAGTTCATTCATATGAAATGTTTATTATAAAAGACATTTTTCCAAGAAATTGGTTAAGAGAGTTGTTGTGGGCACTAAATCGATAGTGTGGATTTGAGGTACATGTTGGGGTGTGGGAGTGTGCATGTGTTAATTAACATTTTGATGTCTTTATCATGAATCAAATTTGAATTTAAACGGAAACAATCCTTGACTAGAATTACACAGAGTCTGTATCTATAATGCACAAAATTACCTTGTATGTTGAAGATTGTACATAAGAGTCTAATATGTAAATGATGGTTACCCATGGTGCAATATTTTGTGGTGCACAGTATAATGAACAAATCAAATTAATTTATGGCACAAATGATCAAATTGTATTTTTTATTATCATATAAATAAAGCAATATTGTTTATATACATGTAATTTTAAAGGTTAATCACTTAATTTTAGCAATGCACAATTGTTTTGGTGCGCAATAAATAAAATGTGTAATGCTTATTTTGTTTGTAAATACCACAATTAAAACCAGAGAACCTGATGCAACAACCATCTTGATACACGCATGGAGCGAAAATTGGGGGTATACAGTTTCTCTTGGAATGCACTCAAAGTAATTGTTGTCATGCAAGTGCAACATTGCATACTAGATGCATTTGAGAGAGGCATTTGATGTGACCTGCACACAATACCTATTACACTTCAGATGAGATGCAGAATAGGTTTCATATGTATCAGCAAGGACCCGAATACCCCCAATTTACTCCCCATAACTGATGGGAATACTGTACATGGTGATTGGTGGTATTAGTGAGTTTGGGTTTTCTGGTTTTAATTTTGTGGTAATTACAGACATTGAATGATTTATGGCACTATTGCATCAGTTTCTATGAAAGCTACAATTATTTTGGTGCACAATAAAATATGTTTATGTGCAAACATTTCAATGATTTATGGCCCTACTTATTGCAGCAGTTTCAAAGACCCCGTTTACACACAGAGAAGTCAACTTCAATTGCGACATCAAATTTATATAGCGACTAAGGATTAGTATAATTTATTGATGGGGTGCTTACACGGCAGTGGACTTCAAAACAAATTGTGAATTGAATTTTACATTATCATTTTCTCATGCTTCAAATATGCTCTGGGTCATCATTAGAAGTTGACTTCTGCAGTTGAGTTCAAAACACAGCCACCCTGTTTACATACAAATGAAGTCAAGTTCAAATTCGTAAACAGGGTCTGAGAAAGCTGCAATTATTTTGGTGCACAATAAGATGTGCAATTTTTTGTTATTAAAAACATCCCAATGATTTATGACGTACACTACTTATTGCAGTATAGTTTCTAAGAAAGCTACAATTATTTTGGTGCACAATAAAATGTGCGATGCTTATTTTGTTTGTTATTGCAAGCATTCCAATGATTTATGACACTTCTTATTGCAGTAGTTTCTAAGAAGGCTTCTATTCAAATTGGAAAATAAGTTCAATTGAAGAATGTAGTTCGAAGAAATACTCAAGTGTAAAAATGTAGTTCTTCAGAAATGGTGGGATTATTTTTTAAGGTTTCCTGTTTCCAGGAACTTGACTCATTTTATGAAAAAAGTTGTGTAAAATTTACAGTCTTCATAATACTTTCGCTTTAATGTATGCAAGCTAGTTTAAAAATAGTAGTTAAAAAATGAAACCAGTCGGAACTATTTTTTGATACTTGAGTACTTCCACTGCATGCTTCAATAAATGCTGTATGTGATTGGTAGCAATCAGGCGATGACAAAAAAAAACCCCTGTACTATATAGGCGGATGTACCTTTCAAGTAGGGTTGGTCATTCAGGCGTTTTTTATTTTTTGTTTGCAATATTTTCCTTCATTTTGCATGTGTTTCATAATAAAAATGCATTTCAAAATAAATAAATAAATAATATTTACCCAAAACAGCTGATTTTACATGCATGCAACAATTTTCGTCAAACTCTGTCCACGTTTGGCCAAAAACGACTGCATGAATTTTCATGCATACAGCAAATTAAAAAAAAAAATCTTACTAGCGGAAAATCTGGGTCCGTCAGGCCCGTAGAACAGGGATTTGTTTTGTCATCTCAGCAACATTTATAGAAATGTTTCACTTAAACCAACAAGACCATATCTTGATGCATCATACCTTTTTGCACTAAAACTGTAGGCCTACAATTTCATGTTGAATGTTCAGTTTCCTCAACTCTAAATGTGTAGACCTGCCAACTGTCCCTCATTTTGAGGGACTGTCCCTCAATTAGGGTTTTCCAAAGTGAAAAAGAGGGACAGTCCTGCTTTTTGAACATATCAGTGATGGCAAATTTAAATGCAAGAACAGCAGAAAATGATGCGAATTTCACTTTAAAATTTTGCTATAGCATTGTCTTCAGTCTAATGTGATAAATTTAGACCTGCAAAACTTTCCCTGAATTCTGAAATAATTGCACACCTCAAGTCTTTGAATTTGTCAGTACTTGGTTTGTGTACATATACAAGGTTTTGGCCTCAATGTCCCTCTTTCTGACTTTGGTAGGTTGGCAGGTCTAAATGTGTGGTGCTCAAGTGTTAAATCACCAAAGATTAACTGAACAACACAAATTATCATGCAAGTACACAGAAGATGCAATTAGAAGTACAATTCGCCTGGTGAGTGCAATGTAAATGTATTAACCATTTCATCATTTTGCTGGGAAAGGTGTTTTTGTATTTCAAATTGTTTACTTATTTATTGTTTTTATTTAATGAAAAATGAATTAATGACTTAAAATAACTTAAAATATGTGCATTTACTTTAATAATCTATTATAAAGTGTTGCAGATTTCCTTTTACAAATTAAGCATACTGCTCACCGTCCAGCGCATATTATTTTGCACAAAGGTCTTATGCACACGCTTGACGTCACACACATATATGTCAGGGCTAACACTTATAACATTATAATTCCTCAATTTTGCCCAAAATGGCACAAATGACTATAATATCGCACTCACCCATTTAATTACTTATTCAAATATTACTTGGGATCAATATTATCATAAGCGAACAAACCAAAAGATTGATAAATCTGTATGAACAAAAACTAATTTAATTATATGATTTGAAGACATTACAAACTTTCTTTCCAAAGGTGGGTGACTGGCCCCTTAAGTTGTCTACAATTTTTAATACAATGTTACTTACATCAATACACATATTTTGTTAAAATTGACGCCCAAAGAATGTATTCTACAACAACATTATCGTAATTTTGACTCCACAATTCACCCAGGTTAACTTAAAATTCACCTTATTTGGCATTTTGATTATACTTGTACATAACATTTATATAATAATGTGATTATATCATTTTTTCAAGAAGAGCAGTGACTTAAGATTTTGATAAAAAACAATTGTGTAACAACCGGGATAACACCCAATATTATAGAGTAAGCAATTTCAATTGTTTACAGTCATACATGAAATAGTAATGTTATGCTCACTACATTCCTTTGTAACTTTCTTTCCCTGCAATCACAAGATAAAACTCATCATGCAGTGTATAAATTAAATCAATTTGAATAAAAATCATTATCATAATATAATTTATAAATAATGTCCAAATGTGTGTTTATTTTGTTTTTCAAAGATGTTATTGAATAATTGAGGAGACATTATGTTATATGTATTTATATTTTACCCCAAGTGCCAACTTTAAGGGCTCGGATAGTGATGTTTGCACAATATTTTTGTTGGACCTAAGTATTTTTAATAATTTTCATAACATTTGTATTATATTGCAAATTTAAAAAAAAATCAAAATTATTTGATATCAGAAGGACATTCCTCATATTCAGAATGCAATTTGGTGTGTCTGATGTGCTCTCAAGCCCCACAAAAATACTGTGCAAAGGTGGGTGACTGACCCTTTAAGTGGTCAACAATTTTGAATACAATATCACTTAAAAATCAATACACATATTTTGTTAAAATTGACGCCCAAAGAAATTTATGTATTGTACAACAAAATTATCATAATTTTGACCCCATAACAATTCACACAGGGTAACTTACAATTATTTCAAAAATAAAAATCAAGAGCTGTTCATGATCAATTATATGAATATATGAGTAATGTAGGACTGTTATCAAATGCTCAATCAGGATTTCGTCCGAATCATTCCACAACAACAACCCTTCTAGATGTTCAAGATTACATTTTAAAGAATATGGATACAGGTTATGCTACAGGCGTTTTATTTATAGACTTAAAGAAAGCATTTGATACTGTAAATCATGATATTCTGATTAGTAAACTTAAACAATATGGGGTATATGGGGATGAATTATTATGGTTTAAATCATACTTAAACAACAGAGAACAAACTGTTAATGTTAACTCAACTTTTTCTGACTTTAGGCCAATTGATATTGGTATTCCTCAGGGCTCAATTTTAGGTCCTTTACTGTTTATCATTTTTGTTAATTGTTTACCTAATGCTGTGTCTGAATGTAAAACTGTAATGTATGCAGATGATACCTCTTTAATGTGTAAAGCTAAAAATGAATCTGATCTTAAAATTCAAATGGAGTCATGTCTAAGTAAGGTAGCTGAATGGTTCAAAGTAAACAAACTCACTTTAAATGTTGAAAAGACTAAGTTTATGATCTTTGGTACAAACAAAATGCTTGAAAAGTTCAACAATATACATTTATTATATAACAACAATGACATTGAAAGAGTAGATGAGTTTAAAAAAACAATTTTGAATACAATATCACTTAAAAATCAATACACATATTTTGTTAAAATTGACGCCCAAAGAATGTATTCTACAACCAAATTATCATAATTTTGACCCCACAACAAGTCAAACAGGGTAACTTATAATTATTTCAAAAATGAAAATCTTATTGCCTCCCTGGGCCAGAATTCCAGTAGTCATAACCAAGATAACGACATACTTGTATCACATTATCTTAGTTAATTTCAATATGTGGGACAAACTTACATTAATTAACTCCAAGATACCAAGTATATATATACCATTCTTTAAAAAAAATATTCCAAATGGGGTCTTTATTCGTCTCATCAGAAGAACCCTTGATGGTTCTTATAGTAAGGAACCATACCAGAAACTTTGGTCACTCTACGAACTTTTCGGTTCTCTTGCCACTTTGCCGTTCTCTAAAGCTGTAATGGTTCTCTAGAGGCTTTTGAATATTCAGGAACCATTTTTAAGGGCTCAAGTGTGAGTGTCCCCTTTTGGAACTTTTTTTTTATTCTTAAGAGTGAGGAAAAAGGCATGCCTGGACTAGACTACATCCGAGGGTCATTCAATAAGTTCTACCTCTGCCCTTGGAACATGGAAGTTTCTTCAATCTCAGCATGATTATACATTGGAATGTCACCTTCAAATGAGGGCAAATGTATATTGATTCCTTTTCCAGATTTTTGAAGGTGACCTCAGGTTCAAAATAAGATTTGATATGATACATCAAAAAAAGCCCAAACAGAACGATGGCCAGGAATAAAATGCATTTAAACTTTTTTTGTATAGGCATATAATAGAGATAATTTTTGCTGAAATGTTTTGTTCATCTTTAAGAAAAATATTTGATTACAGTTCTTATCTGCTGTTTTGTGTGGGGGTTTGTGTGCTAAAAAGCAACGTTTTCTTGGAGTGAAGTAACCTTTTTGTACATAACTGGTATTTACATTTACTACTAGACGTTGATATATGAAGGTGGAGGCTGAACTTTTTGAATTTACAATCGTACATACATACATCCCCTCACCGCCACAAACCTACACACGCACAGTTGGAGGCATTTACAAACGTACGTAGACTTAATTATACAATAAAACTATGCGCTTTACAGAGAAAGGACTGATATATATTAATACAGAAATATAAAGCAAGTAAACGAATTAAATATTTGGTTACAAATCAGTTGACTGTCCTATCGCGATTGGTAATAAGTTTCATCCAGAGTATAATACACTTTACCAACACCAATTCTGGAATGAGTTGTTGCATGTTGTTCGGAATGTTGTTGCATATGTAGTAATCTTGTTAGGGCTTGGACTAAGGTCCATCTATTCCACCAAAAGACTGAAGCCAAGTCGCTGAGCTATCGATTTTTGAGGTAGTGTGCTTTTGGCGGTGGGAAAATCTTGCTTCATTGGTCAAAAGTTAATCGCTCGTCGATAAAATAAAAAGCAAATAATAGCTAGGCCTTATTCCCAAAGTATTTTAATCTGGAAATAACTGAGAATGATGATGTTTGCACTATTGTTTGCACTATTATGCTATTTTCATTTCCAGTCTCCCCTAAGGTCGACATGCCGTATACGATGGAGTCAGGAGGGGCCTCACACATGAGGCATAGGCCTATATAGATGTGCTGCTCCAGTCCGGTACTTCGATATGGTTATATGTTTGATTTGAAGACAAAAAGTCTTAGATAGCGAAAAATACATTTTCGGCGATATTATAAATCATACCCTTAGAAATGAATATGCCTATGGGTTTGCAGCTCTGAGCCGCACATCAGAAAATAATTAGGCCCATATGGTACCCCTCTCCGCTCTGTTTCGGTGGTACACCGGCCTCAATCCACACCCATGTCAAAAAATCTATCACTGGTCCCTAATACCATTTCCAAAAGGTTTCAAATTTATGGGTTTCTAATGTGGCCTAAGTTCAATTTGGGAGAGGGGCAAGTAAGGAAACGGCGCGGTGGTAGAATAAGAGAGGAAACGAGTTCCGGGGGTAACTTTTGCCGGGTTTGATGACACAGCCTAGTGAAACCAAACCAGTATCGTATCACCAGATTATTAGTATCGGAAGACAACGCGACTGAGAAGACAAAAATGAAAAAGTACCTCGTTCCCGCGCCTATTCATACAATTGATGACAGTTTTTACAGTAGGCCTACACCTCGGTTAGGTTGTACTGCTGAGAGGATGCATTCTGCAATGTTGAGTTTCTTGTGGTTTCTTCATCATCATACTACGAAGCATACGGAGCATCGGATGAACGTACATAATAGAAATGTTTGTAAGATGATGGTGCATCTGTCAAGACTTGCGACTGATCCTTGAAATTACGCCATTGATTTGACATCGCATACCTCTGTATAACGGAACTTAATTACAAGTGAACTGTACTGTTAATGTAAGAGCAAATTGATTCTTTTGGTGAGAAGTAATAATGCGTCGCCAAACCATGGCCACACTATTTCTTTACGACTCATCAGGCAAGTCATCGGGCATTTCATCCGGCACGTCATTGGGCACGTAATCAAAGTTTAACTGTGCGAGTAAATCCATGACATTGAAATTGTCAAATAGATCATCCTCAATGTCTTCCTTGAAGATCGATGGATCCTCTTCCCACTCCTGAATCCGATCATGAACCTCATTTACCTCAGACTGAGGACCTATCATGGTAACTCGTCCATTCGGTCGTTTGCCCCGTCCCATTGGTCGTATTGATGTTTCTATCTTTGGGAACTCATTGCTGAGTCTCCCTTGCCATACCGTGAAAGATGTGTAGAGGTTGTTACCTACCGTTACCGACACCTGTATCACTTCTTCACTGGAGTTGTCATATACTTGAAGGATACTGTGTATTGTACCGCAGAGTGCTAATTGATGATACGCCTTTTCAGCCAGAGTAGCGAGCTTTCTTACGTGTGCTTTTGATAGCTTTGGTTTCTGGCACATTGCAGGAACATAGCGATGTTCTTTGTGATAAAACATCCTTGTTGCGCAGAATGACAAGAATTCCACTAATAGCTTGATAGGCTTTTCAATCTCCCCATATTCATCAAGCTGGGTTGCGTCTTCTGCATTCCAGTATGCTTGCTGCCCAGCTTCAACAATAAAGGACCTTTGTATAGCGAAACCACATAGAAGAACTAAGAGTTCTATTGTACCAACTTCTTTGTCCAGTTTCTGAGTCTCACGCCATTGCATAAGGACTCCTGCTGCAGTCCTCATCCACGGATTCTCTTCTAGGTAATGGAATACAATCGGGAGATCTTCAATGCTCCGTGGGTCTCCTTGAGCAGCTTGGTACAGGTTTGCATCAATAGCGTTAAGTTGATAGCCTTCCGCTTCTATTGCAAGGCGTCCCATTACAGATGGAACTACAATATTCAACGCATCAGGGTTACGGTTGCGCACCTCACACAGAACGTCTGCTACCACCCAAGGAAAGCTAAGATACTTCTTGTCCCTCTGCCTGTACGTCACCATATACCATGCCGATGCTTTGGCAAGACTTTCTTCTGGGAATGTAAGCAGGCTGTCCCGCCCTCCAAACTCTTCAAAGAACGCCCTTCTTGTTTTGTTCCACAGATGTTTTACTTTCACTGTGATGATGTTCTTGACATCGTAGATCTCGTTGCGCTGGGACACACGTTTACTTAGTCGCCCGATATTTCCAGATAACGCCTCGCTTTCACTAGTTATGCCGTACTGTGTCAAAATGGCTTCTAGTTGCCGATTGTAGCGATTCAGGGATCTTTCGGCATCCTGTTGAAAGGCTTCCCTTCCAGGATATTCCAGAGCAACATCAGGAGGAACATCAACGGGGTCTTTCTGTTGAATGGCTATCCGATCTATCTGACGACATTGACGAAAGAGATGACCCAGGATTTTCCCTGATCTGTATGTCGATTTATCACGTTTTCCCATGAAATCTGGATACCTATACGGACGTTCTTCCTTTTCTAGATCTGGGGAATAACCTGTTTTGGCAAAATCAACCGCTTTGGAGAATTTTTCGGCAATACTGACACAAACTCTGGAAAAGATGTTAGTTATGTCAGCTTGAGCCAAATGAGCGTTTGCTATCAGACCTACGTTGTCGTTCTTGATGTAATCCGCTATGTACTTGATCATATCGGATACTTCAATAGGTCCATTATGCCTTAACTTCTGTGGTGGTGTAAAATCCATCGGCTCTTCGTTGGCTCCTTCAAAAGTTAGCTCTGGCATCCAAGTGACGAAGTATTCGTCTCCATCTAGATCTGATCCAGCCATTTCATCAGGATGTGGTCGTTTACCACGTTGAGGGAACACGACACAGTCAACCATATGATGCAATTCTGGCACATCGACTGCCTCAAATTTGCGAAGATCACCGGGTGCTAAGGCAGGAAACTTGGTGATAACTACAGTGCCCGTGCGTACTTTCTTGGTAACCTGAGGTTTGTCTATCTGCTTGGAGTACTGGATAAACACTTGACCATAGTTAAGCTCACCTGTTTCGTCCAAAACCCCAATCATATTTCTGCCAAACTGAGACGGGATATCAATTCTGGCTTTTCTCTGGAGCTGGCCTGTCAAAGACAATGTAGCAAAACAAATTGGAGTCACAAGTAAGCTATAATCAAATCCATGAAGTCAAGCTATGTTATATTGTACTTTTATTATTTTCATGCTTTTCTTGATACTGTTGCCCTTTTTGCCCGTCATTCATAGATTTGTGTTGAGTTGTGTGTGATTCATCAAGCTTTGGAAACTATAAACAAATTTACTTTCCGCCAGCAGACAAATGCACAGGTAGGATTGCTTATAGAGCAAACTACACTGATTTTAGCCTGTATCTTTGTGTATTTAGAAGTTGTGAATTCTTACCTATGCTATTTCGGTAAACAGCAAGTAGAAGTCCGCGGAAAAACGGTTCTGAGGTTAATCTTATGCCAGCTTCAACCACTTTGCGATAGTTGATGGACGTCTGTTGCGCTGCTCTTCTAGATAGCGACTTCGCTGCTACATCATCGTCAAAGAACATTCCTCCCAGTTCATACAGCAAACCTTCCTGGAGTTCTTTGAAAATATCGTCTCCTACTCCAAGTCCAGACAAGAGAGTTATTGCTTGACGATTCAGATACAGCCGACCTGTTAATGATCAATATTGTTTGGACAAGATGGTGTGTAATCGACAACTTACACGGTCTATTTAAAATTAGAATTTCTTTTGCTCATTTTTGGATATACAAAATTGTTCACCATTACTTTATGCTGCCCATGATTTGCATAGGATTTACGTATTTGGTTCTATTTCATAAGAACTTCCAATCCAATCCCCTACCCACCCATCTCCAGTTCTGTCTCTCATTTGGTATCTCCTGTGTTTAGTGTTTTTGAATTTTAGTAAAATGAAATCTGTTAATTGTCTGGTCTTTTCTATGGAATACTGTCCTACGCCCCAAAGTTGGAGCTAAGTGGACAGGATTGATGGTTGCGCAATGTGGGTGAAGAAGTTACATGAGGCGGCTACTTTGAATGACTTTGTACTGGTTATGTTGATGATTTCTTCTGGTAGTGAGTTCTAATCTCTCGTAGTGAGAGGAATAAAGAGGTTCTTGTAGCAGTCTTTGCTAGCCTGGATTAGGATGTAGCAGCTCTTATTTGGATAGCGAAGTTTGTGAGCCTGATGATTTTTCTACCGGTAGCGAGGTGTTCTACTAAATAAAACATTAATAACATTTCAAAACATTTTTCTTCTTTATAGCTTACATGGTTTCGAGTTGTTCATGATCTCTATCGTTTTGTGATCGCTTTGGAATTTTTCCATGCTCGTACGGTAGATGAGTTTATCGCCGTCGAGTCTTGGATCTATTCCTATCATTCCCTTACATCCTGCATATCGGATCTGGAAAGCTGATGGGATCTTCTTTTTCCTGTTCCCTGTTATCTATTAATTAAATTATTATATGAAACAAAGTAGAGCGATAAGTGGATGTCAATATCATAACGAGGTCATCTGGGTATTTACTTCTACTGTACTGCACACCCACCTTGCAGCAGTGGTGCAATGAATTGGCTACAAGAGCGTACTACAGATCAACTTAGAAGGAAGCCAGTGCAGTCTTCCTTCTCTTGCTCTAAAATTATTGTTTCGGTAATCTTTTGTCCGCGGACACCGAACGTGGGATCCACTTTATCTCCCATTGGTTTAAGTAATAATAATAATAAGTAATACTCTACATATTTTCATTGACTGGCGATCGCGGCTTTAAATTCGTGATAGCCCGAAATGTTATACTGATCTCTTGATCAGACTAGACCGTTCCAGAACGAGCAAAACAATGGAAATTATTAATGTATCCCTAAAACAAATTGGAACCCAGATCCGGACCCAAAAGTCCAAACTGATGTCTTACCTTTGCAGCTAGCGATGAAGAAACTCTACCAATACCATCAGAGAAACAGTACTTTCCATCAGCACTCTTAATATCATCATCACGCTCCACCTGTCCCGCTTCCACGGTGACTTTTACACTTTCTTCAGATGTAGAGAAACACTGTCCCATTCGAGAGACGTAAGTGGCCACACACGTGATGTTGGTAAAGGTCCCCATCCATTGCCTGACATTACTGGTTGTGTTTCCTTTCAGGTCTATCGAGTAGAGCCAACAACCATGATCTCTCAGTTGACTATTAGAGCAAGCGAGGAACTCGTAGCAACGGTCACCAATGTGAATTCCTGAAGTGAGAACATCCACGACCCGACGTGTTATCTCGTCCCCCTGTGAGGTATCAAAACTACCAAGCTTGGTGAAAGTTTCGTCTCGGAACACAACACGCATGCAAAATTCTTCCCCGTATTCTCGCAGAACTCTATTCTCGGCCATTAGTTCTGCTGGTAGGAGAAGACATCGGGTTGGAGTAACTATAGCGCGTCGAACGAATCTACAATTATCGTAATGGTCGTCTTCTACATCGTCGCTATCAAGAGCAGCTTTGAAATTGATCTCAAACTGTTCAGCTAGGTCAAGAAATCTATCTCCTTCCAGTGTTGGATCCACCTGTAACGCCAATTGTTGAAGCGCTTTCAGAGCTGCAGGATGGTTCTTGAGATGGATTTTGTTAAGCATAGCGAAAAGTCGTGTTGCTCTATCTGTGATCAAAAATCCTTGCGACAAAAGACACTCTAATATATACACCAGATCAAAATCCCCACCAAATCGTGGCAAAGCAGCTGACGCTGTTGGGAATCTCGTAAACACGTGTGTCCAATGAATCCTGTATTTGAAAACTTGGAATCGGCTGATGACTCCTTGGAACTTTTGGCATGATTTCTCTGAGACTGATATTGAAAGAACGGACGAATTGCCAATGATCTCTGTACTACAACAGCAAGTTCGTGTTACTCTTTTTACAGTTGTGTCAGAATCACGATCACGAACAATTTGGTGGAATGTAGGTGGTGCCTTAAGCATGAAGTATACAGAAAGTCCAGGTCTATCTTGTGGATAATCTACAAGAACGAATTCTTGCAGATCATCGTAACGTACGCGAAGTCTGTACTCGTACTCGACTCCTCTATCGGACTGACAATGGAATAGCATGGTAAAGAATCTACTGTCGTGCTCAAAGTCAATGGAAGTGGACTTGTCTCGAGACTTGTCTTTGTTACCCTTTCTTACTAGCTTTACTGTGTCAGGATTAATAAGTGATATGTGTTTGTAATGTTCTACAAATGTCCATCTATCTTCCATGCATCCGAGTGAAAAACTGCATAATTTGATGTTTTCATGAACATTTGATGTTCGGCCCTTGCGTGTATATGCTGCTTCCATGTCGGTTGACATCCATAATTTCCAGTTGTACGTATTGCAAAGTTCGCACCAAAGACGACATGAATGGAGAAATTGATTGAAGAAGTGGTCGGGTTCGGTTCCATGATAATTAATATTGAACTCACAGTAATAAGGGATTTGTATGCTTGCAGCGCTTAGAAGTGATATTCCTTCTTCCCTGTGCTCTCTAAAGTTGTGCAAGAGACCACCAAAAGTGCATTCGATAAAGTTGGGACAGCGATTCAAGGTGCCTTGGTCAGCACAGACCACGGTCAGTTTGGTATGATGTAGAGTACATTGACCGGTGCCCCGATATCCGGAAGCATATCCGGAAGCCATAATTTGCGAATCGGCGGCAACCAGAGTATTGCGTCACCTGCGTTATTAACAGAGGTACCAAAACATGGTTTCGTCAATAATTCTCTGAAAGATAAAATATTTGGTTACAGGTCAATAGTCAGAAGGGTCACTTGTGAAAAAAGAACAATGAAGATCGTTATAACCCATAGTCCTTACCGTAACCCTAACCTATAAGCAACCCCTTAATCCTAAACCTAACTCTACCTCAAAATCCCTAACGCTGTCTCTGACCCTAATCTTAATCCTAATCCACAGTGATCCAATTCTCTGAGTTGTAGCTAGTGATGCTGCGATAAACCCATACGCGCTTCTTTAACCCTAGGGCCTATATGTAAACAGGCATATATGTAAACTTATTAGAACTTTACAGAATTGAACATATAAATTATCAGCCGGGAAACCAGCCTCATATAAATAGTTTTTCACCATTCGCAACGCCATTAGCTGCCATTTCACACATATAGTTATTCACATTTTACAGTAATACTTACCACACCTACAAGTTCATGCGATTTCCTTCAATTATGAATAACTGAATGACATATCCTTATTTACCCTTGCTGAATGTGTACGGTAATTCAAAGTCTGGTGATTTGACCCTGTAATCATGATAATGACACAGCGAACCAGCAGTGCAAGGCAGTAAGCTAGTGACTCATTAAACATGGCAGATATATATAGATAGATATATACCCTGGATAGTGGATTGCGTGAGTGTAGTGCGACGAGGGGAATTCCCAACTAGCAGTTACGTACGTAGTCGTGTAGTACAATGTGTACACAGACAGTGGGAAATCCATATTGCGTAATCATTATGGATAGTATTACTATTTAATATTATGATTATTATTATTATGATGATGATGATGATTATAACCATATTATTAAGATTGTTATAATTATGATTATTATCAATTTCATCATCTTCATTAATTATTTCTGTTTATAACAACGTGTGTGTACCGTAACCGTGTAGCCTACTTTGTTTTTTAATATCAAGAAGTCTGTTTTGCTAAAACAAAAAGAGGCCATAAGCTACTAATATATAGGACTTATATAGAAATGTGGGGTAAAAGCATCAAGTCATAAATTTCCGGCTATTTGAAAGGGTTGCACGAAACCCTAAGCTTGAATACGGGATTTTTTTTATCCCACAGTGGCTTCCGTTTGTAGAAAGGTGAAACAAGTTACCTTAAAAATTCCAAAGATTAAAAAGGTAATCTATTCGATTGCGCTGAGGGAGAAATCAAAGCTTAGATTAAAAATTCATCTAATAGGTTAAAAATGAGCTAATCTGAATTATATTACAATATTAATCTTTTTAATAATTTGGATAAGTCTTGAATAAGTGTCTATTTTAATCCTAGTTTAATCCATGCTAAGATTAAAAAGTTAATCTTATGGATTTGAATTTTAATCTATAAGATTAAAAAATAGTAGTGCAATTTAGATGAGTTCAATTCCGATCTATTAGATTAATAATTTTTAATCTAAGTTTCGATTTGTCCCTCATCACAATCGAATAGATTAACTTTTAATCGTAAAAAATTAGAGAGTATCTCGGGGGCATGCTATATACTTTAAAGGCCTGCAGTTTGTTTTTGAGATATGGAACACGTCGCGCCAAGTATTGTAGTCGTCCAGGGCTGGAAAATATTATAAATCTTGCTTTTCTGTGTGTATTGGTGGTGATCCAGGGGTAGGAAATTGTACTATTTGTGTCACCTTGGTTCTGAACGCATCGAGCATATTTGGAGGTCATCCAGGGACAGGAAAGAGTACTTATTGTTTTACCCCCAGGCCGGGGTTTTACCCTAATTCTTCGTAGAGATATGGAACACATCGAGCATTGGTGGTCATCCAGAGACAGGAAAGAGTACTTATTGTGTTACCTTGATTCTTTGTAGAGATATGGAACACATCGAGCATTGATGGTCATCAAGGGGCAGGAAAGAGTAGTTATTGTGTTACCTTAATTCTTTGTAGAGATATGGAACACATCGAGCATTGATGGTCATCCAGAGACAGGAAAGAGTACTTATTGTGTTACCTTGATTCTTTGTAGAGATATGGAACATATCGAGCATTGGTGGTCATCAAGGGGCAGGAAAGAGTACGTGTGTTACCTTGATTCTTTGTAGAGATATGGAGCACATCGAGCCTTGGTGGTCATCCAGAGGCAGGAAAGAGTACTTATTGTGTTACCTTGATTCTTTGTAGTTGGAACACATCGAGCATTAGTGGTCATCCAGAGGCAGGAAAGAGTACTTATTGTGTTACCTTGATTCTTTGTAGAGATATGGAACACATCGAGTATTGGTGGTCATCCAGGGACAGGAAAGAGTACTTATTATATTACCTTGATTCTTTGTAGAGATGTGGAACACATCGAGCATTTGTGGTTATCCAGGGGCAGGAAAGAGTACTTATTGTGTTACTATGATTGATTCTTTGTAGAAAATTGTTAAACACATCGAGTATTGCTGGTCATCCAGGGGCAGGAAAGAGTTGGCCTACTTATTGTGTTAACTTGATTCTTTGTAGAGATATGGAACACGTCGAGCATTGGTGGTCATCAGGGGCAGGAAAGAGTACTTATTGTGTTACCTTGATTCTTTGTAGAGATAAGGAACACATCGAATATTGGTGGTCATCCAGGGACAGGAAAGAGTACTTATTATGTTACCTTGATTCTATGCAGAGATATGGGACATATCGAGCATTGGTGGTCATCCAAGGGGCAGGAAAGAGTACTTATTGTGTTACCTTGATTCTTTGTAGAGATATGGAACACGTCGAGCATTGGTGGTCATCCAGGGACAGGAAAGAGTACTTATTATATTACCTTGATTCTTTGTAGAGATGTGGAACACATCGAGCATTTGTGGTCATCCAGGGGCAGGAAAGAGTACTTATTGTGTTACTATGATTGATTCTTTGTAGAAAATTGTTAAACACGTCGAGTATTGCTGGTCATCCAGGGGCAGGAAAGAGTTGGCCTACTTATTGTGTTAACTTGATTCTTTGTAGAGATATGGAACACGTCGAGCATTGGTGGTCATCAGGGGCAGGAAAGAGTACTTATTGTGTTACCTTGATTCTTTGTAGAGATATGGAGCACATTGAGCATTGGTGGTCACCCAGGGGCTGGAAAGAGTACTTATTGTGTTTCCTTGAATCTTTGTAGAGATCTGGAACACGTCGAGCATTGGTGGTCACCCAGGGGCTGGAAAGAGTACTTATTGTGTTACCTTGATTCTTTGTAGAGATATGGAACACGTCGAGCATTGGTGGTCACCCAGGGGCTGGAAAGAGTACTTATTGTGTTTCCTTGAATCTTTGTAGAGATATGGAACACGTCGAGTATTGGTGGTCATCCAGGGGCTGGAAAGAGTACTTATCGTGTTACCTTGATTCTTTGTAGAGATACAGAACACATTGACTGGTCATCCAGTGGCAGGAAAGAGTACGGTGGTCATCCAAGGGCAGGAAAGAGTACTTATTGTGTTACCTTGATTCTTTGAGGAGATATGGAACATATCGAGCATTGGTGGTCATCCAGGGGCAGGAAAGAGTACTTATTGTGTTACCTTGATTCTTTGTAGAGATATGGAACATATCGAGCATTGGTGGTCATCCAGGGGCAGGAAAGAGTACTTATTGTGTTACCTTGATTCTTTGTAGAGATATGGAACATATCGAGCATTGGTGGTCATCCAGGGGCTGGAAAGAGTACTTATTGTGTTACTTTGATTCTTTGTAGACATATGGAAGACATGGAGCATTGGTGGTCATCCAGGGGCAGGAAAGAGTACTTATTGTGTTACTTTGATTCTTTGTAGAGATATGGAAGACATCGGGCATTGGTGGTCATCCAGGGGCAGGAAAGAGTACTTATTGTGTTACATGTTTTGATGGAGCACATGCATCATTTTTCATCATTCTGGCCGGGTGCATTCCGGTTATCTTTTATCACATGATATACAGACAAATGACAATGAACGACAATTATACCATGATTTTGGGTCAAAGAGCATGTTTTAACTAATTCTGAAGAGGAAATATATACCTTTTAATATCGCGGAATGTGGCAAAATATTGTTTTCTGAATTGACAGTCGTCGTGATAATTTCCCAAAAACTGAACCCCCTGAGTGTATCTAATAATTTACAGAAAAAAATTATAATCACAACATTTACCATGTAATAACAAGACGTGCATTGGTTAAATTTGGTAAAAATCTTTTAATGCATAAATATACTTACAAAACATATAAATATAACATGTTCACCACTCATTTTTCTGAAAACTCTTGTTTTATTTTATTTTATAATTTTATTTCATTAGAACAAGATTACAAACAATTGTTATTAACAGTCATACAATCATGAAATAGTAATGTGAAGATCACAACATTTATCTGTAACTTTCTTCAGTTTGATCACAAAATAAGATAAACTCGTCATGCAGTGTATAATTTAACATACAGAAGTGGGAAAAATATTGAAAATTATTCTTCATCAGCTAAACAAGCACACATTTTAGGTACTTAATTTGTAAAAGGTCCCCAATTCTCCAAATATAAGAAGGGATTATACCAATCGTAATCTAACATTGGCCTTTCTTACGAGGCTGCAGAAGCTCTAATTGAAGACCTGAGCGCAAGAAGACCATAAGTCCACTTGGCCCATCAACATGTATACACTATGCGTATAGTATACAAATACGTATATACTGCCATGAGAGGTTCTGGTTAAAACTATGGGCCCGAGGTGAGATCAATATTACTATTGATATCAATGAACAAGAATCTATTAATGAAGGATATAATTTCGTATAGTTTGGTAATGTTTTATACATGTTCAGGGGCCAAAACAAATCTTTCACAACCTTTCATGATGTTTTCACCCTGGAACATGTATTAGACATAAAAACCCTCAGCAACTATACGTAAGTTTAGTGTATACATGTTGAGGGGCCAAGTGGACTTACGGCCTTCTTGCGCTCAGGTCTTCAATTGTTCTCTGAAGGGTTCTTCAATGTTTAGGAACCACTTGAGGGTTCAAGTGTGAGGGTTCTTCAAGAGGACACTTTAGAACCATTTTGAAACATTTTTTTGCAAGAGTGGTATGAAAATTGGTAGGATGAAACAGTATGACGAGTTATGATGCTGCGTAATGTTGTGTCATGTTATTTGCATATTTATTCATGCTAATTAGATTTGCATACCTGGACCAGACTACATTTTAATTTATATACATGCTATATACATACTCGTGCATAATTATTTTACAGCCCCACATATGCTTGTTTATGAAACTAAACAAATAGCTATACTTAACAATATTAGATTGATACATAACAAGAAAACAAAGCAAATTTAGAAGAAGTAAAAGCTAATTAAACATTTATACAAATTTGTTGCACTATCCAATCGCGATTGGTAATGTGTTCCAGAGTTGACAATCCATTCGACCGCCAGTGGTATTCGCCGCGAAATAGTGATGTGCAAATGTTCATCATTAATTTTTTGGCACAAATAATTTTGACAAAATATGACGTCACTTACATTAACATCAATCTCCTAATTTGCATATAGCCGTCATATCCCCAGCTAGCTCGCCCACGTGATTGGTTCTTCAGCGATCTAGGTATTATTTACATCTATGGAACAGTATAACGTCAGGGCAATACATAGAAAAAATTGTGCAAACACATTGCTATGGTAATTCATCCTGTTACATAACTACTTCTACTGCGATTAAAGACTGAAGCCAATGAGACCTTTAATCTACAACTGAATTTGTCTCTGATTGATTTTTGACCAACGAGGTAGAGCTTTGACAATTTTACTTCATTTGTCAAAGGTCAATCACTCGTCGCTCAGCAAGACAGCAACTGTGAGTTTGCAACCGAAATTGCCGCAGCCAGCGTATTATGTGGTCACGCAAAACATCAAGGTACATTAGTGCTGGCGTTGACTTGTGTATGTGTCAAAGTCGATCAACCCATTTCCATGATCAATCAGAAAAATGTTGCAGCTGGCATCGAATACTGGGAATGTATACAGTCTTGAGTTTGGTACTGTCCAACACTCCAGAATGGAGACAAACGGCCAGGATGTGTGATCTGCGCTGTGGTTTTGATAATTCTTGCTAGTCTTGGTTGCTTAGATACTTGGTTACTGCAGTTTTGAAGGTTTCTGGTTTTGTGATGCTGATTAGGTGTGGTGGAAGAGAGTTCCAATCACGTATTGTCTTTGGTACAAATGAGTTTTTGTAGCAGTCTTTATTTGCTGATATAGTTGAGTAAGATTCCGGATGATGATGCCGCGACTGGCGCTGGACGGGCTGTAGAAGGGCAGGGACAGGTCACCTAGATTTGCTTGTTGAAAAACGCAAGTACATGTACAACAACTAAAGCAATTTGTTGATATTTCAAATATTTATTGAAGGGGTGTTAGTGGGGTCTATCTAAAATTTGTTCCTTTTTTCCCGTGTCAAAATCTAGTCATCGCAGACTTCTCTATTTCGGGGCTGTACAGTATATTTAGTAATATTCCGGAACAGGGAAAATTAATATTGGGGGCATTTTGGCAAGCCGAAAGAGGGAGAGGGGCAAATTTTGGATTATTACCCAACAAAGTGTTCAACAATGCAAATTCTGCTCGCTGCTACACCAATGATAGGCGTAAATCACAAAAACGTCTCGCAGCCTATAAACTTTTGCGCCGTACGCGGCCGCGGGGGGGGGGCAGACGGATCATCATGGGGGTGCTGCTACAGCCCGGTGTAACAGTCGGTACTTGTTGTCGGAAAATCTTCAACTAAGAAGTACACTGCAGTTGTTTTTAGTCAAATGGCCAAACTAGAATTAATGTGGCTCGTGCTGACTCGCTTGAGAAACCGCCCCATGGGGGCCCCGCCCGGGGGGGGGGCGATGAGCAAATATTCCCCTCTCCGTCTTAACCCCACCCCAGTCAAAACTAATGGGCTTCCAACATTTGGCTTATTTAAATGAGAGTGGGACGCCAGGGTTGGAAGGAGGAGAAGAATTTGATAGATAGACCGTCGAGGATGAGAGGCGAGCTGCTCAGGGGCAAGCTTTGCCCAATTTATGATGAATAGGTTGAGTATCATTCGTTGCTTCTAAGCTCGTTTAAAGAAAACCAAATCAGTATCGCCGGTTACCACCAGATTTATTACTCGAGTAGCATCGGAAGAGTTGATGCACTATCTTCTTCTTCTTCTTCTTCTTCTTCTTCTTCGTCTTCTTCGTCTTCTTCTTCGTCTTCTTCTTCTTCTTCTTCGACGTACGATTCATCACGATAGTCATCGTATTCATCACGACCGTCATCGTACGATTCATCGTGATATTCATCGTACGATTCATCGTGATAGTCATTGTACGATTTATCGTGATAGTCATTGTACGATTCATCGTGATAGTCATCGTACAATTCATCTCGATAGTCATCGTATTCTTCGTCGTCTTCTTCTTCTTCTTCTTCTTCTTCTTCTTCTTCTTCTTCTTCTTCTTCTTCTTCTTCTTCTTCTTCTTCTTCTTCTTCTTCTTCTTCTTCTTCTTCTTCTTCTTCTTCTTCTTCTTCTTCTTCTTCTTCTTCTTTCTTCGTCTTCTTCGTCTTCTTCTTTTTCTTCTTCTTCTTCTTCTTCGTCGTCTTCTTCTTCTTCTTCTTCTTCTTCGTCTTCTTCTTCTTCTTCTTCTTCGTCTTCTTCTTCTTCTTCTTCTTCGTCTTCTTCTTCGTTTCTTCTTCGTCTTCTTCGTCTTCTTCTTCTTCTTCTTCTTCTTCTTCTTCTTCTTCTTCTTCTTCTTCTTCTTCTTCTTCTTCTTCGACGTACGATTCATCACGATAGTCATCGTATTCATCACGACCGTCATCGTACGATTCATCGTGATATTCATCGTACGATTCATCGTGATAGTCATTGTACGATTCATCGTGATAGTCATTGTACGATTCATCGTGATAGTCATTGTACGATTCATCGTGATAGTCATCGTACGATTCATCGCAATAGTCATCGTACGATTCATCAGACAAGTCATCAGACAAGTCATCAGACAATTCATCAGTGTCATCCTCAAAGATGTCTTCTTCGAAGACCCTTGGGTTAACTTCCCATTCTTGAATCCGATCCTGAACCTCATTTACCTCAGACTGAGGACCCATGATGCTTACTTTTCCATTCGGTCGTTTGCCCTGTCCCGTTGGTCGTATTGATATCCCTACCTTTGGGAACTCATTGCTAAGTATCCCCTGCCATGCTGTGAAAAATGAACCGAGGTCATTACCTACGGTTACGAACTCCTCTTTGAATTCTTCACTGGAGTTGTCATATACTTGAAGGATACTGTGTATTGTACCGCAGAGTGCCAATTGATGATACGCCTTTTCAGCCAGAGTAGCGAGCTTTCTTACATGTGGGTTTGATAACCTTGGTTTCTGACACGATACAGGAACATACCTATGCTCTTCGTGATAAAACATCCTTGTTGCGCAGAATGAAAAGAATTCCACTAATAGCTTGATAGGCTTTTCATCCTTCCCATGGTCATCAAGCTGGGTTGCCTCTTCTTCATTACAGTATGCTTGCTGTCCAGCTTCAATAATAAAAGACCTTTGTATAGCGAAACCACAGAGAAGAACTAAGAGTTCTATTCTTCCAACTTCTTTGTCCAGGTTTTGAGTCTCACGCCATTTCATTAGCACTCCTGCAACAGTCCTCATCCACGGATTTTCTTCTAGGTAGTGAAATATAACCGACAGATCTTCATTGCTCCGTGGGTCTCCTTGTGTAGTTTGGCACAGAGTCTCATTAGTAGCGTTAAGTTGATAGCCTTCAGCTTCTATCGCAAGGCGTCCCATTACAGATGGAACTACAATAGTCAACGCATCGCGGTTACGTTTTCGCACCTCACAGAGAACGTCTGATACTACCCAAGGAAAACTAAGATACTTCTTGTCCCTCTGCTTGTACGTCACTATATACCATGCCGATGCTTTGGCAAGACTTTCTTCCGGAAAAACAAGCAGCCTGTCTTTTCCTCCAAACTCATCAAAGAATGCTCTTCTTGTTTTGTTCCACAGGTGTTTTACCCTTAATGTGACGATTTTCTTGGCATCGTAGATCTCGTTGCGCTGGGACATCCGTTTACTTAGTCGCCCGATATTTCCGGACAATGCCTCGCTTTCACTAGTAATGCCATATTGTGTCAAAATTGCTTCTAGCTGCCGATTGTAGCGATTCAGGGATCTTTCGGCATCCTGTTGAAAGGCTTCCCTTCCTGGATATTCCAGCACGACATCAGGAGGAACATCGATGGGTTCTCTCTGTTGAATGGCTATCCGATCTATCTGACGACATTGACGGTAGAGATGACCCAGGATTTTACTTGATCTGTATGTCGATTTGTCAAGTTTGCCCATGAACTCTGGATACATATATGGACGTTCTCCTTTTCCTAGATCTGGAGAATAACCGGTTTTGGCAAAATCTACCGCTTTGGAGAATTTTTTAGCAATACTCATACAAACTTGGGAAAAGATGCCATTTCTGTCAGCTTGAGCCAAATGAGCGTTTGCTATCAGACCTACGTTGTCGTTCTTGATGTAATTCGCCATGTACTTGATCATATCGGATACTTGAATAGGTCCGTCGTGCCGTAACTTCTGTGGTGGTGTAAAATCCATCGGCTCTTGGTTGGCCCCTTCAAAACGGAACCCTGGCATCCAAGTGACGAAGTACTCATCTCCATCTAGATCTGATCCAGCCATTTCATCAGGATGTGGTCGTTTACCTCGCTGAGGGAACACGACACAGTCAACCATATGATGCAATTCTGGCACATCGACTGCCTCAAATTTGCGGATATCACCGGGTGCTAAGGCAGGAGACTTGGTGATAACTACAGTACCCATGTGTACTTTCTTCGCAACCTGAGGTTTGTCCATGTGCTTGGAGTACTGTACAAACACTTGACCGGAGTTTAGCTCACCTGTTTCGTCCAAAACACCAACCATATATCTACCGAGATGAGAGGGAATTTCAATTCTGGCTTTTCTCTGTAGTTGGTCTGTCGGTGGTCAAAGAACGAAATGGAATGTAAAGTAAATCTTACTGTTTTATTACTTTGATGCTTTCTTGATAATATTATCTTTTTAATTGTTCTATAGCTGTTTGTTGAGTTTTGGCTCTACCTTTGGATGGACGATCTTAACATTTGGACTATCTGCGCTACGTACGTTTGTTTCACAATCACCAGAAATGTGTACACAAGTAACATCGATTCTAATTCTAGAGCAAATACTGCCATTTTTTGTTCGTTTCTTCGGATCGTTTATTAGAAGTTGTGTAATCTTACCAGCTCTTACCTATTCTATTTCGGTAAACAGCAAGCAGAAGTCCGCGGAAATACGGTTCTGAGGTTAAACTTATACCAGCTTCAACCACTTTGCGATAGTTGATGGACGTCTGTTGCGCTGCTCTTCTAGATAGCGACTTCGCTGCTACGTCATCGTCAAAGAACATTCCTCCCAGTTCATACAGCAAACCTTCCTGGAGTTCTTTGAAAATATCGTCTCCTACTCCAAGTCCAGACAAGAGAGTAATAGCTTGACGATTCAGATACAGTCGACCTGTTAACGATCGAATATTGTTTCATATCGTGATAAACTAACGACAGAAAAAAAGTTTTACCCAAATTGTATTGTAGGGATCCTAGCCAAGATGGCGTGTAATCGAAAATTGAAACGGTAACTATTAACCGGGTTGTACAATATTCGTGTGGGCGCGCGCAATTTAAGCAAATTATTGTGTTGCTATTTATGGGTTTTTGTAAAGTGAACTCTATTAATGATAAATTATACTACATAAGCTAATAAAGATATTTTAAAAGTATTTTTCCTTCTAGCTTACATGGTCTCGAGTTGTTCATGATCTCTATCGTTTTGTGATCGCTTTGGAATTTTTCCATGCTCGTACGGTAAATGAGTTTATCGCCGTCGAGTCTTGGATCTATTCCTATCATTCCCTTGCATCCTGCATATCGGATCTGGAAAGCTGATGGGATCTTCTTTTTCCTGTTCCCTGTTATCTGTTAATTAAATTATTATAGGAAATAAAAAGAGTGATAAGTGGATGTCACTATCACAACGAGAATTGGCAAAGCAAGAGCGTACTATACAGAGCATTTTAAAAGGAAATTAGTCTTCCGTCTTTGCTCTAAAATTATTGTTTTGGTAACGGACACCGAACGTAGGATTCACTTTATCCGCCATTGGTAAAAGCTCTCAAATAAGTAATATTCGTCAAATTTCCATTGACTGGCAAAGTTAATGCAGAACCTCAAATACTTGTGACAGCACGAAATGTTTATATTGATCTCTTGATCAGGCTAGACCGTTCCAGAAAGAGCAAAACAATAAATATTATTATTTTATCCCTAAAACAAATTGGAACCCAAATCCGGACCCGAGAGTCCAAACGAATGCCTTACCTTTGCAGCTAGCGATGACGAAACTCTACCAATACCATCAGAGAAACAGTATTTTCCATCAGCACTCTTAATATCATCCTCACACTCCACCTGCCCTGCTTCCACAGTGACTTTTACACTTTCTTCCGATGTAGAAAACATTGTCCCATTCTGGAGACGTAAGTGGCTACACACGTGATGTTGGTAAAGGTCCCCATCCATTGCCTGACATTACCAGCTGTGTTTCCTTTCAGGTCTATCGAGTAAAGCCAACAACCGTGATCTCTCAGTTGACTATTAGAGCAAGCGAGGAACTCGTAACAACGGTCACCAATGTGAATTCCTGAATTGAGAACATCCACGACCCGTCGTGTTATCTCATCACTCTGTGAGGTATCAAAACTACCAAGCTTACCGAAAGTTTCATCTCTGAACCTAACACGCATGCAAAATTCTTCGCCGTATTCTCGCAGAACTCTATTCTCGGACATTAGTTCTGCTGGTAGGAGAAGACATCGTGTTGGAGTAACTATAGCGCGTCGAACGAATCTACAATTATCGTAATGGTCGTCTTCTACATCGTCGCTATCAAGAGCAGCTTTGAAATTGATCTTAAACTGTTCAGCTAGATCAAGAAATCTATCTCCTTCCAGTGTTGGATCCACCTGTAACGCCAATTGTTGAAGGGCTTTCTGAGCTGCAGGATGGTTCTTGAGATGGATTTTGTTAAGCATAGCGAAAAGTCGTGTTGCTCTATCAGTAATCAAAAATCCTTGCGACAAAAGACACTCTAATATGTACACCAGATCAAAATCCCCACCAAATCGAGGCAAAGTAGTTGATGCTACCGATGTCGAGATTCTTGTAGATACACATGTCCAGTAAATCTTGTATTTGAAAACTTGAAATCGGCTAATGACTGATTGGAAAGTACGGCATGATTCCTCTGAGACTGATATTGAAAGAACTGACGAATTACCAATGATCTCTGTACTACAACAGCAGGTCCGTGTTACTCTTGGCAACGGTGTATGTGAATCACGATCAATTCGTTTGATAGTAGGTGGCGCCTTAAGCATGAAGTATACAGAAAGTCCAGGTCTATCTTGTGGATAATCTACAAGAACGAATTCTTGCAGATCATCGTAACGTATGCGAAGTTTGTACTCGTCCTCGACTCCTCTATCGGACTGACAATGGAATAGCATGGTAAAGAATCTACTGTCATGTTCAAAGTCAATGGAGGTGGACTTGTCTTTGTTACCTTTTGTTACTGTGTCAGGATCGATAGGTGATAAGTGTTGGTAATGTTCTACAAATGTCCATCTATCTTCCATGCAGCCGAGTGAAAAACTACTTAATTTGATGTCTACATGAACATTTGATGTTCGGCCCGTGCGTGTATATGCTGCTTCCATGTCGGTTGACATCCATAATTTCCAGTTGTACGTATTGCAAAGTTCGCACCAAAGACGACATGAATGAAGAAATTGATTGAAGAAGTAGTCGGGTTCGGATCCATGATAAGTAGGCCTAATATTGAACTGACAGTAATAAGGGACTCGTATGCTTGCAGCGCCTAGAAGTAAGCTCCCTTCCTCCCTGTGCTCTCTGAATTTGTGTAAGATCCCACCGAAAGTGCGTTTGATTAAGTTGGGAAGACGATTCAAGGTGCCTTGGTCAGCACAGACCACTGTCAGTTTGGTATGATGTAGAGTAGCATGGTCATTGCCCTGGCCAGTATCCCGATATCCGGAAGCCATAATTTGCGAATCGGCAGTAACCAGAGTATTGCGTCAGAGGCACCAAAACATGGTTTCGTCAATAATTCTCTGAAAGATAAAATGTTTATTGCATGATTACAGGTCGATAATCAGAAGGATCATTAGTCCGAACACCCAACAGAGCCGGTCGTTGTAAACCATAATCCTTACCCTAACCTATAACCTAAACCCTATACCTACAATACTAACTCTAAACCTAACACTGGCACTAACCACAATCTAACTCTATATGCCGAACCCTAAATCCTAACCCAAATCTTAACCCTAATCCGAACCTGAAATATCATAAACCCTGTTCATCCATCCTTTGCGTACTATATCCTTTAGATACACGAGCTGTTCCTTATTGAGTTAGGGGCATTGAAAATGGGGGAAAATGTCTACTTTTATGATTGGTTTAATTTGAGAACGGATTTGCAGCTAGCGATAAAACCATACGCTTCTTTAACCCTACAGGCCTAGGAGTAAAACTTAAAAATTACACGACAAATAGTAAGGTGTAAATATTAGAACTTGTCAACTTCCATACATTTATATAAATCAGGGCGTGAAATAATGAATAGTGTATCAACGCCCCGCCATTAGTTCACATTTATATATTCAATAAATGCAACACAAGTCATTATGGTTATTTACATACACAATAATACTTTACATACCCAGAAGTTCATGCGATTTCCTTCACAGTTTGTACGTTAATGACCGAATGGCATAGCCTTATTTAGCTCCCTGCTGAATGTGTTCGGTGAAGTGTGGTGATTTGACACTTTAATGACAGTGAACAAACAGTATACTGTATCGCAGCAAGCTGGCGACTCATTTAATTCAAACATATAAGAGATTAATGCACCGTTAACCGATAAATAATGGATAATAATCGATTGCATGAGTGTACTGCAATGAGGGGAATTCCCAACTAGCAGTTATGTACGTAGGTGTGTCCTGCGTGTGGTACAATGTACACAGGTGGTATTGTGTAACTACATGTATTATTGATAGTATTAGTTCATTACTCGGTGGTCACTCGATAGTTGGCCCAACAATAACTTTAAAAATATTCTTGATCCTTCACACAGCTCAAAGACTTTGCCATGATTTACCATGGATAAGTTCTGTACATTTAGTCCATTGACTAAGGTCTGTGACCATTGTTGAGGAGTTAAGAAGATAAATAAATGCCAGAAGCTATTCTATTGTGGTGGATATCCAACTTACAGTTATGTCAACATTTGGTTACTCATCTATAATAAAGACAAATAATGATTATGTGTTTCTGTTATAATCAAATCACTGTGTATCTTTATTGGGCGAATTATCGTGTGTCCACCAGTAATGTTCACTTTATAAGATTATTATATGATTATTAAAATAATTATTTACAACAATATGTGTGACCGTGTCCATTGTGCTAAAAAACATGAACAAAATGTTGATTTTCAAGAGATCGTAACTTAAGTTTAATATAATGGATATTTTGGGATAAAATCAGCAAATAATCACAAATATGCCATTTCAGGTTACTAGTATATCAAGTCAATCTATTTAAACGGTTGCACCAACCCTGAGCTTGAATATAGGATTTATGAGATATAGAACACGTCGAATATTGGTGGTCATCAGTGGCGTGCCTGGTCATCCAGAGGCAGGAAAGAGTACTTATTATGTTTCCTTAATTCTTTGTAAAGATATGGGACACACTGAGCATTGTGGTCATTAAGGGACAGGAAAGAGTACTTATTGTGTTACCTTGATTCTTTGTAGAGACATGGAACACATTGAGCATTGGTGGCCATCTAGGGGTAAGAAAGAGTACTTATTGTGTTACCTTGATTCTTTGCAGAGATATGAACACATCGAGCATTGGTGGTCATCCAGAGGTAGGAAGGAGTACTTATTGTGTTACTTTGATTCTTTGTAGAGATATGGAACACATCGAGCATTGGTGGTCATCCAGGGGCAGGGAAGAGTACTTATTGTGTTACCTTGATTCTTTTTGGAGAGGTGGAACATATCGAGCATTTGTGGTCAACCAGGGGCTGGAAAGAGTACTTATTGTGTTACCTTGATTCTTTGTGGAGAGATGGAACATATCGAACATTGGTGGTCATCCAGGGGCTGGAAAGAGTACTTATTGTGTTACCTTGATTCTTTGTAGAGATATTGAACACATCGAACATTTGTGGTCATCCAGGGGCAGGAGAAAGAGTACCTTGATTCTTTGTAGAGATATGGAACACATCGAGCATTTGTGGCCATCCAGGGGCAGGAAAGAGTACTTATTGTGTTACCATGAACCTTTGTAGAGATACAGAACACATCGAACATTTGTGGTCATCCAGGGGCAGGAAAGAGTACTTATTGTGTTACATTTTTTGATGGAGACATGGAACACATTGAGCATTGGTGGCCATCTAGGGGTAAGAAAGAGTACTTATTGTGTTACCTTGATTCTTTGTAGAGATATGGAACACATCAAGCATTGGTGGTAATCCAGGGGCAGGAAAGAGTACTTATTGTGTTCCTTTGATTCTTTGTAGAGATATGGAAGACATCAAGCATTGGTGGTCATCCAGGGACAGGAAAGAGTACTTATTGTGTTACCTTGATTCTTTTTGGAGAGGTGGAACATATCGAGCATTTGTGGTCATCCAGGGGCAGGAAAGAGTACTTATTGTGTTACCTTGAACCGTTGTAGAGATATGGAACACATTGAGCATTGGTGGCCATCTAGGGGTAAGAAAGAGTACTTATTGTGTTACCTTGATTCTTTGTAGAGATATGGAACACATCGAGCATTGGTGGTCATCCAGGGGCAGGAAAGAGTACTTATTGTGTTACCTTGATTCTTTTTGGAGAGGTGGAACATATCGAGCATTTGTGGTCAACCAGGGGCTGGAAAGAGTACTTATTGTGTTACCTTGATTCTTTGTGGAGAGATGGAACATATCGAACATTGGTGGTCATCCAGGGGCTGGGAAGAGTACTTATTGTGTTACCTTGATTCTTTGTAGAGATATTGAACACATCGAACATTTGTGGTCATCCAGGGGCAGGAGAAAGAGTACCTTGATTCTTTGTAGAGATATGGAACACATCGAGCATTTGTGGCCATCCAGGGGCAGGAAAGAGTACTTATTGTGTTACCATGAACCTTTGTAGAGATACAGAACACATCGAACATTTGTGGTCATCCAGGGGCAGGAACGAGTACTTATTGTGTTACATTTTTTGATGGAGCACATGCATCATTTTTCATCATTCTAGCCGGGTGCATTCTGGTTACAAATGTTATCTTTTAGCACATGATATACAGACAAATGACAATGGACGACAATTATACCATGATTTTGGGTCAAAGAGCATGTTTTAACTAATTCTGAAGAGGAAATACCTTTAAATATCGCGGAATGTGGCAAAATGTTGTTTTCTGAATTGACAGTCGTCGTGATAATTTCCCAAAAACTGACCCCCCTGAGTGTATGTAATAATTTACAGAAAAAAAATTATAATCACAACATTTACCATGTAATAACAAGACGTGCATTGGTTGAATTTGGTAAAAATCTTTTAATGCATAAATATATTACAAAACATATAAATATAACATGTTCACCACTCATTTTTCTGAAAACTCTTTGTTTTATTTTATTTATAATGTTATTTAATTAGAACAAGATTACAAACAATTGTTAACAGTCATACAATCATGAAATAGTAATGTTAAGATCACAACATTTATCTGTAACTTTCTTCAGTTTGATCATCACAAAATAAGATAAACTCGTCATGCAGTGTATAATTTAACATACAGAAGTGGGAGAAAATATTGAAAATTATTCTTCATCAGCTAAAAAAGCACACATTTTAGGTACTTAATTTGTAAAAGGTCCCCAATTCTCCAAATATAAGAAGGGATTAGGTTAATACCAATCGTAATATAATATTGGCCTTTCTTACAAGGCTGCAGAAGCTCTAATTGAAGACCTGAGCGCAAGAAGACCATAAGTCCACTTGGCCCATCAACATGTATACACTAAAGTTGCGTATAGTATACAAATATATACTGCCATGAGAGGTTCTGATTAAAACTATGGGCTCTTCAATGTTTGGGAACCACTTGAGGGTTCAAGTGTGAGGGTTCTCAAGAGGACACTTTAGAACCATTTTGAAACATTTTTTTGCAAGAGTGGTATGAAAATTGGTAGGATGAAAAAGTATGATGAGTTGATGCTGCGTAATGTTGTGTCATGTTATTTGCAGATTTATTCATGCTAATTAGATCTGCATACCTTAGCCAGACTACATTATAATTTATATTAGGGATAACCATCAACATTTCATGTTGCCCCTATTGCTACAAAAGATTGTTTTCTGGATAGAACTCATCAACAGAAGTATTTTGGTGGTTAAATGGTCAAAATCGGTCAAAAACTTTTCGAATTATGAATTTTCAAAGTTTCCCATTCTGACCGGTCATTGGAACGAAATAAAATGACAAGGTCCAAAAATAGCAATTGAGAGCAAAATTGGCATAAGCATATATTTACCTTTATATATATTTCTTTATTTTAACATATATGCAAACATGAAACAAGCATATTGTGAAAGTATCAAAAGGGTTTCTTATGAAATGGCACTTTACTAGTCAATGGCATAAATTATTTTTTCAAACCGAGGCATTGAAATCATGCATTTAGAGAACATTTGCCAAAAATCATCCAAGATGGCCGATACGGCACAAAATCAAAATTGCACTAAGTCCAGGTGAACTTTTTTTTTCACAACCAAAAATGTCAATGTTATTGGGTTTAATATGACCAATTAGTAGGTGTATGCAAACAAAATCTTAAGTGTCATTGAAGGTCATTGACTCATTCACAACAATAGAGGTTATCCACTTCAATCATCATGCTCATGTGTGACTTCTAACAAAAGGTGCTGGTTCCCGTAGTATTCTTCATTCAAACCAATTCAATGCATGACCTCGGAGTCACCTGCATGACTTTCGCGGGCTATTTTGAAACAGTTATGGTTGCACATTCAGGTACTTCTTTTGAAAGTTCTAAACAAGGTATAGCCAGCAGCAAGTTGTAGATGGTATAGGCCTAAATATAAGAAAACGTTTAGGGTTGAAATCAGGTGAAAAATACATCGAATGAGCACGAAACTTCACATTTATGTTCAGAAAGGTGTCTTCTTAGCATGATTCGAAAGGAGTATGGAAATTCCAAAGGGAAGCTGGTGATTTAATTTGTAACTCGAGATCTACTTGTTCAAATTTTTTTCCTTTTTACAGAGGGTATGATAGAGGTATTACTAGCAACTCTGCCAAATTACAGCTCAGTAGGCCACGTTTTTCACCTGAAATTATTGACATGAATATTTTGTGCCATTCTTGAGCAGTGCTGAACTTAGCCACTGGCAATTAAACGCACTGTGGCGATGAAACAATTTTGACTCGCACTTACAGGAAAATGAAATAAGTTGTGTTGCTGTAATTTGCAAGATAGTTACAAAATATAATTGGTATTCACTTCCCCAATTTGTACAGAAAAATATTGAAAAATAAAAGAATGAGATCAATTTAGAAATGTCTGTGCAAGCAGTGCACAGTTGAGCTCCCTGCATGTCTATGGGAGCGTTCTAATCATGTTGATGGTTCATTGGTCATCCCTATTTATATACATGCTATATACATACTCGTGCATAATTATTTTATAGCCCCACATATGCTTGTTTATGAAACTAAACAAATAGCCATACTTAACAATATTAGATTGATACATAACAAGAAAACAAAGCAAATTTAGAAGAAGTAAAAGCTAATTAAACATTTATACAAATTTGTTGCACTATCCAATCGCGATTGGTATGTTAATGTGTTCCAGAGTTGACAACCCATTCGACCGCCAGTGGTATTCGCCGCGAAATATTAGTGATGTAACAGGATTATAATTTGGAGTTTTCATATAACAAAACCAAAATTTTGACACAGACCTGACAGTTTTGTATGTCTTGAACGACATACTTGTTTAGAGTGATTGGTATCCCATCATCCTCTTTGCTGGTGGTAACACGTCAGCTCCATCCTCAGGGGGCGTGGTCTTGAGGAGTCTTGGTAGGCCCCTCATCTCTGTTCTTTGGGGTTTTCACAATATAACAGTTATGGAAAGAAAAGTGCAAATGTTCATCATTCATTTTTTGGCACAAATAATTTTGACAAAATATGACGTCACTGACATAAACATCAATCTCCTAATTTGCATATAGCCGTCATTCCCCAGCTAACTCGCCCACGTGATTGGTTCTTCAGCGATCTAGGTACTATTTACATCTATGGAACAGTATAACATCCGGGCAATACATAGAAAAAAAATAGTGTAAACACATTGCTATGCTATGGTAATTCATCCTGTTACATAACTACTTCTACTGCGAATAAATATTGAAGCCAATGAGACCTTTAATCTACAACTGAATTTGTCTCTGATTGATTTTTGACCAACGAGGTAGAGCTTTGACAATTTTACTTCATTTGTCAAAGGTCAATCACTCGTCGCTCAGCAAGACAGCAACTGTGAGTTTGCAACCGAAATTGCCGCAGCCAGCGTATTATGTGGTCACGCAAAACATGAAGGTAAATTAGTGCTGGCGTTGACTTGTGTCAAAGCAAAGTCGATCAACCCATTTCCATGATCAAACAGAAAAATGTTGCAGCTGGCATCGAATACTGGTACAGTTAGGACGCTGGACAACCGATTGTTATTGTTCTGCAAGGCTCACTCAGTCATTTAATAAGGCAATACAAACGATCGAATTTGGTATTCAAATGAACAAAATTTTGAGTTACACCTTTTCAGTGTAACATTTTTTTTCTCGGCCAAATGAAAAGCAATAATTTTCATTTTTTTAGTAAATGTCAGGAAAAACTGTAATGCTTGATACTGTATTTTTTTCTCAAATCTTAGTGTTAAACTTAGTCGTGAAATTCAGTCATTTAGTGTAAGATTTTCGATTTTGATAGGCTTCAACTCTGCCCGTGAGCCTTTTTTGGATCAACCTTTTAGCTTTTCAAAGTAATATAGTTCGCTAAAGAAGGATTTTTCCCAACTTTCTAACGCACATCACCGTGAGCGATATATCATAGTTTTGTCAGAATTTCCGTTTTGATTCCATAATTTTTGACTACCAGCTGAAAAAATTTAAAATCCACGAGTGAAATACTAGCATTGTGGATCGATATCTCTGGGTGCCCGGCCTGGATACAGTTTTGCCAGAACTTCAATATAGCAAAGAAATTACCTAGTGTTTCGGTATAGTGCCTTTTGTTTGTGTTTGTTTGAAATTGCTTAAACCCACCGAAAGTCATAATGAAGCAGCCAAAACAATACAAGGTTAAACACGGAAGTTTATAACAACCTATTATATAATGACCTAAAGGAAAAATCATTTATGGTAACAATGAGCCTTGCATTGTAAGTCATGGTTAAAATGTGTTGAGTACCCACCCCACCCCCATAGGCCTACATAATATTACATACCGGTACCTTATAATATTTATATAGCACGGCTATAGCTATACATTTAGAAAGTAGGTCCTATAGCGCTAAATTATGACAAATAGGCCTACACAAACCCGAACGCAAGTCTGAAGGGTGTAATGAAAATGCCAACCCGCGATGGGGGGGGGTCATTCAAAATTCACCTGGAGATAGGAGGGACAGAAAATTAAAATCCCCTCTAATAACACGCGAATTTTTCTAGGTTTGGACAGTGGATTTTCCCATGGACCTCATCCTAGGTAAATAAATAAACAAACAAACAAACAAACAGACAAAATGGTTTTCATAATCATGGAATCCATGGCCCCTATAAATTGAAATTGCAGGCTATCACGGGAGCAAATTTCCAAAATCCACCTCATTTACCAGAATTGGGGATTTGGGCTACCAAATCGCTGGTCAGGCAATCCTGGTTTTCAATGGAAAAGGGACCTGGGTTGACAACAATTGAAATATCGATTATTTCTCCTGGTTGCTCTCGAGGTAAAGTACTAAGTTTGACATTTTCGGAGCATAAAGGGGAAAAGGGTAAAATAAAAACGGAAATTCTGACAAAACTATAATATATAGACCCACACGATGTGCTTTACAGAGGTGGGAAATATCTTTCTTTAGCAAACTATATTAGTTTGAGACGCTAAAAATGAATTCTGTAAAAAGCTCACGGGCGAACTAAAGGCCTATAAAAATCAAAAATATCGCACTAAAAGACACAATTTGATGCTTAATTTTAACACCAGGATTTTTTAAAAAAATGTTCATCCAAGCACTATGTTTTTATTTGACATTACTGAAGAAAAAAAAAAATGTTGCTTTATATTTGACCGAGAAAATAAATTTCATAGCAAAAAGGTGTATCTCGGAATTGTGTTGATTTTAACATGTATCGATCGACTTTTAGCGCGACTAAGCAGAACAAAAGATCGGTTGTCCTGCGTTTAGACTGGCTAATGTATACAACTAAAGCAATTTGTTGATATTTCAAATATGTGACCCCTCAGCACAACTGAGCCCTGAAGTCGCCAATCATCATTTTTGAGATATTCAAACAAAATATTCTGCTTGAAATTAGCTTTAAAATGATGTATATCATGTCTATAGTACTTGACATTTAAGTAGTGAAAAATCAATAAAACAGTCAATAAATCCTTTGTTTCCTATTGTTTATTGTTAAGTTCGATGGAGCATATCTCAATAGTGGCACTGGCGACATCCGGACTCAGTTGTGGAGGATGGTCACATATTTATTGAAGGGGTGTTAGTGGGGACTATCTAAAATTGGTTCCTTTTTTCCCGTGTCACAATCTAGTCATCGCAGACTTCTCTATTTCGGGGCTGTACAGTATATTTAGTAATATTCCGGAACAGGGAAAATTAATATTGGGGGCATTTGGCAAGCCGAAAGAGGGAGAGGGGCAAATTTTGGATTATTACCCAACAAAGTGTTCAACAATGCAAATTCTGCTCGCTGCTACACCAATGATAGGCGTAAATCACAAAAATGTCTCGCAGCCTATAAACTTTTGCGCCGTACGCGGCTGCGGGGGGGGCAGACGGATCATCATGCTGCTATAGCCCGGTGTTACAGTCGGTAGGGGGCCTACTTGTTGTCGGAAAATCTTCAACTAAGAAGTACACTGCAGTTGTTCTTAGTCAAATGGCTAAACTAGAATTAATGTGGCTCGTGCTGATTCGCTTTAGAAATCGCCCCGATGGGGGCCCCGCCCGGGGGGCCGAAGAGCAAATATGCCCCTCTCCGTCTTAACCCCACCCCAGTCAAAACTAATGGGCTTCCAACATTTGGCTTATTTAAATGAGAGTGGGACGCCAGGGTTGGAAGGAGGAGAAGAATTTGATAGATAGACCGTCGAGGATGAGAAGCGAGCTGCTCAGGGGCAAGCTTTGCCCAATTTATGATGAATAGGTTGAGTATCAAGCTCGTTTAAAGAAAACCAAATCAGTATCGCCGGTTACCACCAGATTTATTACTCGAGTAGCATCGGAAGACAACATCCATTCATTATGATATATCACAACGGCATCACAGAATACGTAGTTTGTGCCGACGGCTTCAGATTGTATGAGTTGATGGATTATGTTGTTTGTTTCTTGGCATCATAATAGCAAGCATACTAGACTAGCATTCCGGACTATCATAGACGAGCGCATACATTGAACAATGCTTGTAAGATGGAGAATTCATCGGGCACATTTTAAAATTAATCTCGATAGTCATCGTATTCATCGCGATAGTCATCGTATTCATCGCGATAGTCATCGTATTCATCACGATAGTCATCGTATTCATCGCGACAGTCATCGTACGATTCATCGTGATAGTCATTGTACGATTCATCGTGATAGTCATTGTACGATTCATCGCAATAGTCATCGTACGATTCATCAGACAAGTCATCAGACAATTCATCAGTGTCATCCTCAAAGATGTCTTCTTCGAAGACCCTTGGGTTAACTTCCCATTCTTGAATCCGATCCTGAACCTCATTTACCTCAGACTGAGGACCCATGATGCTTACTTTTCCATTCGGTCGGTTGCCCTGTCCCGTTGGTCGTATTGATATCCCTACCTTTGGGAACTCATTGCTGAGTATCCCCTGCCATGCTGTGAAAAATGAACCGAGGTCATTACCTACGGTTACGAATTCCTCTTTGAATTCTTCACTGGAGTTGTCATATACTTGAAGGATACTGTGTATTGTACCGCAGAGTGCCAATTGATGATACGCCTTTTCAGCCAGAGTAGCGAGCTTTCTTACATGTGGGTTTGATAACCTTGGTTTCTGACACGATACAGGAACATACCTATGCTCTTCGTGATAAAACATCCTTGTTGCGCAGAATGACAAGAATTCCACTAATAGCTTGATAGGCTTTTCATCCTTCCCATGGTCATCAAGCTGGGTTGCCTCTTCTTCATTACAGTATGCTTGCTGTCCAGCTTCAATAATAAAAGACCTTTGTATAGCGAAACCACAGAGAAGAACTAAGAAATCTATTCTACCAACTTCTTTGTCCAGTTTTTGAGTCTCACGCCATTTCATTAGCACTCCTGCAGCAGTCCTCATCCACGGATTTTCTTCTAGGTAGTGGAATATAACCGACAGATCTTCATTGCTCCGTGGGTCTCCTTGTGTAGTTTGGCACAGATTCTCATTAGTAGCGTTAAGTTGATAGCCTTCAGCTTCTATCGCAAGGCGTCCCATTACAGATGGAACTATAATAGTCAACGCATCGGGGTTACGTTTACGCACCTCACAGAGAACGTCCGATACTACCCAAGGAAAACTAAGATACTTCTTGTCCCTCTGCTTGTACGTCACTATATACCATGCCGATGCTTTGGCGAGACTTTCTTCAGGAAAAACAAGTAGACTGTCTTTTCCTCCAAACTCATCAAAGAATGCTCTTCTTGTTTTGTTCCACAGGTGTTTTACCTTTAATGTGACGATTTTCTTGGCATCGTAGATCTCGTTGCGCTGGGACATCCGTTTATTTAGTCGCCCGATATTTCCTGACAATGCCTCGCTTTCACTAGTGATGCCATACTGTGTTAAAATTGCTTCTAGCTGCCGATTGTAGCGATTCAGGGATCTTTCGGCATCCTGTTGAAAGGTTTGCCTTCCAGGATATTCCAGTGCAACATCAGGAGGAACATCGACGGGGTCTTTCTGGTGAATGGCTATCCGATCTATCTGACGACATTGACGGTAGAGATGACCCAGGATTTTACTTGATCTGTATGTCGATTTGTCAAGTTTGCCCATAAAATCTGGATACATATATGGACGTTCTCCTTTTCCAAGATCTGGAGAATAACCGGTTTTGGCAAAATCTACCGCTTTGGAGAATTTTTTAGCAATACTCATACAAACTTGGGAAAAGATGCCATTTCTGTCAGCTTGAGCCAAATGAGCGTTTGCTATCAGACCTACGTTGTCGTTCTTGATGTAATTCGCCATATACTTGATCATATCGGATACTTGAATAGGTCCGTCGTGCCGTAACTTCTGTGGTGGTGTAAAATCCATCGGCTCTTGGTTGGCCCCTTCAAAACGGAGCCCTGGCATCCAAGTGACGAAGTACTCATCTCCATCTAGATCTGATCCAGCCATTTCATCAGGATGTGGTCGTTTACCTCGCTGAGGGAACACGACACAGTCTACCATATGATGCAATTCTGGCACATCGACTGCCTCAAATTTGCGGATATCACCGGGTGCTAAGGCAGGAGACTTGGTGATAACTACAGTACCCGTGTGTACTTTCTTCGTAACCTGAGGTTTGTCCATGTGTTTGGAGTACTGTACAAACACTTGACCGGAGTCTAGCTCACCTGTTTCGTCCATAACACCAACCATATATCTACCGAGATGAGAGGGAATTTCAATTCTGGCTTTTCTCTGTAGTTGGCCTGTCGGTGGTCAAAGAACGAAATGGAATGTAAAGTAAATCTTACTGTTTTATTACTTTGATGCTTTCTTGATAATATGATCTTTTTAATTGTTCTATAGCTGTTTGTTGAGTTTTGACTCTACCTTTGGATGGACGATCTTAACATTTGGACTATCTGCGCTACGTACGTTTGTTTCACAATAACCTGATCACCAGAAATGTGTACACAAGTAGCATCGATTCTAATTCTAGAACAAACACTACCATTTTCTGTTCGTTTCTTTGGATCGTTTATTAGAAGTTGTGTAATCTTACCTATGCTATTTCGGTAAACAGCAAGTAGAAGTCCGCGGAAAAACGGTTCTGAGGTTAATCTTATGCCAGCTTCAACCACTTTGCGATAATTGATGGACGTCTGTTGCGCTGCTCTTCTAGATAGCGACTTCGCTGCTACGTCATCGTCAAAGAACATTCCTCCCAGTTCATACAGCAAACCTTCCTGGAGTTCTTTGAAAATATCGTCTCCTACACCAAGTCCAGACAAGAGAGTAATAGCTTGACGATTCAGATACAGTCGACCTGGTAATGATCAAATATTGTTTCATATCGTGAAAAACTAACGACAGGAAAGAGGTTTTACCCAAATTGTATTGTAGGGATCCTAGCCAAGATGGCGTGTAATCGAAAATTGAAACGGTAACTATTAACCGGGTTGTACAATATTCGTGTGAGCGCGCAATTTAAGCAAATTATTGTGTTGCTATTTATGGGTTTTTGTAAAGTGAACTCTATTAATGATAAATTATACTAAATAAGCTAATAAAGATATTTTAAAAGTATTTTTCCTTCTAGCTTACATGGTCTCGAGTTGTTCATGATCTCTATCGTTTTGTGATCGCTTTGGAATTTTTCCATGCTCGTACGGTAGATGAGTTTATCGCCGTCTAGTCTTGGATCTATTCCTATCATTCCCTTGCATCCTGCATATCGGATCTGGAAAGCTGATGGGATCTTCTTTTTCCTGTTCCCTGTTATCTGTTAATTAAATTATTATAGGAAATAAAAAGAGTGATAAGTGGATGTCACTATCACAACGAGAATTGGCAAAGCAAGAGCGTACTATACAGAGCATTTTAAAAGGAAATTAGTCTTCCGTCTTTGCTCTAAAATTATTGTTTTGGTAACGGACACCGAACGTAGGATTCACTTTATCCGCCATTGGTAAAATAAGTAATATTCGTGAAATTTCCATTGACTGGCAAAGTTAATGCAGAACCTCAAATACTTGTGACAGCACGAAATGTTTATATTGATCTCTTGATCAGGCTAGACCGTTCCAGAAAGAGCAAAACAATAAATATTATTATTTTATCCCTAAAATAAATTCGGTGGAACCCAAATGCGGACCCGAGAGTCCAAACTATTGCCTTACCTTTGCAGCTAGCGATGACGAAACTCTGCCGATACCATCAGAGAAACAATACTTCCCATCAGCACTCTTAATATCATCTTCATGCTCCACCTGCCCTGCTTCCACAGTGACTTTTACACTTTCTTCAGATGTAGAGAAACACTGTCCCATTCGAGAGACGTAAGTGGCCACACACGTGATGTTGGTAAAGGTCCCCATCCATTGCCTGACATTACTGGCCGTGTTTCCTTTCAGGTCTTTCGAGTAAAGCCAACAACCATGATCTCTCAGCTGACTATTAGAGCAAGCGAGGAAATCGTAGCAACGGTCACCAATGTGAATTCCTGAAGTGAGAACATCCACGACCCGACGTGTTATCTCATCACTCTGTGAGGTATCAAAACTACCGAGCTTACCGAAGGTTTCGTCTCGGAACACAACGCGCATGCAGAATTCTTCACCGTATTCTCGCAGAACTCTATTCTCCGCCATTAGTTCGGCTGGTAGGAGAAGACATCGGGTTGGAGTAACTATAGCGCGTCGAACGAATCTACAATTATCGTAATGGTCATCTTCTACATCGTCGCTATCAATTGCAGCTTTGAAATTGATCTTAAACTGTTCAGCTAGATCAAGAAATCTATCTCCTTCCAGTGTTAGATCCACCTGTAACGCCAATTGTTGAAGCGCTTTCTGAGCTGCATGATGGTCTTTGGGATGGATATTGTTAAGGATAGCGAAAAGTCTTGATGCTCTATCAGTGATCAAAAATCCTTGCGACAAAAGACACTCTAATATATACACCAACTCAAAATCCCCACCAAATCGAAGCAAAGCAGCTGATGCTACCGATGTCGATATTCTTGTAGATACACATGTCCAGTAAATCTTGTATTTGAAAACTTGAAATCGGCTAATGACTGATTGGAAAGTACGGCATGATTCCTCTGAGACTGATATTGAAAGAACTGACGAATTACCAATGATCTCTGTACTACAACAGCAGGTCCGTGTTACTCTTGGCAACGGTGTATGTGAATCACGATCAATTCGTTTGATAGTAGGTGGCGCCTTAAGCATGAAGTATACAGAAAGTCCAGGTCTATCTTGTGGATAATCTACAAGAACGAATTCTTGCAGATCATCATAACGTACGCGAAGTTTGTACTCGTACTCGACTCCTCTATCGGACTGACAATGGAATAGCATGGTAAAGAATCTACTGTCATGTTCAAAGTCAATGGAGGTGGACTTGTCTTTGTTACCTTTTGTTACTGTGTCAGGATTAATAAGTGATATGTGTTTGTAATGTTCTACAAATGTCCATCTATCTTCCATGCATCCGAGTGAAAAACTACTTAATTTGATGTCTACATGAACATTTGATGTGCGGCCCGTGCGTGTATATGCTGCTTCCATGTCGGTTGACATCCATAATTTCCAGTTGTACGTATTGCAAAGTTCGCACCAAAGACGACATGAATGAAGAAATTTATTGAAGAAGTAGTCGGGTTCGGATCCATGATAAGTAGGCCTAATATTGAACTGACAGTAATAAGGGACTCGTATGCTTGCAGCGCCTAGAAGTAAGCTCCCTTCCTCCCTGTGCTCTCTGAATTTGTGTAAGATACCACCGAAAGTGCGTTTGATTAAGTTGGGAAGACGATTCAAGGTGCCTTGGTCAGCACAGACCACTGTCAGTTTGGTATGATGTAGAGTAGCATGGTCATTGCCCTGGCCAGTATCCCGATATCCAGAAGCCATAATTTGCGAATCGGCAGTAACCAGAGTATTGCGTCAGAGGCACCAAAACATGGTTTCGTCAATAATTCTCTGAAAGATAAAATGTTTATTGCATGATTACAGGTCGATAATCAGAAGGGTCATTAGTCCGAACACCCAATAGAGCCGGTCGTTGTAAACCATAATCCTTACCATAACCCTAACCTATAACCTAAACCCTAACCTAACTATGATACTAAACCTAATCCTAACTCTAAACCTAACCTAAACGCTAAACCTAACTCTATATCCCAAATCATAAACCAAATCTTAACCTAATCCGAACATGAAATACCATAAACCTAAGTTCATTCATCCTTTTCGTACTATACCCTTTGAATAAACGAGCTATTCCCTATTGAGTTAGGGGCATTGAAAATGGAAGAAAATGGCTAATTTTACTTTCAGAACGGAGTGCAGCTAGCGATAAAACCATACGCGTCTTTAACCCTGTATATAAACAGGCCTATGAGTAAGAGTAAGGTGCAAATAGTAGAACTTCCACACATTTGTATAAATCAGCCTCATATGAATAGTGTATCATCAACGCCGCGCCATTAGCTAACATCACATTGCACACATTATATATTCACAAAATCCATCACATCAATTCATGGTTATTTACATACACAATAATACTTTACATACCCAGAAGTGCATGCGATTTCCTTCGTAATTGCTACCTTAATGACTGAATGACATATCCTTATTTTATACCTCGCTGCTGAATGTGTTCGGTAAAGTCTGGTGATTTGACACTGTATTAAATGACACAGTGAACCAACAGTGCACTGCAGCGCAGCAAGCTGGTGACTCATTTAATTCAAACATGGCAGAGATATATATAGATGCGCCGGGAACCGATGGCGTGAGTGTTCTGCGATGAGGGGAATTCCCAACTACATGTAGTGTGTGGTAAATGTACACAGAATGGCTGGGAAATCCATATTTAAATACTGTGTTATTATTATTAATGTATTAGTTTCACTTTATAAGATTATTATATGATTATTATAGATTATTATAATTATGATTATTATTATTATCATCATCATTATTTAAATCATTCTTTATAACAATCTGTGTGTACCGTGTACATTTTTGTTTCTCTCACAATTCAAGAAATCCACTGTGCTAAAAACATGAACAAAATGTTGATTTGGAGCGATTACCGAATAGTCTCATTTTACCCTAACCCTAAACCCTAACCATAAATTCCATAAACGAAGACTGGACGCATGTCTAGCAAGGTGTACCCAGTTCGGTAATTGTACCCAGTTTGATAACTGTAACAAGTGCAAGTTGACACACGTACACATCGGGTTAATTTCCCGCGCGAAAATGTGCGATTTCACACTATTTTATACCCAAATCAAGGTGTTTGTCGAATGTGTGCGTAATTAAATAGTACTAAGAACAATTAATATTTCTTTTTTACATTGGTGGTCATCCAGAGGTAGGAGAGAGTACTTATTGTGTTACCTTGATTCTTTGCAGAGATATGGAACACATCGAGCATTGGTGGTCATCCAGGGGAAGGAAAGAGTACTTATTGTGTTATCTTGATTCTTTGTAGAGATATGGAACACATCGAGCATTGGTGGTCATCCAGGGAAGGAAAGAGTACTTATTGTGTTACCTTCATTCTTTGTAGAGATTTTCAACACATCGAGCACTGGTGGTCATCCAGTGGCAGGAAAGAGTACTTATTGTGTTAACAAGATTCTTTGTAGAGGTGTGGAACACGTTGAGCATTGGTGGTCATCCAGGGGCAGGAAAGGGTAACTTGATTCTTTGTAGAGATACGGAACACATTGAGCATTAGTGGTCATCCAGGGGCAGGAAAGAATACTTATTGTGTTACTTTGATTCTTTGTAGAGATACGGAACACACTGAGCATTGGTGGTCATCCAGGGGCAGGAAAGAGTAGTTATTGTGTTACCTGATTCTTTGTAGAGATATGGAACACATCGAGTATTCGTGGTCATCCAGGGGCAGGAAAGAGTACTTATTGTGTTATCTTGATTCTTTGTCGAGATATGGAACACATCGAGCATTGGTGGTAATCCAGGGGTAGGAAAGTGTACTTATTGTGTTATCTTGATTCTTTGTAGAGATGTGGAACACGTCGAGCATTGGTGGTCATCCAGGGGCAGGAAATTGTAGTTATTGTGTTACCTTGATTCTTTGTCGAGATATGGAACACATCGAGCATTGGTGGTAATCCAGGGGTAGGAAAGTGTACTTATTGTGTTACCTTGATTCGTTGTAGAGATATGGAACACGTCGAGCATTGGTGGTCATCCAGGGGCAGCAAAGAGTACTTATTGTCTTACTTTGATTCTTTGTAGAGATGTGGAACACGTCGAGCATTGGTGGTAATCCAGGGGTAGGAAAGTGTACTTATTGTGTTATCTTGATTCTTTGTAGAGATGTGGAACACGTCGAGTATTGGTGGTCATCCAGGGGTAGGAAAGAGTACTTATTGTGTTATCTTGATTCTTTGTAGAGATGTGGAACACGTCGAGCATTGGTGGTAATCCAGGGGTAGGAAAGTGTACTTATTGTGTTATCTTGATTCTTTGTAGAGATGTGGAACACGTCGAGCATTGGTGGTAATCCAGGGGTAGGAAATTGTACTTATTGTGTTATCTTGATTCTTTGTAGAGATATGGAACACGTCGAGCATTGGTGGTAATCCAAGGGTAGGAAAGTGTACTTATTGTGTTATCTTGATTCTTTGTAGAGATGTGGAACACGTCGAGCATTGGTGGTAATCCAGGGGTAGGAAAGTGTACTTATTGTGTTATCTTGATTCTTTGTAGAGATGTGGAACACGTCGAGTATTGGTGGTCATCCAGGGGTAGGAAAGAGTACTTATTGTGTTATCTTGATTCTTTGTAGAGATGTGGAACACGTCGAGCATTGGTGGTAATCCAGGGGTAGGAAAGTGTACTTATTGTGTTATCTTGATTCTTTGTAGAGATGTGGAACACGTCGAGCATTGGTGGTAATCCAGGGGTAGGAAATTGTACTTATTGTGTTATCTTGATTCTTTGTAGAGATATGGAACACGTCGAGCATTGGTGGTAATCCAAGGGTAGGAAAGTGTACTTATTGTGTTATCTTGATTCTTTGTAGAGATATGGAACACATCGAGCATTGGTGGTCATCCAGGGCCAGGAAAGAGTACTTATTGTGTTATCTTGATTCTTTGCAGAGATATGGAACATATCGAGCATTTTTGACTTTTTTGACGAAGAAAGTATAAAGAACCTAAATGTTTCTCTCGCTACGCTCGCAAATGGGCGAATTTGGATCTTGTTTGACCGAAAACCATAAATAAACATGGTTTTTTCGCTCGCTACGCTCGCAAAGTGGAAAATTTTGGCCTTTGGTGATTTTTTTTTGGTTGGGGGGGTATCCCTGCCTACACCCCTGCCTCCAACACCCCCTCCCCGCAAGCTTGTTGCCGCTGGATGATCACCAAGACTTTACATCGCCAACGTGCAGTGACTTTTTTCATCTAAAATAGCCCCTGGAACACGTCGAGTATTGGTGGTCATCCAGAGGTAGGAAAGTGTACTTATTGTGTTATCTTGATTCTTTGTAGAGATATGGAACACATCGAGCATTGGTGGTAATCCAGGGGTAGGAAAGTGTACTTATTGTGTTATCTTGATTCTTTGTAGAGATGTGGAACACGTCGAGCATTGGTGGTAATCCAGGGGTAGGAAAGTGTACTTATTGTGTTATCTTGATTCTTTGTAGAGATGTGGAACACGTCGAGTATTGGTGGTCATCCAGGGGTAGGAAAGAGTACTTATTGTGTTATCTTGATTCTTTGTAGAGATGTGGAACACGTCGAGCATTGGTGGTAATCCAAGGGTAGGAAAGTGTACTTATTGTGTTATCTTGATTCTTTGTAGAGATGTGGAACACGTCGAGCATTGGTGGTAATCCAGGGATAGGAAAGTGTACTTATTGTGTTATCTTGATTCTTTGTAGAGATGTGGAACACGTCGAGCATTGGTGGTAATCCAAGGGTAGGAAAGTGTACTTATTGTGTTATCTTGATTCTTTGTAGAGATGTGGAACACGTCGAGCATTGGTGGTAATCCAGGGATAGGAAAGTGTACTTATTGTGTTATCTTGATTCTTTGTAGAGATGTGGAACACGTCGAGTATTGATGGTAATCCAGGGTAGGAAAGTGTACTTATTGTGTTATCTTGATAGTAGAGATGTGGAACACGTCGAGCGTTGGTGGTAATCCAGGGGTAGGAAAGTATACTTATTGTTTTATCTTGATTCTTTGTAGAGATATGGAACACGTCGAGCATTGGTGGTAATCCAGGGGTAGGAAAGTGTACTTATTGTGTTATCTTGATTCTTTGTAGAGATATGGAACACATCGAGCATTGGTGGTCATCCAGGGGTAAGAAAGTGTACTTATTGTGTTATCTTGATTCTTTGTAGAGATATGGAACACGTCGAGCGTTGGTGGTAATCCAGGGGTAGGAAAGTGTACTTATTGTGTTATCTTCATTCTTTGTAGAGATATGGAACACATCGAGTATTGGTGGTAATCCCGGGGTAGGAAAGTGTACTTATTGTGTTATCTTGATTCTTTGTAGAGATATGTAACACATCGAGCATTGGTGGTAATCCAGGGATAAGAAAGTGTACTTATTGTGTTATCTTGATTCTTTGTAGAGATATGGAACACATCGAGCATTGGTGGTCATCCAGGGGTTGTGTTATCTTGATTCTTTGTAGAGATATGGAACACATCGAGCATTGGTGGTAATCCCGGGGTAGGAAAGTGTACTTATTGTGTTATCTTGATTCTTTGTAGAGATATGGAACACGTTGAGCATTGGTGGTCATCCAGGGGAAGGAAAGTGTACTTATTGTGTTATCTTGATTCTTTGTAGAGATGTCGAACACGTCGAGCGTTGGTGGTAATCCCGGGGTAGGAAAGTGTACTTATTGTGTTATCTTGATTCTTTGTAGAGATATGGAACACATCGAGCATTGGTGGTCATCCAAGGGTAGGAAAGTGTACTTATTGTGTTATCTTGATTCTTTGTAGAGATATGGAACACGTCGAGCATTGGTGGTAATCCAGGGGTAGGAAAGAGTACTTATTGTGTTATCTTGATTCTTTGTAGAGATGTGGAACACGTCGAGCATTGGTGGTAATCCAGGGATAGGAAAGTGTACTTATTGTGTTATCTTGATTCTTTGTAGAGATGTGGAACACGTCGAGTATTGGTGGTAATCCAGGGATAGGAAAGTATACTTATTGTGTTATCTTGATTCTTTGTAGAGATATGGAACACATCGAGCATTGGTGGTCATCCAGGGGTTGTGTTATCTTGATTCTTTGTAGAGATATGGAACACATCGAGCATTGGTGGTAATCCCGGGGTAGGAAAGTGTACTTATTGTGTTATCTTGATTCTTTGTAGAGATATGGAACACGTTGAGCATTGGTGGTCATCCAGGGGAAGGAAAGTGTACTTATTGTGTTATCTTGATTCTTTGTAGAGATGTGGAACACGTCGAGCGTTGGTGGTAATCCCGGGGTAGGAAAGTGTACTATTGTTGTGTATCTTGATTCTTTGTAGAGATATGGAACACATCGAGCATTGGTGGTCATCCAAGGGTAGGAAAGTGTACTTATTGTGTTATCTTGATTCTTTGTAGAGATATGGAACACGTCGAGCATTGGTGGTAATCCAGGGATAGGAAAGAGTACTTATTGTGTTATCTTGATTCTTTGTAGAGATGTGGAACACGTCGAGCATTGGTGGTAATCCAGGGATAGGAAAGTGTACTTATTGTGTTATCTTGATTCTTTGTAGAGATGTGGAACACGTCGAGTATTGGTGGTAATCCAGGGATAGGAAAGTATACTTATTGTGTTATCTTGATTCTTTGTAGAGATATGGAACACATCGAGCATTGGTGGTCATCTAGGGGTAGGAAAGTGTACTTATTGTGTTATCTTGATTCTTTGTAGAGATGTGGAACACGTCGAGTATTGGTGGTCATCCAGGGGTAGGAAATAGTAGTTATTGTGTTATCTTGATTCTTTGTAGAGATATGGAACATATCGAGCATTGGTGGTCATCCAGGGGTAGACAAGTGTACTTATTGTGTTATCTTGATTCTTTGTAGAGATATGGAACACGTCGAGCGTTGGTGGTAATCCAGGGATAGGAAAGTGTACTTATTGTGTTATCTTGATTCTTTGTAGAGATATGGAACACGTCGAGCGTTGGTGGTAATCCCGGGGTAGGAAAGTGTACTTATTGTGTTATCTTGATTCTTTGTAGAGATATGGAACACGTCGAGCATTGGTGGTAATCCAGGGATAGGAAAGTGTACTTATTGTGTTATCTTGATTCTTTGTAGAGATATGGAACACGTCGAGCGTTGGTGGTAATCCCGGGGTAGGAAAGAGTACTTATTGTGTTACGAGGGTTTACTGCAAACGCACAAAACACGCGTATTTAGGCGTTCAGACACTTTACGGACCCCTTCAAATCCAAAGTCCCAAAGTCCAACGCGTACAAAATCTTGAAAACGTACGCGTTCAAATATTGCAAGATTTGAATAGAGAAACACCCGATATTTTGCATTTATTCTCGGCTTTTGGCATTTAGGACCTACTCCCGATATGCAGGGCCCGTCACATTTTGTCAGCATCGGTCCATACATGTTTAGTTTAGTGATTGCGAGTCTAAAGACTTGTATAGTGTCAGTTTGAAATTTTGCAAATTGAGTTCGGGTCCTTTTTCTGTTTAAATGATGCACCAAATGGCTTCAATTGGACATTCATTTTGCAACATTTTCCCTCTCAGGGGGGACATACCCCTCAGACACTCCCATGCGTAGTGGATAAACAAGTGGCCATTTTCGGTTCTGCTTGCCAATTTAGGCCATATTTTTAACACATCACGCGCATTTCAGCACAAAATCAATTGAAAGAACATCTTAAGACCGATATTCAACTTCTAGTAAACGAAATTAATTAGTGGTAGGGCCTAGGCCTTATTTGCTCCGCGCGCAATTGGGGGGGGCATTATGTATCCTTAGCCCTGGGCGCCACAACCCCTAGCTACGCCACTGCCCGCGTCTAAGATATTCTCGGGTGGGGTGGGGGTGGGGGTAGGGGCGCTACCAACCCTAGTTTCGGCATTGCATCCCCCTGCGTAGTTGATAAACAAATGGTCACTTTCACATGCTTTCGATATATGCTAATTTATGTTTAAAACAATTTATAGGCCTACCATAATAGGGTAAACTTGCCGTCCACGAAAGGCTCCGTGGACTGCTCATTTCACAAATTTTCCGCTTTTTAAACTAAACCTTTACATATTAATAGTGCCAAAATGGCCAAATTGTTTCAATTAGGTCTTCATTTTGCAAACGTTTCTTACTTCTCAGTTGGGCATTTTTTACATTTTATTATATTCTTCTAAAATTGCCCCCCCCCCCCCTTCCTAACTGCTTTAGATCCGCCACTGCTCCAAAAACACACACATTGTTAAAAATGTCAAAAATAATATATATTATAAAAATACCCCTTGGGCAATGTTTTGGACCCCTTCAGAGAAAAAAATTCACAATTGAAAGGGTCCAAAAATACCCCTTCAGCAAAATGCTTAAAGAAAACCCTGTGTGTTACCTTGATTCTTTGTAGATATGAAACACATCGAGCATTGGTGGTCATCCAGGGTGAGGCAGGAAAGAGTACTTATTGTGTTACCTCGATTCTTTGTAGAGATATGGAACACATCGAGCATTTGTGGTACTCCAGGGGCAAGAAAAAGTACTTATTTTGTTACCATGATTCTTTGTAGAGATATGGAACACATTGAGCATTGGTGGTCATCCAGGGGCAAGAGAAAGAGTACTTATTGTGTTACCTTGATTCTTTGTAGAGATATGGAGCACATTGAGCATTGGTGGCCATCTAGGGGTAGGAAAGAGTACTTATTGTGTCACCTTGATTCTTTGTAGAGATATGGAACACATTGACCATTGGTGGTCATCCAGGGGCAGGAAAGAGTACTTGATGTGTTACCTTGATTCTTTGTAGAGATATGGAGCACATTGAGCATTGGTGGTAATCCAGGGGTAGGAACGTGTACTTATTGTGTTACCTTGATTCTTTGTAGAGATATGGAACACGTCGAGTATTGGTGGTCATCAAGGGGCAGGAAAGAGTACGCGTGTTACCTTGATTCTTTGTAGAGATATGGAACACATCGAGCATTGGTGGTCATTCAGGGGCAGGAAAGAGTACTTATTGTGTTACTTTGATTCTTTGTAGAGATATGGAACACATCGAGTATTGGTGGTCATTCAGGGGCAGGAAAGAGTACTTATTGTGTTACCTTGATTCTTTGTAGAGATATGGAACACATCGAGTATTGGTGGTCATCAAGGGGCAGGAAAGAGTACGCGTGTTACCTTGATTCTTTGTAGAGATATGGAACACATCGAGCATTGGGGGTAATCCCGGGGTAGGAAAGTGTACTTATTGTGTTACAATGTACCTTGATTCTTTGCAGAGATGTAGAACACGTCGAGCATTGGTGGTCATCCAAGGGCTGGAAAGAGTACTTATTGTGTTATCTTGATTCTTTGTAGAGATATGGAACACATCGAGCATTGGTGGTCATCCAGGGCCAGGAAAGAGTACTTATTGTGTTACCTTGATTCTTTGTAGAAATATGGAACACATCGAGCATTGGTGGTCATCCAGGGCCAGGAAAGAGTACTTATTGTGTTATCTTGATTCTTTGTAGAGATATGGAACACGTCGAGCATTGGTGGTCATCCAGGGGCAGGAAATAGTAGTTATTGTGTTACTTTGCTTCTTTGTAGAGACGTGGAACACATCGAGCATTGGTGGTCATCCAGGGGCAGGAAAGAGTACTTGTGTTACCTTGATTCTTTGTAGAGATATGAAACACGTCGAGCATTGGTGGTCATCCAGGGACAGGAAAGAAGTTTGGCGGTCATCCAGTTGTGTTACTTTGCTTCTTTGTAAAGATGTGGAACACATCGAGTCATCCAGGGGCAGGAAAGAGTACTTATTGTATTACCTTGATTCTTTGTAGAGATATGGAACACATCGAGCATTGGTGGTCATCCAGGGGCAGGAAAGAGTACTTATTGTGTTACCTTGATTCTGCGTAGAGGTAGAACACATTGAGAATTGGTGGTCATCCAGGTGATGGAAAATATTTGTTTTTCTAAATTCTTTGAAGATATTAGTCCATTTTATTTCAATAACAATACTATAACACTTTTGAGCATATAATTGTATTTCCCATCAATTGGTACACCTGATAACGATAACCTTGCGTTGCACCAGTGGTGGGACCGGGTCGTGTTTCATTTGACCTCTAATTTGCATAAAATATCGAAAAATGGTTTAACACATGAAATATCGGCATAATTTTTATACTTCTGTTGTCAAATGAAATGAAAGAGTTAATTATCCTTTGTCACATGATACACAGGAAAATTACAACGGACGATAACTGGGCCGTGATTTTGGGTCAAAAAGAATGTGACAAGATGAGGCGTGATATTGTTTTTAACAAGTGTATGTAATGTACCCAGCAAACACAAAACGTTGTCGACATCATTCGCAAAAGGTTATAAAAGGCTGTCAGAAAACGTTTAAATATCGAGTTATATAAAGGGTATAAAACGTTTTCATAACATTAAAAACATTTTTTGATAATCTACTGCCCATCAAATACAAAATGTTTTACAGAAAACGGTTAAATGTCGGGTTATATAATGGGTATAAAAACGTTTTAATAACATTCCAATTTTTTTTTAAGCTTGATAAAAAACATTCTAAACAGAATGTTATTTAGCGGTTGAAAAAATATTTTGCGAAAAACGTTGCCCAAAATATTTGCAATAACGTTTTAAAAATGTTTTCATGACCTTTATATAACCCGACATTTAAATGTTATTAAAACGTGTTGAAAAAAACATCTTTTAAGATGTTTTTTTGTTTCTGTTTGCTGGGTGCAAATATTTTAAAATAATGTTATTTAAGTGTTGACAAAATATTTGGCAAAAAATGTTTGCAAAATAGTTTACAATAGCATTTTGAAAACATTTAAAAAATAATTGTTGTAGTGTGTTTTCATACAAAACGTTTTAAAACGTTTTCATGACCTTTATATAACCCGACATTTTAATGTTATCAAAACGTTTTTACCTAAACCAAAAGCCAAAATATAACTTAATTAAAACGTTTTTGTGTTTGCTGATTAAATTTCCAGTAACTTGAAAATCACAGCGTTTACATGTACCATAATTATAATACCATAATTATAATTAAGACGTGTATTATTTAAATTTGGTGAAAATTGCTCATTTTGGGTTGAAAAGGGGTATTTTGGGACCAATATGTCAACAAAAGCTTCAAGTCATGTATTTTTGGTGTTATACGATAATTGATCGATAGGGGTTGCATAACACTTTGGCCTGATTTTCAGGGGTTAAACCTTTTAAAAACCATGACCTTTGGATCAAAATTCTTGTTATGGTCGCATGTCATGAATTGGTCATCCTTTGTGTAACATGATGTAAAATGAGAAAAATATCACCAATTGCGATTCACTTCAACACAACTTTTAATGAATACATTTTAGACCATTATAAGTATATATTTCTGGAAAGCTTATATTACAAGGATGCCAAATCAACAAAGTACAATGTCATAATACTGGGTGGGTAAGAAATATACAGGGTGGAACAACAACAAAATTAAAAATTTTCTTGTCATGACAAAATCCCAAATTTTCCTTTTCTGAAAGCTATGAAGCTCAAAATAAATATGGATTCAGAAAGTCATTGCATTGGTCCTTCAAACAAATTCGGAAGAAAAAGTTTGGTATCCCTTGCGTTAAACATACAGGGTGGTCAAAAATTATAAAATAATTTTAAAATTTTTATGACATTTATCAATCAAAACTTTTTTCCTTAATTTCTGGCACTAAAACTAATAGCAAAATTGAATTCCTCATCAAATTTCCTTAAAAATAGGTGTATTTTTGAATAAGCAGGGTGACTTGGGCAAGAGATAGACCATTTAGAAATGTCGGAGCATAATACGCACACTTTGCACAGTAACATATAGGGAAAACTGTCTTAATTAGCATTTAATTAGGTAATTTATTAGTTACATCTTCGTTACAGTTGATCTACTATGAAGTAGATCTACAATCCAGGATGATATATGTGCAATTTGAGGTCCATGCTAGTTGTACTTTTTAAGATACAAAGGTTTGAAGTTTGCCATATTTTCACAATTTTGTGTATAACCCTATGGGGCTCCCCCGACCCGGCTCCCCCGACCCGGCTGCTCCATTGACACATCTTTACATATTGAGGTCTAAATCTCAAAGTTGTTGTCCAATTGACTTAGGAGTTTTTGTATTTGAAAAAGAACACAATTATCTACAAAATGACACCAAACTTTCTACAATAGGTATTACACTTTTAGAATAAACCTAAGTTGAATTGAAATGTGACAAAAGCGTTTTCATGTTACGGCTGCTCCATTTTTGGGTGACCTATTTGTGACATGCGACCTTATACATTTCTTATAATAAGATCATTTTTCAACTAATAATGGGTATTATAACGACAACATTTGCCGTTTTAATCCTTTAAATTTTGCAGAATTTTGCCTTGAAAATATTTGTTGCAATTTGAGGAAAAATACGCCAAAAACATACAATTTAAAACTTTTCTTACAATTACAGTCACAAAATTCAAAGACTTATATGAGTCTAAGCATTCAAAATTGATGCTATTAAAAAATAAAAAGTTTGCTCATAATTTTAATATTTTATGTTAATTCTCTTAAAGGAGTATTTCGTGATCCTAGCATCCTCTATTTATGTCATTTTTTATTAGATATCCACGAAAAAAACCTATTCCCAAAATTTCAGTTGATTCTGATTTTGCGTTCGCGAGTTATGCGTTGTAATTTCGTTCTGGTGCACCAGAACGAAATTCAAATTTCACGATATCTTTGCTAAACGAATTAATCTGCAAGAAATATTTTGTACATAAACATTATGTAGCCAGAGGTTTCCAGTGATATAAAAATCTCAACTTTTTTGAGAAAAGTGGGGGATGAGGCTGTGGATCACGAAATGCCCTTTTAATTGGTTATCATAGATTTTAGAAAGATCATAGTAAAAGATAGTATGACGAAAAATGCATATTTTGGTCCTCATTTAAAAAAAAATATTAAAATTTGACTTTTATTGCCAGTTAGAACTAACTAAAGGATTGGAATTTAGCTGCAAAAACATGATAGTATTTTTAATCCCAAAAAATAGTACTGAATTCTTCTATATAGAGCATTTCCAAAACGCCTCAAATTTCAGCTTAATTTAATTTGTCCATCGGAATAAATTCTATTCATTTTTGGGCCTAGAGAGTGATATAATATATGGCACTCATTGCCACCAAACATAATAGCAGTATAGCACTACAAACATGTATTAAATACGTAAAAAAAATATAGGTAACAAATTCGTAGTGAATTTGCTCTCAATGAGAGAAGACACAACTTATTTTGCTCTGAGTTTGCTGTCTTATTTTGCTACTTATTTCAATTTTAACTTGCCGTAGTGAATTTGCTCTCAATGAGAGAAGACACAACTTATTTTGCTCTGAGTTTGCTGTCTTATTTTGCTACTTATTTCAATTTTAACTTGCCTTCAATTTTTGACTTGAATTTGTTTTTAAACTACAGCATGTAGTTCTTGTTGTTTGCTTTATATATTGTTGTCTGTCCCTGAAGAAGAGCAGTTTATCTGCTCGAAACGTCGGTTGTTTTTTGTCTGTTAAGTGTTTCACTGCTATGTACACAGTGATTTTCATCACTTCCAGTGTACTGTTTTCCTGACACTTTTGTGGGCTCTGGAATTGGCAATTTTTTGCCATCGCACTTTGCCTGTTTTGTGCCTACTCTGGATGTTTGGTTTAGCGTGTCTGTTTATATGCACAGTGATTTTCATCACTTGATTTTCATCACTTGTTCTAGTGCAGTTTTGTATTACCATTGATCCTCTTGTTGTTTTTGCAGGTTCAGCACTTACTTCTGTGGGCCTTGGAACTGGTAATTTTTGGCTATCGAACTTTGCCTACTTCTTCTGCCTACGTCTGATGTTTTTGTCCCCCTGCATACTGTCTAGTCTGTATTTTACTTGTTTCCCCACATCATGTTGGTGTACCTTGCTTTTTTTCTTTCCCATAGGTAACAACATTTAATTTTGTATTGGCTTAATTTCCATATAGAGGGCGTGACACAGTCTCGTACACTAACCACACAATGTATTGTAATAGAGTATGGGAAAAGCTGACCAAGGATACGTTGGAGAGTTTGTTCAGGATACACTACCGTAAATTTCCCTCATGATAACGGCTGGGCGCCGTGGCGTGCGTCTGTAATCCAGCTACTTGGAAGCCGGGGTTGGTGGATCGTTTGAGCTCGGGAGCCCTGTTGGTAGTTGCTCTATGGCGATCGGGCGTCCGCACTAAGCTCGGCATCGATATGGTTGGCTCGGCGGAGGCTAGGACAACCAGGTTGTCTAAGGAGGGACGAATCGGCCCAGGGCGGAAACGCAGCAGGCAAAAGTCCCCATGTGGAGCAGTAGTGGGATTGCGCTCGTGAATAGGTAGCTGCTAGCAGCCCGGACAATATAGCGGGACCCAATCCTTTTTTTCTGTTTCACCCCAGATTTTTTTTCTTCCTCCTTTTTATAACCCCATTTATCCTTTGAAACTAAAATTTCTCTCCAGTTTTAATTTTCAATAGTTTTTGTTCACTTTTTTTCTCCACATTTTATTCAAGAAATAGCCCCCCCAAAAAAAATACTCGCATGGTAACAGGCAGGAAATTTTGCCTATTTGAACCTTTGCAGAGAATTTAGCTGCTAGAAGATGCCCGTAACGTAAGTGTGTGCCAAAAATTGTCCCCAGACATGCTAAAATCTTACTAACTAATGGCCTATGCTTGATGCATCTGATTAACAGTCCGAACAAAGTTCAGTCGTAATTTTCTCAAAACACCAAAAAATGTAGGTCTTTTGGGGAAAAAATGTATATCTTCAATATGAAAGGTCACAATTTTCAATTGATGGACGGCTTTTCATCCCAGCTACATACACGTTAAGTACATGTCATTAGATGTATAAAGTTTGCTTTGTCTTTGAGGACTGTTCAATATCAAAAATATTAAAAATATCAAATTTTAATAATTTGCCATAAAATTTGTATTATATCGCGAATTTCGAAAAATCAAAATTATTTGATATCAGAAGGACATTCCTCATATTCAGAATACAATTCGATATGTCTGATGTGCTTTCAGGTCCTACAACAAAAATACTGTGCAAACATTGCTATCCGATTCCTTAAACCCTTTTGTTGTAAAAACTTGATGAATAAAAGTACTACGTAAAGACCTTTTCCTGAAGGAAACCTTTTGATTTTCTAACCATGCATCATGTTTTTGAGACCTTTTTCTTTTTGAGACCTTTTTGAACCATTTAGCCTCACATATTGCATTGCAAACTATTAATATTGATCAAAACAAAAGGTACATTAAGATATTCCAAATACTAGTAGCAATATAAAATCCCATTTAGTATAATATGTATTCCAAGTAAAACAGCATTGTCTGAAGGAAACCTTTTGATTTTTTAACCACGCATCATGTTTTTGAGAACTAGTAGCGACCAATCTTATTTAGTTAATAAATTAATATGCATTCCAAGTAAACATGGTTAAACAGAATATTTTCTGAAGGAAACCTTTCACTTTTCTAACCATGCATCATGTTTTAAGACTTGTACTCAAAAATATCTTTTCCTTTGGTGTCTTATTTTACCAAATTTTACGGTAAATTACAGTATTTTACTGAAAATTACCCGGTAAAATACCAGGGGTTTATTTTACTTACCGATTTAGAACACTGCCTATATGGGAGGTAATAAGAAAAATGAGGAAAAGTACATGTAGATAGCAACCAGCATATTAAATGTTCCCTTTCGGGTCCATTTTTGTGGGATTCCAGTTGGGGAAGAATCTGTGGAAGGATGTGACACACCGTGGTAGGGTGAGGGAATAATTTAGATTTCCTGGAAGAATAGACACCCCTGGGCAGGGGATGTTTTAATAGACTAAATACTGTGACTTGTAATTCAAGATGTCCAATTAATGATGATGAAAAATGGATTCAACTATGTTAACTTTCATCTTTAAATACTGCTCCAACATATCTTTCCTCTACTCTCAGATTACCTTCATGCAATCTGTTTAGGGGCTGTGCAATAATTGTGTGTATCCACACGGTGGTAAATTCTCAAAATGGTCTGCCAAAAATCGCTTGCCCTCCCTCTTTGGTCGTGCCAAAATCTTTGCCCACCCTTTTTGACATGCCAAAAACCTTTTCCCCCCTTTTGATGTGCCAAAAATCTTTGCCCCCCTATACATGTAAGATTTTGGGAATCAGAATTTAAAACCTTAAATTGTCTTTATCATAATAATGCTACCGCAGTGAGCAGGAAATTTTGCATATTTGAATGTGTTCCCAACGTTTTCCTACTTTTTAGGGCGTAATATAGAAATGGTACCCAAAATGTCTGTGCCAAAAATCACTTACCCCCTTTCGAACTGCCCAAAATTGCTTGACCCCCACCCCTTTCAACCTGCAAAAAAATGCTTGCCCCCCCCCTTTTTGTGGCCTACCAAAATATCTTTGCCCCCCACTAGTATAATATTGCCACTATATTTTACTGTAAAATGTTGATACCCGGGGATCATACCATTGTACACAGAGATGTCATGTAAATTAGTTTTAATTTATATTATTGTACAAATCTGCATCACACATTCCTATATTGTTTTAATTATGTTATGTACTTGCAGGGACTCCTTGGAAATCAGTGCTTTGTCATTGAAGTGGCTACCATGCCTAAAGAAATTTAACCCCCTGAGTACTACCTGCCGATCTAACATTGCCTCTGATTGGTCAATTACATGATATCTTCACTTTAATCACCAATCAGAATGGAGCTTTGCAAATATATTCACTCCAATTTTTTTGCATGGTGAAATTATTCTAACAATGTTGTTGATTTGGCCAATTGATAATGAAAATTTCTCTTTGACCAATCAGCAGGTAGTTGTCATGGGGTCATGGGGTTAAAATAAATTTATCAATTTACAGCTGGAAGTAGCATCCACAAGTTGTTCCAATACCATAAAAATTCGATAATAAATATAGTTTGTTAAACTTTTTCATTTTTTCCTTTTAATTCACAAATATCTGTAACACAGATATTTCTGTAACACAAATATCTGTATTAAAACACAGATATTTGTAAATTTAAAGGAAAAAAATTATTGAAGTTTAACAAACTACCGTAAAAATTTGTTCCTGTCAGAACAACTCGTTAGTAGGCACATATGTTTATTATCAAATTTTTACTGTACATCACATGGACTGGAATTGACAGCGTCATCACCAGTCAATAACAATGTGCATAATAATAAAGGTAGGGATAAAATAACATTTTGATTTGTTAATACTCACAATAAAATTAAGCAAACACACAAAGACAAAATATTGACAACACAACAATAATAATATTGTTATTTTATTCATCTCGTCATCAAACATGAGATTGGTACAATTGAATACGCTTAACTTAATACATTTTAAGAAAACTGGCATAAATTTAGTAATCTTTGCCCATCATAAAATAGAAAATCTGGTCAGGCCCTGTCTGAATATTGACCCTTTGCACAGTTAGATCAAAATAATGTTCTACCCCACACACACCGACATCGCCTGGCTAATAATTACTTGGTATAGCAGAGATACTAAAATAAATACCCGGGATCGATACACATGAATGTGCTATGCACGATTTTGATATTCAGACGAAAATCTTTGGATACCGGGGTAGAAAATGATGAATATCTTCCGTAAATGATTTCGTCTAAAGAAGCCAGATGTGGTTCCTTGCACTTGGATATATATGTTGAACAGATATGATAGTCGTTAGCTTGCACTTGAGAAAGAAGCTTGCGTCTTGAACTCAAAAACAGACAATAATTCTGATTTTATTTGTGCTGAACTATATATAGCGCAGTGTATAGGCCAATCGTGGAGGTAGTCTAAAAGCAGATGACATATGGCGTACCATGTTTCCATGCACACAGCGAGGTCAGTCACCGAATAATTGTAGCTTATTGTTAGTAGCCTTAGTCAGATGTCCTTCGGCCCATTATGCGTCTAAAAACTATTAAACAGGTCGGAACAAAATGGCCATGCGTGGTGGTGGATTCAACCTACCATGGCGATTTCTGCCATGAAGATATCGGGGCCATGACACTATGCCACAGTGCATGTTGTGTATGCCTTTCATACTGCTTTGCTTAAGCTTTCCGATGCGTTTTTGTTGCTAGGAAGTGCAAAGACAAAATTGCGCATGCATCCACAGGGAGAACCTTGTTTTATGAGCAAGATGGCAGTTCCATGCAAACAGCCAATTATGGCCAAGGTCTACATTGAAAAGAATATCAATAAGCATAATTTTGGCTAAATTTGAATCAGTCCATCCTGATAGCTGTGGCTAAGAACTGACTCACTTTTGAGAAGGGAAAAATACTATGTTTTTCACACCTATTTCGTACACAACTCTATGGAATTGTCATTTTGTGAAATGATAGTATGGTTCCTGTATAAATCCCAATTACTTGGTGGACATATAAATTGACTTTTAAACCATTCCTTATAGCTTGCAACTTGAGGGGCACCTAGGGTGGATCAGTTGAAACCTTTCACAATCAGACAGCTTTAGGCCAGTGGTCGACAATGAGATATTCATACCAAGTTAAACTACATGTAATGTTTGATAATTATAAATGAGTCTATTGTTGTACAGTACAATTGCAGAAAATAGTGAAAGAGGTACCCAAATTTACCAATATTTTTATTTTTTTGATAGGTAACAAACATAAATTTTGGTTTAAATTAAAATGACACAAAAACTTTTAACAACACAAACAAAAAGGGTGATGTTTTTGATCCAGTTTTATACAAATATCATCTGTTGAGTGCACCATGTGATATGGTATGCCAAAAGGAGGCACTTCTGCGCGGTGGTCAATTTTGAGTTTTTAACATATGTGACTCCTCGCCACAACTGAGCCGGATGTCGCCAATCATCATTTTTGAGATATTCAACCAAAATATTCTGCTTGAAATTAGCTTTAAAATGATGTATATCATGTCTATAGTACTTGACATTTAAGTAGTGAAAAATCAATAAAACAGTCAATAAATCCTTTCTTTCCTATTGTTTATTGTTAAGTTCGATGGAGCATATCTCAATAGTGGCACTGGCGACATCCGGGCTCAGTTGTGGCGAGGAGTCACATATCATTAAAATACAGATAATTTCCTTTTCAACGCTGCTTTTTTATTTGAAATCAGATATTCCTAAGTTATAGAATTACAAAGTTGGACTGTCCTGAAAGTCACAAATGAGATATCATCCTTTGAAATTCAATGTTTTGTGGCAAAAATGATCAAAGTTTACATCTTAAAGTGTCCAGAAATGCAAGTAGCATATGAAATGTCAGTCTCCTTTCATGATTGTGCCCAGAAGTGCCTCCTTTAGACATACCATGTCACATGTGCCTTGCTTGAGGATGTAGCATATTAATCAAATGTAAAAACACTTCCAAAGGAAAAGTTTGATAATAATTTCAGGAATCAAATGCTGTCTCACATCAGCAAACCAAAAATAAAGTATACAGATAAAGCCAAACTATAAAAATGTTAATACAGTCCAACCTCTCTTATCCGGACCTCTTTTATATGGATCTCTCTGTTATTCGGCTGTGAAATTTTCACAGAAAAACATGTTTTTGATGATTTAACACCTTAATTCCATGCTCTGAAATTATGCTTAGAATGACATCTATATTGCACAAAGCACTCTAAAGCCATCTTTTAGTGCTATTAGCACAATCTTTTGTTGTCACAATTTCAGTCCTTGGAACTTTCATTATACAGAATTACATGTAATTCACTTATCCGCATTTTTCACTTATCCGGACAATGCTTGGTCCCATCATGGCCGGATAAAAGAGGTTGGACTGTACTGTGAAAATAACATACATTACAGTATTTATATTATTAAATACTACGAAGCATGATATTTTCACAGTATTAAAATTTCACGTTTTGGAGAGAACTCATGTCTCTTTGACGTGAAATTTCACGAAATAGCACATTACCCCAGAGGCCTATAGGAAGAAAAAATAATTTACATACAGGAAAATTTCACCAATTAACTGTGCACTTGTAAAATTCGTGAAATTTTCATGGGCACAAAAATTTCTTGCTTTACAGTTGTTCAAAGCATGAGATCAAAGCGGATGAGTAAGGGACACATTGGTGCAGCGGTACGGGCTCTGCGTTGTTAGTAATCGGTGGATTGTGAGTTCAAGTCCCGGCGGTGCCATTGTGTTGTGCTCTTGGGCAAGGCATTTTACCTTACTTACCTCTCTCTACCCAGGGGTGAAATAGGGAGCTGTTATGAATATTGTTCATTGACTGCTGCCCAAAGGTATGAGCACGCCTTGGGCATTGTATGGCAGCTGACATATTCTAACGACAGCAGAATAAATGTAAAGTGCTTTGGTACATGTGCACATGTGAAATGCGCTGTATAAATACCAACATTTAGGCCTATTTGTTATTATTATGAGGATCCAGTGGGTGTGAGGATCTACAGGATCCCAAATGACCAACTGCTTTGGATATTTTTATGAGCCTAAGGTTATATGAAATTTTCCAAAAATCCTGAAAAAAATTCAATGTGATTTCTGAAACAAAATTGATGATAAATATACTGGTACATTTAAATCTAAAGTGACGTAACAATTATTTTTCCACAAAATAATACTGATGCTTTTAGAAGGCATGTTCATAATCCGTATGTTTTGAGTAGCGCTTCTGGAGATGGTTCTCTACCTCGAAACTGTTTGAAGACATCCATTGGATGTGTACCACCCCCTAGTGATAGTACTGTGTCACGAAACCTGTAACATACAAATAAAAAGAAAAAATCTTGAATAGGTTAATGTGCTTCATATAGAGACATTCTTAGGTAAAAAGTATACTATGGGACTCCATATTCAGAAATGAGTTCTAATCAGTGGCAGAATTTTTGATCAAAATTGCTCCAAAAAGTGGGAAATTTCCTAATTTTGGGTTTTACTGGGGAAAACTGGGGGGGCAAGAGTTCTGACTGGGGCATTTTCCTCCCATGCCCCCACCTCCGGCGGCGCCACTGGTTCTCATAGTTGTCACGGTTGTCACACAAATGAGTCTGATGTCAATCAAAACCAAACTTCAGTTTTCTATTTTATTACACGGGCCATTCACAGAGCTTTAATTTTCTGAACTACATTATAATTAGACTTATGGTTCCAGAGATATGGTCATTTTAAAACTACAAAGGAAGTTGAATACTATCTCAAATCAGTATTCCTGACATCAATTGCTTGATCTCATAACAAATGACTAACCATTATTTTCACATTACAACACTTTATCATTTAGTAGACATGAATACTTTAATTCCATTACATGCGTGCGTCTGTGTAACATGACTCTCGCGATATCCTAAGTCTCGCGCGCATACTTCATGCGCGACATGGCTACACTGTTAAAAAAGCAAAGAATAAACTGGTCTACTTTTCAGTAAGATTATCGAACTAAATTCCAAAAAGTTTACGAACAAGTCGGAGGATAATATAATTTATGTTCACAAAGGATAAAATTGTTACCCCGTTTGTTCTCATGAAATACAGGAAAATATCTACGGTCTATCTAGTATCCACTTTTAACAGCAGCTGTCCATTCACTATAATAAAAGTACAATATCTGTGTAATATGAGTGGGAAATTAGGTTCTGGGCACAATTTGTCAATTACCTTGCATTGTAGGTGGAGGCAAGAATTTTTAATACATGTCACCAAAATACACCAGATCCAAATGCATCTCCCAAAATTTTCAAGATGTTGACCATGAGCCAATCAAAAATGTATATATATATATATACAGGTCGAAGTTCTGCGTGACGCTGGTTATTTATATGGTCGACAGTTGGGTAAACAAAGTTTGGCACAGCGCCTGATAATAATGTAAAATACATTAAATTACACGACGTTTCGGGTCTAACCCTTTTACAAGTGTGAGCAAATGCAATGATACCTTACAGAAGCAAGCACAAAATGTGTGAGGCCATGAACAAAGGGAAGAAAAAAAACCCATTGGTGATGACCAAACACTTACATAATGAGATAAAGAAAGAACAAACCAAGCAAAAAGGAGAAGAAAACATCCTTTGTGCCTGACAGAACTTGTATACAAAAACAGTGGTAAGTGAGAAAATGATTACAACTACAAAAAGTAGTACAGCGGATACATGATAAAATAAAGCAAAATTGTCTAGAGCCGCAGATACATGAAAAACAATGAGTCATAAGCTAAAAGTGTCAAATTTGCTGTTTAAGCCACCAGGCTGAACAGTGCCGAGCTTGAAAATGAGTTTATGTTCTGCCATAATGAGATCCTTGTTGTTTCCTCTGGCATTGATGGCAGCGGTTACCTTGATGTCGTTGATGGTACATGTGGAAGGGGTTAAAATGCGCGCTACAGGAAAACCATCAAAATTGCATTTGATTGACCGCAGGTGTTCAGTGAAGCGGTCAGCAAGTCTTCTGCAGGTTTCCCCGACATAGAGGATGTTGCAACGGGTGCAGATAATGATATAAACTAGACTACAAGAAGTGCAAGTGAAAATTTCAAAAATTTCAAGACTCTCCAATCTGATCCCACCACGTCAGAGATCTTCAAGGATCCTCCGGTCACTGCTTTCAGAAGAGCTCGTAACATTTCGAACCATCTTGTTAGAGCATCTCATCCGCTCTGCCCAACACCGCACACTACCAACATCGGCACATACCGCTGCGGCAGACGTCGCTGCAACACTTGCAATTATGTCACCATGGAATCATACCATCAAATCCAGGGTCCCTCCGGACACTTCAACATAGCCAACCATTTCACTTGCACTTCTTGTAGTCTAGTTTATATCATTATCTGCACCCGTTGCAACATCCTCTATGTCGGGAAACCTGCAGAAGACTTGCTGACCGCTTCACTGAACACCTGCGGTCAATCAAATGCAATTTTGATGGTTTTCCTGTAGCGCGCATTTTAACCCCCTTCCACATGTACCATCAACGACATCAAGGTAACCGCTGCCATCAATGCCAGAGGAAACAACAAGGATCGCATCATGGCAGAACATAAACTCATTTTCAAGCTCGGCACTGTTCAGCCTGGTGGCTTAAACAGCAAATTTGACACTTTTAGCTTATGACTCATTGTTTTTCATGTATCTGCGGCTCTAGACAATTTTGCTTTATTTTATCATGTATCCGCTGTACTACTTTTTGTAGTTGTAATCATTTTCTCACTTACCACTGTTTTTGTATACAAGTTCTGTCAGGCACAAAGGATGTTTTCTTCTCCTTTTTGCTTGGTTTGTTCTTTCTTTATCTCATTATGTAAGTGTTTGGTCATCACCAATGGGTTTTTTTCTTCCCTTTGTTCATGGCCTCACACATTTTTTGCTTGCTTCTGTAAGGTATCATTGCATTTGCTCACACTTGTAAAAGGGTTAGACCCGCCACGTCGTGTAATTTAATGTATTTTACATTATTATCAGGCGCTGTGCCAAACTTTGTTTACCCAACTGTCGACCATATATATATATACACATATCTATCTATGAAGAACTTATTTCCACCACCATATGTGTGATGTGTCCCAGTTACTTTGACAAGTTTGACATTAGCAAAAATGAGTTGTACCATCAACAAGCCATTATTTACCACAACAATGCTGCATAACAATAAGCAGACTATTGTTCTCATTTGGGAAACAAAGGCCTCACATAGTATTGTTACTGTTCATGCATCCATCCACTATTTGCTTTGTAATGGTGCAACCAACTGAAATCATAATCACAACCCATTGCAATATCGCACAGGAAAATCAGAAACATGGGTTTGTGGACTTAACACGGTTTGGAAATAAGCTCTTCATATATAGATTTAACATATTTTTATCCATAGGGCATATTTTGCTTACCTACAGCCTATGTTAATATCTTACCTTTTCCCAACAAGAGCTACTTGTTCTCTGTTTTCAAGTCCTACATCTTCAAAGGCACTGAAGGCATCTGCTGCCATTACCTGAATTACATAATGACAGGATTAGATTGATGATAGTTACAATATAATTATAAAGTCTGCATTGGTTGGTACAATATATTTGAAAGTTTAACTTCTTGTTTTATTAAAATTAGACACAACCAATTCACTCAATGGAAACTATACTATACACAAGATAGTAGGAAAACTCATGAACATGACTCAACATAAATTATATTTGACCCGATCTGATCCACTCAGGCTAAAGTAAGATATTTTAAAAATTGAGTTACTACCATTACTAACTTGCTCAATACCTACACTTACTGATATTGAATCCCCAGGTCTCTAGAATACTTATGTTATGAACCTTTTATATATCCATTTTCGTATGTTTTTTTCTCCTCATTTTTGCCTACATCTCAGTTTCATTATTGCCGACTTTCGCCTGATTGGACCAGATCTGGTCACATACAGGGTGTCCCAGAAAAAAATTACAGAGCGAATAAAATTGAACGTAAGTCGAGAAATAGACATCAGAATCAAAAAATTTAAAATGTAACGCATAGCTTATTTTGTTGTGCATCATATACGAAAATTTTATTTGATTCGGTTGACTGGTTGCGAATAAATGAACGATTACACAATGCCTGCATCAATGCAGTTCATTCCAAGTTTGATCAACAGGCGCTTTTTTTCATACTCGCTCACCGCTTCCTAAAGTTTGTGAATCTCATTAAATTTAGTCCACATTATCTATTTTATAATCCGGCGATGTTATGTCATTCATGCTTTCACTTAAGATGATAACAGTTTGTCCGAGAATACTTTGATTTCTGCAATTGGAAGCTTTCCAACTTCAATTATGTATGTTGTGCAAAAATGTTATATTTTAACTTTCCAAAGAACATTTGAGCCAAGAATAACAATGATCAAGTGCTTACAGCTTTACGCGTGATTTTTGATACCATGCAACATTAATGTTGAAGTTTTAAAAGATTTAAACTTGGCATTACAATTTCTTTGAAATATTCCAAAAACATTATGTGTGTGAGAAATTTTTTAAGCCAGCTGGAATTCTTTATGCAATAATTCTTTATGCAACATTTATATCAACATTAACGAAAAAATATATTTACAAGAACCGAGCATCATCTCACATGCAAGCTTTCATTTACAATATCGTGCAGGTTTCCAAATTTGAACAAAACCTAATTAAATGTTTTGCAAGAAACAGATTGTATAAAAAGAACGAAAAGGATTTCACAGAGCAAAATATGAAGCCCATTGACAGTTAACCACTAGCGACTAGTCTAGCGTGCATTGTGTTGAATGATGTTCCTTTCAAACTTGGAATGAAGTGAAATGACGCATGCATTATGTAATCGCTCATTTCTTCGCGATCAATCAACCGATTCCAGTAAAATTGGCGTATAAGATGCAGAATAAGATGGGATACACGCTGATGTTTAGATTTGTGGATTCTGATGTCTAATTCTCGACTTACGTCCACATTTATTCGTCCGGTAATTTTTTCTGAGACACCCTGTATAAAGGTGTATCAAAATAAGCCGTTTACCTCTGCCCATTTGTAGGAGTAGTAACCTGCAGCATATCCACCTGCGAATATATGGCTAAATCCACAAGGGAATCTGTCTTCAGGTAATGGATGTAGTATGGTGTATTCTGATGCTGCTCTCTTCATTACATCTTGCCATGGATCAGTGCTGTAAACAAAGCAATGTGAAACTATTACCAAGGAGATCAATTTAAAGAAAGGAGCGATTGGAAAGTAATTTTGTGGGACATGAGAGCACATCAGACATATCAAATTGCATTCTGAATACGAAGAATGTCCTTCTGATATCAAATAATTTAGAATTTTTTTTTAATTTGCGATATAATGCAATTTTATGACAAATTATTAATTAATGATAATTTTTAAATGTTTGATGTATAACAGTCCTCAAAGTAAACTTAATAAATCTAACGATATGTACTTAAAGTGTATGTAGCTGGGATGAAAAGCCAACAGTCAATCAAAAATTTTGACCTTTCATATTGAAGATATACATTTTTCCCCATAAGACCTAATTGTTTTGGTGTTTTGGGAAAAAAATTTCTGTGTGTTTTGGGGAAAATCCATATCTTCAACACGAAAGGGGTGAAAATTTTCAATTGATCGTTGGCTTTTCATCCCAACAACATACACTTTAAGTACATATCATTAGATTGATTAAGTTTACTTCTATAACATCAAAAATAACAATTTTTAATCATTTCAAAAAATCAAAATATTTTATCAGAAGGACAATCAGAATGCAATTCGATATGTCTGATGTGCTCTCATGTCCTACAAAAATACTGTTGAAACGCTCATACCCCACCCTTTAAGAACAAAAAATGGGCCGCTTTACAATACAAAGGACTGTACTCATTATTTTAAGCCGTAATATGGTTCACTGAACTTTACCACACATCATAATAAGTCTCAAAATCAATTGTAAGAGCTGCATCAAAAGTTCTATTTCTCAAATGCTATTTACAATTGGTAAGTATTCTAAGTAATATCATTGACTGCATCACATACTGTCATATCTCAAAAGGCTGCCTTGTATGATTTTTTTTATTATGTCATCCAATTGTGATGAAATACACTGTAAAATTAACTTTATATATTACTTTTGAGGTATTATCATAATATTACAATCTCATGTCCATTCATCAAAGAAAAAAGCATGCTGAAATACAAAATAACAATATGAAATACAGCAATGATAATAAAAATCACACAAGGCAACCTTTTGAGAAACGACAGTATGTAATGCAGGCGACAATCCATAAAGTTACGATAGGCAAAGAGTGCTTGTAACTTTATTCTTGTTGCCTAACAGGAGGATATTGGATTGAGGAGGTATAAAACAAAGCTGCAAAACACACCATCCTTCTTGCTGAGGTCACACATTTGGCACAGGAGATAAAGCCATATATTTCTTTCACACCCTCAAAAAAGGGCAGAATCTCTTTTCATTTGATTCTTCCACCACTGTACATAGGGTTCCCGCACCTGGAAGCCTTTAAAATTCAAGGACTTTTCGAGGACTTTCAAGATCCAAAAGCATGATTTTCAAGGACTTCCCACAACACAAAAATCATGATGCGGCTCTCCATGCAGCACATATTAACGAAAGTGACAGCTCCTCTCCACTCCCCAAATGTTGTTAAAATTATACTTTAGGTATATTCCAATTTTCAAGGACCTTGTGCAAATTTCCAGGACTTTCAAGGCCTTGAAAAGATGTTTTCAAATTCAAGGAATGCGGGAACCCTGTACTGTACATACTGACTTTACCCTGGTCTGGTTTTTACCTTGTGTGCATTTCCATATCTAATGCTGAGAAGTAGAGTTGTCTTAACATCCCAGATCCAGCCATGTACTTGCGTGCTGTCAATGATATAAAAATTTAAATAATATTTATTACAATGGAAGAACAGTGCCAAAAATATATTTCTTTGTTTGAAGTAGCTAGTGCAACACACATACCACAAAATTACAAAAACTTGAGTTTTGTACCAATTAATCAAGCTAGATTTTACATAATTTTATTAAGATATATCTCAAAACCAACTTGGTAATATCTAAATAATCATTTTGACAACTAAGAAATGCTATATTATAACGAAAATATCAATAAATTGGCATACACAGTGTATATGACCTTCACCTGCCAATATATTGGATCTTTTCAAACAAATTGTATTTTAGTGCAAAAAGTTATTACTTTGAACTCAAAAATGTGTGCAATTGCCATAAAGAAGTTATTTTTTATTTTCTATGCATCTGAAACTCAGGGAGTACAGATTATTTGCATGTAACAAGGTATATTAGCTAAATTTTTATGTGATAAAGCGACCGTCCTTACCGTTGACTAGTTGTTGGAATAGTTGATTTGGTATAGTTTCTCCTGTTTGATAATGTCCAGTGACTGTTTTAATAGTTGAGCTATCATAGAGCCAATTCTCCATGAATTGTGATGGTAATTCAACTGCATCCCATTCAATGTTATTGATACCAGCAGCACCAGAGTATGGCATGGTGGTTAACATATGCTGTAAACCATGACCAAACTGACAAAATAAAAAGAGATAAAAAGTTCAAACTAGTGCAGGAGACTTCTTCAACTCTACTAAATGCTATGTAAATATGTGACATGGTATATCAAAAAGAGACATTTTGGGGCAGGTTATCAATTTTGAGTGTTTTACATATCTTAAATATAGAGATATTTTGCTCCACAACGCTGTTTTCCGCAATGAAATCGGACATTCCTAAGTGAAGATATTGAGTTGCTAAGTTATGGTATTATAAAATTGAAAATTGAGATATCAGCCTTTAAAAATATTATTGACAATGTTGAGAGTAGGAATGACCTTGAAAAATGTAATATACTGTGCTGAAACCATCAGACAATATTTTAAACATTATTAACATCACAAATTTGCAACAAACCCAAATTGTGAAAAAAATCATCCCCAGGCAGATTTTTTGCTATTCTCCATTTACAATCCCGCCCAAAAGTGTCTCCTTTCGATATACCACGTCACATATATACAAAATGTAATTTTTAAAATGGATGTCAAGGCACTGCAGTGGAGTGCATACAGCTAGAACGCAACAAGGTCCTGAAAAGACAGGACATGATTATGTAAAGATGTTCAAAGTCAAAATGCCATAGGGAAACTAGAGTATGGAGAAATACCTTGAAGGACAAGTATGGAGCATGTCCTACCTTACATGGCTAACCACTGTTGAAGAGTACTTGACATCGTTTTGATAGCATGAACATATGAGGTTGTATAGAACTAACCTCATGAAATAATGTCTCAGCTTCCCTGAATGTCATCAATGAAGGTCTGTCTTTGAGGGGTGGAGTTTGGTTGCATATTAGATAAGCTACTGGGTTCCGCTTTAACAATCGGCTCTTTCCTGAATCAATAAAAGAATACAAGTCAATGGTGAGCAATAAAAAGGTTAAGGGTGGACGAGGTATTGTTGGTCGAAGCAACCAAAAAATTGATTGTCATTATCTAAATCAATATATTATTGAAAAATAGCACTTCGATGTTTTGCAAGAGTGCTTTCTACAAATCATATACTTTGAAAACTTGCTTAATTTATTGTTGCTAATGAGTTATGTACATTTTACAAAAGTGTTGTTGTTTCAGCCCTTTTTACAACATAACTCAAGAACCACAAGATCTACAAAAGTATATCTGTGATATTTAAATTCTTCAACACGCTCGCTATGAATTGAGCAATGCAATTTATGCCAATCCTCACTACCATTCGCAAGATGCTGTGAACTACCAAATCGCAACAATTTAAAATAGTGGCTAACCTTAAAGCAACATTTACCACAGATACAACAACAACAACAACATCAGCTTACTCATCTGTCAACCTCATGTAATCGTAACAGCCTAATTTTTGTTGCTTTGTTAACATTTGTAACATTTTTAGGCTGTAATTGTAACATTTATCTTATTTCTACACATTGCTGACACTGAGAGAACTAAGTAATGAGTCAAAATCATTCAAGTCATTTCCAAATATAGCATATGTTAATTTATGATATGTATGATGTCTATGTAAGAATGTCTTTGTAAGATCAACTTGTGAACTTAATAACAAGCAAAGTTAAAGTTCAAAATTGGCAAAGTGGGAGCAAATACATGCATGAAAATTACTACTAGCTACCAAACAAAAACTCACCTTGGCAGGTATTCATCCACGCACCTCCATTTTTCTCAGCAGGTCTTGTGTATGGGTCCAAGAAAAATGATGCTATGTGCTTACCTGAAGATTATATATAATACAATATGTTGTAGTTATCAATCTTGGTTAAGTATCGGACGACTGGTTTCATGTTCCCTTATAATAAATATGACTGATAAGACAAACCAAAACTGTATCGCATTGGGACAATTTATAACATTAAATGCCAGGATTGTCCGTCACAGAATATCGGTGAAACTGAGCTTCCACAGTCCAAGTGAGTGTCTGAACACGAACGCGAAGCGCCACCAGTATGTGCCCACATGAAAGCAGTCAAACACACATTCCATCCAAAGGAAGTTCAAATTTTACACTAGGTCCCTAGATGGTACCAGAGGGGAAGAGGCCATTTACATCACAGCTGTGAATATGGACATCAACAAAGACTTAGGCAGCCAACCCCTCCTTCCACCTACAAGAAGCTTATCAGGATCTTTCCCAACTCACCCTTATCATTCAGGATATCAAAGAATCCGACATCTTCATGCCAAACCTCTGCTGCACCATCTGCAGGCTGAAAGAACAAATTGAAATATAAAATAAAGCATTAATCTATACATTTGAACCTAGAAGTTACACTAGTTACATCAGCCTACAAATTAATTGCAAACATGGTGAAAATTATGTTTATTATTAAAATTCCTGTCGATCAGAACAACAAAGACAAAGACCTACTTATAAGGGGATATATGGACAAGCGGATACATGGACAAAATACAGTAAGCCAAATAATTAAGGTACCAGTTACGTTCACCCCCTGTATACCCTAAACAAAGGCAGATATGTCATAATTGGAACCAACAGCCAATAGCTGCATCTTTTAGCTCGGATTTAAGACCTCATTCGTTGAAATTGTTCAAGAAATAAAGACATGACGATCAAAAAAACCAAAGGAAGATGCAAATGTAAAAGTCGCAGTTTGCCACATTGCACGCCCTATTGATTTGTACACAAAGCGTTCACGAACAAGATAACCAGCGCCGTGCTTTCATTGATTAGCACAGAAAACTAGCGTCGTGCTTTCATTGATTAGAACACAAAAGTGCAACTTTTTATTTCGTATCTTCATTAGGTTTTGGATCACCGTTTCTTTAATTCTCAACCAATTTCAACAAATAAGGTCTTAAATTAGAGCTAAAGAGTACCGGCGTCGACTGCTTGTTTTAATTTTGACACCTGTATCTTTATTTAGGATATACAGGGGTGAACACAACTGGTACCTTAATTCTTTTGCTAACTGTAGAGGAGGAAAACAACCATCATTCAATCATCATTAAATACTTACCTTAATAGTGACACCAAACAGAAATGATGTTAAGTTGAACATACCCTCTAACACTCTTGGTAGTGGAAAGAATGGTCTCAGATCTTCATCATTAAAGCTGGAAGTATAAAGCCAATATTTATCATATTCATTACTGAAAATCATCAAGTCCCAAAGTAATCAGGTTTTTATTTATTTTATTCAAATAAATGAAATTGTTTCATGGTGATGGTGTAGTTAATTTAAAAGCCCAAAAGTGTAAAAGCAACTTCCATAGGGTACAATATGATATTTTCTATTCTTGCTCATATCAACTGCTCAGTGCCAGAAGTGGGTAAGTACAATAGCTGCCATGTGTAGATGGGTATAATATACTGTGGGTAAATTGCAAAATGTTCACAGGGCAGCTATTGCACTTACCCACTTCTGGTACCGAGCAGTCAATATATTAGATTAATATCAACTTACTTGAAGAGTTGTTCCCTTTGTCTTTCTGACCAGAATCCGACATCCCATAATTGTAGGTCACCAGCAAACCCATTGGATGTAGCAAAAGATTTCAGTTCATTGAACTCCCTGGATAGTTTAAAAGTAGAAAAGATCACATGTCAAAGAGGTCTAATGTATGAATAGCAGAAAATATGCAATGATGTTAGTTGCTAATTATATAATATTGGATGGCATTGAGGGTTGTTTGAGAATATACTGCACGTGCCATGAATGATATTCAACGAGCCGGGCTCAGGCATTCAACGTCCAGGCAGTGTTGCCTTCATATTGTCTGTTTCGTTTACGCTATTGGCTGTTGCCGCATTAAATGACTGTCGGCCACCATCGTCTGGTCCCAGCAGCATATATGAGGACCAATTGTTCCATGAAGTATGAAATATGAAAGTGCTATGTCCATATCCCATTTTTTGCACGCAACAAGAAGGCATGCAATTCTATAGCATAAATGCGAAGGCACAGAATGTGTGCGTATATGTTCAATGGAACGATTGGCCGCATGAATATGCAAGAATGCTCATTGCATACAAAGCACTGTCTATGTGTTATTTCACTGAAATATCACATCCTGCTGGCAAAATATCATATATATGTGGTCAACGTTGTGCCTTGGACATTAAGCAAGTAAGCAGGTAGAACAGTGCACTGCCCAATGGTATGTTTCATCCAGTAATATCAGACGCAATAATAATTTTTCAATCATTCTATATTAACTTTACCTTTGTGCTGCTTGTTTACTCTTCTCCTTGAGACCATGAATTAACTGCCACACATTGTCCACCTTGCCGGCCATCTTGGTTGATAATGACATCACTGCAAAGTTATCATATCCTAGCAACTTGGCTTGCTCTTGCCTAATAAAAATACAATCGGTTTTCTGTATGTCATTTTACTATGTATAATGCAGGTTGCTTCCTTCTGTAATTCACTATTTAAGAAATACATAATCTAGCCAGTATATATTTTACAGTTAGATGCACTGTTTGCTAGGACACTTCTAAACATCACTGTATAAATGCATATAACATAATATGAATCTGTAATTATTCATCTGATATGATTGGCTGACTCTACTAAGCTTTTTCCCTTGAACAGACTAGTGAAATAACCTGGTTGAAGGCATGTGCTTCAGCCATCAACATAACAAGAGTACAACCTTTTCATTAGAACCTATATAATAATGTGATACAATCAATGAGAGGGCAGGATGGCACAGCAGTGCAGGCCTCAACTCTTTATCACAAGGCTATACAAGTTTGAACCCCGGTAGTGCCATTGTTTTGCACTTATTATGGCCTCTTCTTAACCTCATTATCTCACCAGCCAAATGTCTGGCTATCTCCAGCCAATCTCTCAGCTCCCCATTCTTGCAGTGTCTTATGTCTACACTATACCTTAGTTTCCTAATTTCTTCAATGATGCCACTGTTATCATGTTCCCCACTAGATGCCCTGGCTATATAGGCTCTGTACACCTGCTCCCTAAGCTCCCTATTTTTGCTGTGTCTCATGAAGGGGTCATAACATGGCATGTCAAGGCTCACTTGCCATGGACCATTCACTGGATCAGCTCTGAAATTCAAGATAAAAGATTTTATAGAAATGTATTATCCATAAGTTTGGTGGTAATGTTATGTTATTTACTTACTCTGCATTTTCCATCCTTGTGCAAATTGTCTACAAAATATTGTTGACATAAAAACTAGTGCAGCATTTATTTGATTTATTTTATATTTCTTTATGAGCTATTCCAGATGAATTCTGCATCCATAATCCAGAGTAGTTCCATTCAGTGTTTACTTTTAGAGTTGTGAAATAAGATATTTTGATTTGAATTCGATACAAAGTAAGATTGGCAACTTATGTGGTTGACAGTGGAAAGGCAGTTCCACAACTGTTCTGCTCATACATGAAAAGGACAATGATCTGAATTATACTTAGGAACATACGCGGCAGGGTTCGCAGGTTTTTGCTGCAGGTGGAAAAAAACGCAGTTTTAACCAGTTTTATTTTGCCAGCAAAAATGGCAAAAACTAAAAAAGCGATTAATAGTTCAGTTTTTTCATCGCAAAACAAATTATTAAGTTACCAAAATAATTTCATCTTACTATAAATAGGGGAATGTTGTATGTATCTATGTATCTATGTATCTATCTATGTATGCCTATAAAGGCTCCGTCAGTTTCGATCCAAATGTCGCCAAATTCATACGGGAGATCGATGAATATACGGGAACGTGTTTAAACTTTATTTGGTCGAAAACGGTCAAGAATTGGCTGCAAAAACATTGAAAATATGGTTAAAAACGGTTTTTTTGTTATGAAAATCGGTTGTCGGCCTACGCGTCACTGCAGCTGGCCGGCAGCGCGTCGGGCGCCGTGGCGTAACGCCAGACTACGCCAATGGCGTAAATGGCGCAGAGCCACGCGACTGCGAGCCAGAGACCAGTGGACATGATAATACGGAAAGAAGGAAAAAGAAAGGACAAAAAGGTACATGGACGGGTCACGGATTATGATAACGGGTGAACACGTCCATGAACACGCTTATATGAGAGGACGAATAAATACGGAAAAAGATGTTTGTTGTATAAACAACATGAAGCGGTACTATAAAGAAAAATAAAATTAAAATGAGGACAAAAAAGTACGAATAATAGGCCAACGGGTTAAAGTAACTAAATGAAACGGAACGAAACAAAGAAGGAAAGAAACTAATCAGGAAATGTAAGAAAAAAGAAGCTAAAATAATGAGAACAGAGATAAATAAAAACATGGAAACGGGAAATCACAAGCAGCAAATAAACAAAGAAGTTAAAGGAAATGTAAGAAAGAACAGATTTAGAAAAATAAAATGTACCTTTTCAATGATTCTACCTGTTCAGTATAAATTATTCCTGTTATGGTGAACGCTCCCATCTAGCGGGGACCCGCGCGAAGCGCGGGTATCCCGCTAGTGAGTGTAACAAGGCAAGAATTTGCATTTTTTAAATATTTTATAAGTAATATATTAAGAAATTAAAGGCATGCGTTTTCTTTGCTCAAGTGCATTTAACCGAAATGTGGCACATATCATATTCAAAACTTTTTCATTGACATTTTAAGGACATAAAATATATTTGAGTGACTATATGTGTGTTTTTGCCATTTTTTGCCATTTTTGCTGGTTTAAACCAGGCAAAAACTGTTTTTGCCCCTTTCACAGCAAAAACAGGTTTTTGCCGGCAAAAACCAAACCCTGATACGTGGCATGTCCCAGCAAACCAACATAACAGCATCACATTTCAACAGTCTATTATAAGTCTCACAAGTTTTAGGTTAAATATACTTTCCTTAAATAAATGATGACAAGTATGTCTTGAAAACTATAACAACTACATGCATAAAGTCTCCTGTATCTTGAGCATATTTTTAGGTGGATATGTGCACTTACTTTACTTAACCTTGGTCCTATAATACAATCAATTAAAGTTGCAAAAATGTACATTGTAATAAATACATGTTGTGCAAGTGTAGCTCCAGTTACATATACTTACTTTGTGGGGTCATCTGCTCCATTTGCTGCCATCAATTGCAATAAAGAGTCAGGAAGGCCCTCAACATCCTTTTTGTCTGTTAGCAACAATTTAAATGCCTTTGTGGAATCTAGCACATTATTGCTGAAATATGAAACAAATTATAACAAATATAAAATAAATTATTAAGTTTGCTTGCATATTGTCATACATATCCAGAAATGCACAAATACAAAGCCCATCTTGCATGCACTGACGACTCACCTGAAATTGTTGGCAAGTTTGGCTCCTTGCAGAAGCATTTCATTGAACCTTTCTTTGGCTGTTCCAGTTAGTTCTACTCCTCCAAGTTTTGCTGATCTTAGTGCTGTATCAAGGAGTCTTTGTTGAACACCATCCAAATCTGATCTGGTTTCATTCAGTTTCTGAAAAAAAAACCCGTAACCACAAGTAAGTACATTTATCTGGTAACTTTTTTTACTCACGGCAGACCAGGGCTCTCAAAATTGGTGTCTTAAATATAATGTGCTTTTGATCAGACTTGTCTATTCAATAAAATTGGATGAGTCAGTATGACATATTTTATATAGAAACTAAGGTTAATATTTTCTTTGCTTTGAGTCTAAAACTGTTGTTCACATCATTATATGAAACAATATTCTGCCAACGTAAGCCCTTTATACTGTCCAACCTCTCGTAAGTATCTGGCCATGATGGGACCACCGACCAAGCATTGGCTGGATAAGTGAAAAATCAGGATAAGTGAATTTACATTTAATTCTGCATTAAATGTCTGAAGTTCTAACATTGAAACAGCAAAAGGTTCCTCAAAATGGGGTAAAATAATAACACCGAAATATGGTATTTGAGTGCTGCATGCCACAGAGTTATGTCCTTTTAAATGCTTCAGAGCATAAAATCAAGCTCTCAAAGCATTAAAAACATGTTTTCCTATGACGATCACATAACAGAGATCCATATGAAAGAGGTCCAGGTAAGAGAGGTTGGAATGTGATGGGTCTATCTTCACTTTTCCTTCAACAATCAACATTACTATGGACCACAATGGCCTCATCCCAAAGGCATAGTTCAATAACCTCAATTAAACAATCATAGTGCAAAATTTGACCTCAAGTTTCAGAGTATGAGTTTTTGTACCCAAATTTTCAAAGGTCATGTAATGAATGTGCAAATGTATAAGGGTTAAAGAACTGTGCCTTGATAGATGAGCATGTTGTGGATCCTAGTGCTTGTCATTTGTGTGACCTCTAAGAACTTACCTTCATAGCACCATATAACGGCAGACTCTGTGTCAGTGTAGTCGTTACCTTGACAACATTAGGCTGTACTTGCTGATAGGCTTCTCTCAATTCTGGACTATTCTTGACAGAGTTGAGGTGGCTAACAACGCCCCAACCATATTCTAATGGTGCCTCCATCTTCTCTAGTGGATCTGAGATAGATGACCAGTTGACCTTGTGATCTGGAGCTAAGAAAAAAAAAGAACATTGTGGATAGCTTATGTGTTAACACTAGATTTGAGAATAGCCAAGTTTAGTCCACGAATGTGACTTGTGATGCTTAATATTTTTTGTGCTAATATAAATGGTAGTTTATTTCCCATTTATCAACATGACTAATACTATGACCACAACCAAAATCCAAAACTAGTTGTAGCTAGTGTTTACTGGATTTAAGTTCAATAATTCTAGATTAATCAAAAAATTGGCTTACGACTCTTGTGAAATATGAAATTATTATTAAATCACCAAATCAAATCTGAAATGAACACTGAAATGAGTAACACAATATGAGTAATGAGTAACCAATAATCACTGAAATGGTCACTGACACACCACTGACAATTTGATCATTTCAGTAGAATAAGTGAGTTTCAGTGTAATTTATTATAATCCCAATGAAATGATCAAATATTCAGTAAGAGTGTTTCAGTGATCATTTCAGTGATTATTACAGTGTTACTCAAGTTCATTTCAGATTTTAGTGATTTTATTTCATAGTGAATTAATGGTGCTGAAAGGGAGTGGTTAGTGGTAATGCATTTTCAAATTCCTGCAGCAAAATGCTCTTATAAATAAAAGTGAGGATGCTTTTAAAGTCTCCTGGACAAAATTTTACCACTGACTGTTTTTGTATTTATAAGTTTTTTTGTTCAAGCTAACTTGGGGTCTAGTACACGGTATGCTGCATCCCATATTGATACAAAAATAATTTAATTCCTGTGGTCATTATGACTGCTTTAGGGCAGCCTTGGGAAAACATTGATCAATTTTTTTTTTTTAAATCTTCATAAGGCATAATCAAAGTTAAAAACAAATACCTTGCAATTTTGTTTCAAAATCCTTGACCCCTTGTTCAAAGTCCGACACAAGTTGATTGACTCCGGGTACTACATGCTTGGCATTGATTGATGTGAATTCAGGTAATCCATCTTGTCTTAGTAGTGGATTATTTTCTGGATGCTGGTGATCAGGGGCTGATGCTGTTGTGCAATAACCTCTTAATGTGGATTGTGCATTTATATATCTGCAATGAAAAAAAATGAAAAGAAAGAACTGAATGCTTTATCATAAAATTGAATCGCTACTAAGTCAATGTCAAAACAGTTGAAAACATGTGATAATAATGAATAGCAATGACTTTTGCAATGGTGGTTGATGAACGTCTACTTTGTTCAGCTGATTCGGGTTATTCCTTCATGTAATTATACACAAAATTAGGGCTAGGGTTAGGCTTAGGATTAGTGTTAGGAATAGGTTAGGGTTAGGATTAGCTTACACAAAATAATTACATGAAGGATCAACCGATTATGCCAAGATTAATGATTTGAAAAATGATAAAATTTGAAATAATAATGAATAATTTCAGGGCCTAGATTTGGACAAGAATCACAGAATCGATTCTCGTAATGATTCTCATAAGATTTGGTTGCGAGAATCAACTTCTCTCATTGTATCATACAGGAAGTGCAGTGACTATGATGGATTTTGATTCTCACACACCAAGACGAAATCTAGGCCATAACAATGTCTAATGTAGAGCTCCTTTCCAGTGTTTGTGGCTTATTGTGGTTGAGTCATACCTGTAAAATATGTTGCTCGGAGCAGGACAAGATGATGATGATGAAGCAGCGGTTAATGTAAAATGGATAAAAGCCACCACAACCACCACCACAAGAGTCACTTGCAATCTGCGCAGGAGAAAATGCGATTAATTAGTGGAATGGAGACTGTATTTTAGCAACATGTTACCTTGATGAATGATGAAAAAGAGAGCACAGAGTGTAAAAAGTATATCCATCAAATGTGTCATCGACCCTCAGACACACACACAGGCATTTATGCCTGTTCTGCAGCAGCCTATTTTGTTGACATTTTTATACTGTTTACTTTTATTTGAGTGCAGAGGTATCGACGTGTTACCGGAGGATTCAGTGAGAGTGTAACTTTTGATGACTGCAAAAATGCATTTGTAAATTGTAGTCCATTTCTACCCACTAAATGTAGATATTTAATAAATGTAGATATTTATATAGCGCTTTATGCCGTAAACAGCCTGAAAGCGCTTTACATTTATTCCGCCATCATTAGAATATGTCGAAACCATGTTTGCAGCCTACAAGTGGCGCAGGGTCCATCAGTACAATGACTGTGACTACCCCTAACAGCTTCCATTAGCATTGCACCTGGGTGGGGTGAGGCAAGCGAGGCAAAGCGCCTTGCCCAAGGGCGCAACACGGTGGTGGGATGGACGGGGAATCGAACCCACGCACGTCGAGCAAGCTCTCAGATTATGAGTCCAAGATTATGAGTCCATGGCCGTAACCACTGAGCCACCGTGCCCTCTCAGTATACGTCGAACAACCGAATACAAGCACAACGTACGGACCAATATATTTTTGTAAACATTTTAGGCCTATAACAAAATGTATATTTCGTACAAACTGTACAACTAAAGTTTCTACCCTGTGACCTATAAAAGTTACCTGTTATCAAAGTGTCCGCAAAAAACTGGTCATCGCAAGTATCTTTGATGCTGAAAAATAAGGATATTCACGCAGGGACAGGCCAAAAACCTTACCTCGATCGTAAAATCCAGCCGATGCATGTGACAGCATGTCATAAATAATTCATTATTCCATTGTGTAAATGACAGTGATTGTGTCCATGTATTGCACCTGCGATCTCGTGCGAGCAGTTGTCAAGCTGAATTTAATAAATTACTTGATCGCTGGATCACCACGTGAATTCGCCTCTCGAAAACCTCTACAAGGTTGTTGCATCGAGCACGCTGACTGGCTTAGCAATTATCAAAGTAACTTAGCAATTACTTTACTGGCGAGTCACATTAATTAATACCGTAAAAGGCTGTCGCGTTCATTGATTGGCTTACGATTTCAAAGAATGGCTTTTGCAACCAATCACAATACAGGTTATATGACGTCCGTCGGAAATTTTGCATACGTCCATGATGACGTCATGCCCCAGCGCCACGAGGCTGGCTTTTCTGCGAGTGGTATAAAGTCAGTTTCACACCTGTGATTTAATGGAGCACATCCACAGCGCATTTGACAGATAAATGAAATGGGCAATTCTGAGCAACAGGATTCCATGAAATGGACGATTATGTAAGTTATTCTACAGGATCGGTAATAATTAAGAGCTGGTCTGCTGCATTTGAAGTGCATATTGAAGTTTGTAAGTTTGTGACTTCGTATGTTATGCATGTATTATATCCAGGCTGGACACATCACACTACCGTGTGATGTGTCCAGTTCGTCGCCGAACTCGCATATAACATGGAGAGCTTAGCATAACGGCCTGCCTATTTACGCTTCCTGAAAACACTCTTGCACACAAGGTCTTAGCCAGCCATACGTCCACCAGTCTTTAAGACGGCCTAATCTAATTTTAGACGGGTGGATTTAATGGATTTTACAGATGTGATAGCTCTAAAACAGGTGATTTTAAGGTTATATGAACTTGAGACTAATTCAGAGTGACATGTAAAGGCCAAATCAGGACATATTTGACCCTAGTGACCCTTCTATGGGTATAGACAAGTTGTTTTATATTTGAGGGTCAAATTTTGGTGTCTGCTTGGACGGGTGGTTTCTGATTTCTGGCTAAGACTCTGCTTGCACATAACATACAAAACCACAAATTCACTAACTTCAACTTGCACTACCGACACCATGAAAAATATTTTAATTATTACCGATCCTTCAGAATACTTGCAAATATTGGCAGTTTCATAAAATCCTGCTGCTGAAAATCGTAAATTCCACAATCTTCTGTCAGATCCAGGTCAGTAATCACAGGTGGGCGAATCTACCAGCGTGACAAGACCAGAGATAAAAGGATGAGAGGCCACGCCTGCATACAAATAGCTAGCCTGATTGGCAAGCGTCGTCGCTGGCCAGATCTTCTACGGTCGTGTATGATGAGTAGAGACCATAGAGCCCTATATAGGGCTCTGTGGAAGAAACGGTTCCTAATTTTGAAGCCATGGATAATATATTCATTTATACGAGAACCATATTTTTTACCAATCACAGAACAGAATTTCACTTAACTCACAGCTGTCAATCATTCTTGTGAAACGTAAGCTCCGCCTAGTATCAAGGTCTTCTTCTGCGCATTGGTTGTGCGCATTAACTAGCCTCCAGCACAAATCCTGTGCACACGATCAGGTTGGATGGGCGGTTTACGCCTGGTTTACACAACAGGAACTGCGATGCATCCTAAACTGGATCGTCTCCGTGTATTCGCATTGCATGGTGGGTAATCGCCTGCCAATTTATGCGTAGCTCCACGCTCACAACAGTTTAAAATCAACACAGGTAAATCCATATAAAAATTAACATGGACACAAAATTGACATAGCTTATGTAATTCAAATAATAAAATAATAAAATGTAATATTATCATGATAGATGCACGCTTTTATTAAAACTTGAAAAGATTATTAAGTCCAATAATTTGTTTGTGTTAGCTTGCACGAGTCACAAAATGGCGACCCATCACGCATTTTCTGCATGTGCCGACATTAGTAACTCATAGTGACTGTCCTCAAACTAGCGCCAGTGTGTCTCAGGCCTGATAACGACCCCAGGTAATTTAATGCAGAAAGTTTTCTTGCGAACAGCTGCAGGTGACAATTAAACAATGAACACGGCTTGTTTATGTACATGCGTGGGGAGGCTTGTACGTCAGCTGACGTGTTTTGGACATGTTCCGCGTAAAAAGTGTCGTTTTCTTCATGAAAAATACCAGCGATGACCAGTTTTTGTGGGCTATTTGATTTACAGGTATGTCGGTTCGTCATAGGGTAGAAATGATAGCTGTACAATTTGTATAACATACAGTTTAACATAGGCCTAAACATTTATGGGCACAAATCGACCTTCCGTATTATGCACAAGTATGTGGAAGTGGCAGGCATATGCATGTATGTGCAATTGATATTATAGGAAGCTTAAATTGGCAGGCTCTCATGCAATGTATCTGTCTCTTCCGAACATATATGGACGTTCAGGGCAAGTCATACTGAAGTATGACTTGCCCACACAGGGTATACCCTCTCAGTGTAACAATACGTTCATATTTTTTTATATTTTTTACACAAATAATGAAATTTTTCTGAAATAATGAATTTTTCAATACTGATATATTTTTTTATGGAAATGTTACAGTATGGCTTCAATTTATTTTAAGAATTACAGATTTTGTCAAAAATACATCCATGCAAAGGTGACGAATTCGACACTCGCTGGCTTTATTTTAAGCTAAAAACACCTAAAAACGGACAAGGTTTTCTTGAATTGCAATTTACCTTTTAATAGAGCATGCTCTTCGAGCGTGTCTTCGACACTCATATCTACACAGAATTCTCGTTACTGATGAACTCATTTTGCGACAAACATGCACAAAAGTTTCAGCAAAAAATGTCACGAAGGCAAGACTTCGCTGAATTCGGCACCTTGTCTTTTTAACCTTTGACCCGTCAAGTGAAAGCAAAATTATATGGTTTTATTTATTTTTTATTCAACAAGTATCGTGTTTAAAATTATTGAACATAACAAAATGGTGAAATATATAAAAATATATATGTTTTGCATGTAATTTATTTAAATTTAAGTCTATTAAAATACATCAAATAATAATAATATTTTAAAAAGAGCGAGTGAGGATGTTTTGCTGCCAATCATCCCATCATCCTGACCAAGGAAGATGAATAGAGCACGAAGTGCGATGGAATTGCAACTCCGATCATCGATGTGAGGTCAGCGATCGTCACGCTTGCAACATGTGGACGTAGATGGCAGCAGCATTTTTCTTTAATTAGCATATTCGTGACGTCATGTTAACGTAAGTCTCCACAGCACTACGCATATTTTTTTTAGGTAGCTTTTAGTACTATCGTGGTGGCAGCAGCATTTTTCTTCACTTTTCTAAAATGGCGGCGCCCAGGGTTTAATGACAAATTCTTCAATTTATCAATATTTCATGAAAATTTACCAAACAAACGGATACAGTAATGACAGCTAATATTTAAAGTACATGTATAAATGGTCACAGTTATAAAAGAAAGAATATAAGAAACATAAACAAATGAATTGTAGCAATATTCAATATTAATGGCAGCACCGCTGTTCATATCGCCCCACAGCGATAATTCAGTTATAGCGCCGCCGTAGACTTATCCGTAAATGCGCAGTCGTTTATACTATCACGAGAGGGCGGGTACAACATGGCGATATCCTTGTAACAATGTAAACACGGAAGAGAGCAGACAAACAAGCTGCAAACTTCAGTTTTTCGTCATTTTAGCAAAAGTTACTTGATATACTGAAAAGAATACATTTCAAGCAACTAGTCAGTATATTTGGTTTCGATGTGGGGATAAATTTTTGCAAATGTGATCGGTCTAATTTGCGCCAAGTCCGTATGCATCCACCATTGCCGGTACACAGTAACGCTACACATTCGTCGATACTCGCGGTACTGACTGATTGATGGTAAGTTTTTACTACCTTGCGTGGTTTACATTTCATATCTATTTGTATTAAATAAAAATTTAACATATAAACAAGCTTGTCTATAAGCTGAAATCAGGGTAGCAGATTATTTATGTTCTCAAATAAGCGTGTATATTAAGGCATTATTTTAGCACAAAGGTAAAGTTTCCGAATTTTGCAACCTTGTCATTAATACGGAAAGGCACAACATAAACCGAATTTAATTTTGAATTAACATTAAATTGGATAGTAAGCATTAAGTTTATATATATTTAAACAATTCTCATTGTAAAATCATTAGGGTAGTAGCATTATTAAAGCATGATATTCAGATTTTGTAACAAAAAACCATATAAAAAATATAGTACATTGTAGGCCTACCGTACGTATATGTTCATGTGTTGAATCAGTTCAAATTTCAAACGTTTGAGGAGTGTGAGTTCCAATTAGATAATGCTGTATAATCCCTAAACAGGATATTTATGTGATGAAGAGTGACCAACACTTACTCTCAGTTCAAGTATTTTGCTTTAGTTTTAGTATCGGTATTGTAAAAGTATCCAAATCCAAAAAGTAGGCCTACAGTAAAATGAGTAAATTTTTGATTGTCAAAGTTGTACGCTGATGATAGATTTTGATTTACATCTTTGCATCAGTCACAGAATGGTATTGCTAATTTGTTCTTTTTTTTTACTTTGCAATTACTTATCAGATACTTATCGATTGAGATGGAGGAGCATCGTAAAGCACTCAAATACTGTGCCGCATATGCGCAAACGTTAGTGAAACAGCCATTGGCGAAATATTACTTCGGGTACGACAAGAAGAGCTACGATGTCAGAATTAAGGATGTTTATAATATAGACATTACCCTTGATAACGCCCTAATTCACCCCAAATATATCTGCAAAACATGTGTCGCTTCATTGAGTCGTCCTAGTTCGTCAAAATTCATTATGCAATGGGAGCCTCACACAGATTCATGTGTAGCATGTAATTTAATCACAACCACACAGCTGGGTGGTCGCCCACCCAAGCCGCAAGTAGTTGCAGCTAAGAGGAGAAAAGCTACAAAAAAGCATCAAGATGAGATGGACAATCTAGAATCAGCATGCAATACCATAATGAACTACCAACAGCAGCATGCACTACCAACAGCAGCTGAACCCACAAAAAAACTCAAACTTGTGGCTACAAGCATCATCAAGGGAATTATACAGTCAACAAATTCTGAAACCGTTGAACTGCCAACAGGTGGTCCAGTAAGTATACTGTGCTTGTAAATTGTGTCAACTAAATGGGTTCAAGTCACAATATTATCATAAAATTGCTTCCCCCTTTTCAGCCTGCCCCTCTTGTCTTGCCGAAATTGCTTGCCCCACCCCCCCATTTTTTTTGGCTCATCAAAATTTCTTGCTCCCCCAATTTAACCCTCCACCAGGGCTCATAATTATTGCACAGCCCGCAAGATCTATTTTATGTCATTTATTTTCTTATGTTGTGTTTTTTTTACTGTCCTCTACCATAGACAACAGACAGGTCTAAATACTTTTAGTAGTGCAGACGCACCGGGACTCAGATTCGACCAGAATCGATTCTCGTAATGATTGCTATATACTAGAATCCATTTCTTTCATTGAATCATGCAGTACCGTAAGTAAAGCGACTGAGATAGGAAGTTTTTAAAAATTCAAGTACCGGTACTAACTAGCCCCTCCCTGATTATACTGGAGTGGTTACATCTATATATTTACCAGCAGGTAAAATATAATTGTTTATAAATTATTTGCAGAAATTTGTGCTGAAAAAGGTGGTAAAGCCTAAAGTCGCGAGCAACAAGGCCAGTCAACAAACAGTGAGGGACAGGAGGAAGAGACTGGAACGAGATATTCAAGATATAAGCAGTCCAACGAAAGATGACGCAGAGGCTGCCACATTCCAGCTTGCAGCGCTACTTAAAGGAAAAACGAATCAGGAGCTAAAGGAGATGATGATAGAATACGGTCTCCTGAAAATTAGAATCCCCAGTGGCCACGAATTAGCCTTAAAAACCCAGATGGGATGGAGCTGGGATGAGCTTAGGAAGCTCAAAAGGTATTTGCTGTATTTTCATTCAGAGCAAAATTAAATGCATTTATATAATAATTTTCAAAACGTACAATGTGCTGTTGATAATGAATGAAAAAATTTGATATGAGGCTGACGAAAAAAGAAAACCCTATTACGGGTCCGACTGACCCAGATTTTGAACAAATTGGGGAACAAATTTTTCCTGTACAAATGAATGCCGACCCAAATTTCAGAAATTTTAGGAACAAATTTTTTTTTTTTGTATTTTCTCAAATTGCAAATTATTTAAAGATTTTAGTTGGTCATTTCAAAAAAAAAAAAAAAAAGGCTGACCGGCCGACCCAACTTGAAAGGTCCACCCACCCGTAGAGCAGGATTTCTTTTTTTCGTCGCCTTACTGTAAATACCTTCCATCTTCAAAATAGACAAATAAAATATACCGTATATATGATTTATATGAAAAGTGAAAACTGTACTTGTAACTGAGCAATCCATTTGATCTCCAGTATGCAGGCATCATACATTACACAATGTACAAGTACCTTAATTTTTGATTTATGTTACAGATGGTTGTGTGCTTACAAAATTCACATGCAGTGTGAGGCCAAAACTAGACAAGCAAAGAAAGATATTTTACAGGGTGAGTACTACACTTTATAAAAATAGCTGATAATAATCATGGCTGCCAAAAAGACACTATGAATGATTTTGAACTATAGATTGATGAATGTTTAATAATGTTATTTTTTAATCAGATCCTGGAGACCAAAAAACCTTGTTCTATAGGCGGAAGGACCAGTTCTTCATTTTTATTTTTTAGCAAATGCATACACAATATTTTATGATTTTAATAAAAGTGGTTTTTTTTTCATACAGGGTGTAACATACAGAAAGAGATGCTACCTTTCTTTTTTATTTTAAATTACCAAGAAACCAAGAAAGATGAGACTATTACAAAACTGGCCCCATGGTTTCCATACCAGATCTACAAGACCACATCACACACACACTTGATGAGCTAGACAGGTTAGTTGATCAGCTTTGTTGTTGTTTTATTATTTTAAGCCTTTTTTAACTGCTCTGGAAAGTACATTGTAAGAAAACATCTCTCCTCTCTTTTTCTCCTACCCTCTTTCAGTATCCCTAGCTCTCTTGGATAACTTTACATTTATCATACCGTATAATATTATATCCTTTTTTTTTAAACCAGGGTTGATCTTCTTACATGGGATGATGCTATACCAAACGATGAGATATGGGTGAAGATAGGTGGAGATGGTGGCGGTGGAACAACTAAATTCTACTACCAGATTCTAAACACAGAGAAGTGCAACTCCAGAAGAAACAGCACAGTATTCTGCGCATATGCAGCGGATGAATCACTACCAAATCTGCACATAGCATTGGACAGGTTTGTGAATCAAGTTAATGGACTGCTGACTGCTACATGGAGGTAATAATTCATACTAAGGCGTAAAAAAAAATTTTGATTGGCGTAATCCGACCAGCACTAAAATATGTCTGACCCTGACTTTTTGTTTTTTTGCAAAAAAAAAAAAAAAAAAAAATGTTCCAAGGCCAAGGCCTTTATTAATTGCAATTTACAGCTTTAAGAGTAAAAAAAATCCTACCTACTTACCTACCTAAATGTTTTTAATGTTACACCAATCAAACAATTTTTAAGGCCTAATTGACTGCCTAGATTTACACACTCACATCCCCTCATGAGCTAACGGCCTAACGCAGGTAAATATTTATACTGTCAAGTCAATGCAGTTCAAAACATGAGAGTTAGCGGTTGCCATCTTTATGTGTCTGTTTTATTGTGAAAGGTAACTTCCAGAACATGCACACATTTATTGTATTAAAATAAAATAAGAAAACAATTCCCAAAGATATAAAAATTGATCCAAATTTATGTTTCTTTCAATTTTTCACATCACAGAGACAAGAAAATCGTTCCATGGTTGTGTGCCGACTACCTCCTAATATGCAAACTTCTTGGATTGCAGGGTGCTTCAGGTAAGACATTATCATCTGAGATGTATAATTTGACCAATGTACAGATTAATACACCAACTTGATAATGAACAGCGCAATTCTTGTTTTTAAACTTAATGGTATTTTCACTCAATAATGCTTTATTTATTTCAGCAACATATCCATGTATGTTGTGCCATGCCAAGAGAGGGAAGCTAGACGAAGCAGAAGAGGATGAACAAAGATCTCTGGAATCAATTCATACAGATTTTGAAAGAGTGGAAGCAAAGGCATTTACAGTAGAGGCCAAACAACAGAACCATAGCGTATCACACCAACCCTTCTTCAAAATTCCCCTTGAGCAGGTACATTAATTTTGAACACTGCATGAGATGAAAAATGAGATACCGTACTTAAAAGTGATCGTATCATCGTATGTTGACTATGTTCGTCATTGTTCGATCTATTGTAATATTAACTTATAGTTATACCATATATTTAAAATTCTGCAGTTCATGTTAAAATTACAAATTTTTACAATGTACATGTTTGCTTGTTTGGTCTGGAACAGTAGACTCATTAATTGCCAAATGTGACTGTCAACTTTTATTTTAATATCTTTTTACAGGTTTGCATACCAGGGCTACATGTAAGCTTGGGACTATGGAATAAGTTTTACAGCCTGCTAGAAAATGATGTGGGGAAACTTGGAAACCTGATTGTTGATAAACTTGCTGAAGAGGATGAGGTAGGTATCACACATAATACATATAACTGGTGTTGTATGTATTTTTTGTTGTTGAAAAAAATGAAGTCAATCATTAAATGAGCAACAAAACCTGACCAAGTTAGGAAAATATAATTGTACCGGTACATAATACCAAGCCAGCACTTGTCAAATGTCATATAAAATCATACAAAAATCAAACAAACCGAACACTACATCAACTTATTTGAAAAATGATGTTGTTTCTCTCCATCATAGGGTTGGCATGATAGCTCAAATAAATACATTTTATGCCATGCACCTGGACATTTAATTTATTACTTAAGTGTTTATTTAAAACAAAATATTTATATTTATTCAACAGAATTCTGAAGAAGAAAAAAACCAAGTTTGGCAAACATGTCAAGGTAACCAGGGAGTTACTGAAGCAAGTTAGGAGCAAAGAAGATGAAGCTCAGAAGATAAGAGAAGAGTATATTGACTTGGAATGTCAGCTTGTGTATCAGTCTTTGAGTTCAACAGTATCACCCACACAAGAGCAAAATAAGGCCATATCCAAACTGCACAGTCAGGCTCAGAAATTGGTAAGGAAAGAGAGAAATAGAGGGAGAGAGTCAGGATGAAAGAGTGTAGGAAAGAGAAAAAAACAAGATTTATAAAAGTAGGCCTACATTACTAACCCATTTTTATTCATTTATATTATATAATTTTACAGGAAAAGGAGGCTGAAGATATCAAGCTGGCAAACAAACTCGATGAGGCAGTAAATCCACTGATGAACAAGATGGATGAGAGCTTAAAGAAATTTAAGGTTCGAAGACAAGCCTGGTACTCGGGGACATTCGTGGGTAACCACGTCAACAAGTGTTTGAAGGTATTAAAACAAGATTACTTGCTATAAGGTGAAAATAAATAATTTTTTTTGGCAAATTAATAAAAATCCCCAAGATCTGTAAATTTATACTTTGAAAATGTATGTTGAAATACAAAAAAAAAAATTCTGATGATAAAGATCCATGTCTGAATTTTAATTGCAGAAGGAGAACTACAGTCAACTACTAGATGACATATGCATTGCTGCTAAGGAGATCTGCCCTGAGGACGAGGTCATTGACTTTGCCGAAATGATCAAATTGAAGTACACACGACTGTTTGAGGCCTTCAGCTTGTGCCACCAGGGCTACAGCAAATCTGAGTCAATCTCCACTGCAGATCTGTCCAGACTTGGTTGGTACATTGCATACTGGTAGTCATTATATAAGTTTATTTATGGCCCCCCAACAAGTGTTTGTGAACGGTCCCTTATGATCCAAAATTGGAACATTTTTGGAAAGTATGTTTTGCCAAAAAAATCTTTGGTGGCATTTTAGGGTACAGTAATTTTAGCCTCCAGAGAAGAATACAAAACACATGACCAACCAACCCTACTTGAAAGGTCTGTCCTCCCATAAAATATTTTTTGTTTTTTGTTTTTTTTCATTTCCTTACATGTGTATTAATTTTTTTAGTGTGGCATCTGGACATTGTAGCCCTATCTACATTTAACATATTTATCAATGATCTATTTACTTTTGCAGAAATCAACATACACAACTTAGCTGGCTACTACAAGGATACATTTGGAGGTGGCAAATTTACACCAAAATTCCACCTGCTGTTACATCATGTAACAGATTTTATTCAGAGAACAGGAGTTGGATTGGGAAGATGGGGAACAGGGTGGTGAACAACTGCACCACAATTCAATGTAATTGGCAGAAGAATGCAAGGAGTCAAGAATGTGAAGGGGGAGGATCCAGAGCTGCATCATTTAGGTAGTGTGATGGAAGAACATCTCATCAAGGTCAGCCCGGTAACACGCAAAATGATTGAGGAGTAAATTGATACAGAACAACTACTTTTTAGACAGGTTTTTCCTTTTTCATGTGTGACTGTATGTTAATTTGAATATGATGTATAATATATATTATTTATATGTACATGTATGTATAATGTAAATAACTTGTAAATAAATGAAAAATGTATAAATATGTATATAGCACTTGTATAAAAGTAATGTATTGGTATGAATGAAATAAATACATGTAAATAATGTATAGTGATGTATTGTATAATAATATATAATGTATGCAATGTATATAATATTAAATGTATATAATCATATTTTTGTATGTATATAGCTATAATGCAATAAATACATATGTATATAATGTTTATAATGTATAATAATAATTAATGTATACATTTACTGTATAATATTAATAATGCATAATAATGTATAGCCTAATGGACGCACTAAATATTATAAATATACAGGTATAAATGCATGTGTATACAAATGTATGTACAATTGTAAATATTGTTATTGTAGAAACTGTAATTAATAATGTATATATCTTTATGTAAATATTTATATCATAAGCATTTAGGCCTATAATTGTAAGCATATTTATGTAAATATTTATTTGTATATCCTATAGGCCTCAATAGAGATTTATATTGTAAGATAATAGAATGTACATGCACATGTATATAGTGTAAACAATGTACATACAGAACATATTATTATACATTTCTTTATTATGTATTATAATAATAATAATGATAAATAATATTGTGTATATTTGATGTAAAGTTTCACCATGATTGTATTTTTGCCAAATGTATAATACTATTATAATTATAATTAATTGGCATGTTGAAATTTTTAATAATATTTTTCAAACTTGACAACAACAAAAATGCACTCTTTTAATTGATACTTATTAAAGCTTACGTTATGTCATGGTTTTCTATCTTTCCCCTTTTCAGCCTTGAACCATGGCCATATCCAATGTATTTTTAGGTTAACACAGTTAAAACGGTATTCCCCTCCCCCCTTCAATTCAATATGTCAAAAATGATGACACCCACATAAGTTTTTGTGAAGGCAGGAAAAAAGCCTCCAGTTGAAAGTTCTTTCAAAGGTCCTAAAAAGCAACATGACAGCCTCAAAAAATATTTTCTACTTTATACCATTGCATTGATCAGCATGAGTCATTCAAAGTCATGAGCATGTATTAAATAATATGAGCCCCGAAAATTCCAGTTTAAATGATTATTCTGGTCACTTGAATCAATTGGAAATCTCACTTGAGGTTATCCACGGGCTGACATATTCCATTTCCTTAAAATGATTGTGACCACAGCTATTATCCTGATCACTTGAATCAATTGGAAATCTCACTTGATGAGGTTATCCACGGGCTGACATCCAATTCCAGTTAAAATGATTGTGACCACAGCTATTATCCTGATCACTTGGGAGTCTTGAATCAATTGGAACTTGAGGTTATCCGGGCTTATCATCCAATTCCATAATCATGACCACAGCTATTATCCTGATCACTCGACACATGGTACTTCAAATATTACTTGTCTTGAATCAATTGGAAAACATGAGGTTACATCCCCGGGTTGCATATTCATATGCCTTTATTAATCTGGGATTATTCCTAGCACAGGTAAAAACTAAGCCTTTTTATCCCGTTATGCACTGCACTCGAGTCGAATCCATACATTCAACAGGTTCAAATATTCATCACGTCCATGGCATGCGATACTTGACTTTCCACACTTTCCAAAAAAAGCAGTAGGCAAACAAACTTTTCCTTTTATGAAGTAAGTTCCCCGGAGCATGTTTACTGCAAAAATTGCGTTTAAGACAGGTTTATCTTTCTGTTAAATCAGCATTCAGTTATATTCCGTTCAGAAGTTCACCAGCAATCACCCAACATGGCCAACAGCACGATCGTGTTGCGTTGTTTAACACCGCGCCGTCACGTCTACTGTGCAAATATTAACTGTAACACATGTGCGCGTCTGTTCGGTAATAAAGTTTGCAACATGGACCAGACACTCTTCTCTGATTGGCTGCAGGACCGTGCATAACCCATCAAGTACGTACATGAGCTCACATGACTAGCATGTAGCATCAGCAATAATATAAACAATCAACAATAATAATACAGAATAAATACTGGGATTAGTGATGACGGTAAGTTTTATAAATCATGAAATGGCGTTTATACGTGCGGCATGCGGGTAAATGAGGCCTGAGGATCTAAGACTCGTACAAGAAAATAAAATCTGCTACCCGGATTTCGTAAACTGCATTGTGAAGTTGAAAGGATGTTTTAAATGAAAACTTCAAAATTTATTCCGGCTAAACCACGCCAATAATTAATTTAAAGCGATAAATACTGTGCTTTTGGTGCAAAAATATCAAAAAAAAATCAACAAATCCTTCTTTTCAAAGGGAATATTAAATATCAGAAAGTTTATGAAGTAAAAAGATATAAGCCAACAAACTTCAACAATTATATAACCATTTTATTGATAAAAAAAAAATATAGCCGGTAAAACGCAATTCCGAGGCAAATTCAAGTTATGAGATATGATCCGATGCTCCCTGTTTATGACTGTGCGTCACTTTTAGCAACATAGCGATCAGTTTGCGCGGGAAAATAATAAAGCGGATGTGACGTCACGCGTGAACTCAGTTACGGGTCGAGAACAGCGGTGCAGCGGCCGTGACTTATCAATGGCGCTGGCGGGTATTCGGTAATACACGGGGGAAGCCGACGGTGTCGCCACCTTTTTGCATTGCGCTGGTATACGAGTTGCAACGGCCTGTCCTGACCTGAAGAAAATTGAGGAGTGTGATGAGTTGACATCAATAAAAAATATCAAGAAATTCCTCTAAATTGAAGGTCAACCTGCTAGGAAAAAATGGCATCAGCTGTGCAGAAAGTTCTTACACCTGTCCTACGTTTAACATCTGTAAGTTTGACATTTTAGAACAATAAATCAAGGACAAGGTTCTGTGTATGTGTGTAACTAAAATGTAAGCTTACTCACTGTTTAGGTATCCCAGGCGGGATCCCAGGCAAACCTTAACACATTTGCTAGTCAGCGAAATTCGCCGAAACCGGGGCCCAAACACAATGCATATTTACATAGAAATTTGAATTTTTTTCAAGAATAGGTCGGTGAAGGAAACCTACATAAATATGTTTTCTATATTCCACTTGGAAACAGGACGGTTCGCACCCTTTCAATTTCGGACCCGTGCACTTTCGCCCCCTTTCAATTTCGGACCCGTGCACTTTCGCCCCCTTTTTAAATCGTGGGTAATGTGCTGCTGTTGATTGATGATGCACGATCGATCGCTTCAACTCCGGCGGTACAGTGGGGTGTTGTATGTGTATTGTATTGGTTGACTGTTTAGTGTTGATTGTCTGTGTTTGCAGTACCGGTACTGAGTCCAGCGTGTACAAAAGCAAATAGTATGTTTTGTTTACCCGGGATGTTGATGGACAGGCTATGGACTCTCGGTTCGATTGAATTTAATAGGCCTATATTATTACAATATATTAAATGTGCTTCGACTGAAGATTGGTATTCATTATGTTTTTGATTTGTTATTTTATTTTACTTAGGCATATTTTATTTCATTTCTATTTTATTTTATTTTAGGCCTATTTATAATTTTCATATAATTATTATAATTATTATTATTATTATTATTATTATTATTATATTATTATTATTATTAGAATTATGTTACCTTATTAGCACTTCATTAATAGCTTTATAATTTAGTGTTAAATTATTTAAAGCCTATAAAATTTATATAGGGCATAATATTGATATGGTCAAAAATGTGATGGCTTATAATTTATAATTTTATCCCGTCTTTATGTTGCCGAATTGATCTTCTTTGACATGAAACTAATGGGAAAAAATATTTAGCAAATTTCTCAAAGACAAATGCGCACAAGCAAAACAAACGCCTGGCAGCAGCTTTGCGATAATGCTGTCCTGACTTTCGCCACCTTTCTTCACCGCGAGTATTAGCTGCCACTAGTACGCGAAAGCGCCGGGCGTGACATGGGTTCAATCAATGCAATGGTAGCCTACGGTGACAAGGCAGTAGCACGCATATATTCGTCCCAGACCATACCCGTGCGGATCGATTGCTTGACAAGTCTCCGGGCACGCGCGCCGCGTGACTGTATACATAAGGTGTAACTTCTTCAACCCATTATGTAATGAATGACTTACGGAAAGCGCCGGGTATGGTGTGGGTTCAATCAATGGTACCGAAACAGACACGCAAAAGTGCCATATGCCTAGTGACGCCCCGGGGCCGCGTGCCGGTATAAACTTGTCAAGAAATACAAGCATAGAAACTTTTGAAAGATATTTATTTATGAACAATATGTTACGATTGCACATTGAGAAATATTACAATTGCATCCATATTCTTTGCCAAATATAAAATATTATTAATCAGGAAAGTTTTCTGTTAGTTTAATGAGAAATGTAAATAATGAACCAAATGTTTTAACTTTTATGTCTTTTAATGAATGATGTATTTTGTCTGTGTTCTTAATTAATTTAATATAGATATTTCTACAAGTGTTACGAAAATTGTATAAAACAAAGAAATGTAAATACTTTTAATGAATTTTGATATATTTGATGTATGATTTTTTTTTGTTTATGTTTTAAAAAAATTCTTACATATATAGGGCCTATGTATAATTCTACAAATTGTTATGTATATTGTTTTCATGACACAGGGCCCTGTAATAGCAGATTTATCTGAAGGGTAACCCTGTATAAATATGGTTTTAATAAGTAAATAAACAAATTTGTGGAAAAAATGCTATCCAATTCTGCATTGTAAATGATTCATTTTGTTTACCGGCCTGTCAATCACGGACTCATTATGACGATGCTTCATTAACACCACGGCATATCTTACGCGGTATCTTAATCCGCTAAATACTCTATGCCGACAATTTTAAGGCAGGATGTTTGAACTCAAAGATGTCAATAATGTAATAGCATCTATTTCTTAGATATTAATAAAGAAGATCGTGTAAAGGGGATGTCTTTTGAAACATGTCTTGTTTTTGGATGTTGCTGCACATAATAATTTATTTCTATCAATTAGATTTGTTCAGTTCATCTTAATTTCTTTGTATTTAGGTTTTTTTCTTTTTTTTCTTTTTCTTTTTCTTTCTCTTTCTTTCTTCTTTCTTTCTTTCTTTCTTTCTTTCTTTCTTTCTTTCTTTCTTTCTTTCTTTCTTTCTTTCTTTCTTTCTTTTTTCTTTCTTTCTTTCTTTCTTTCTTTCTTTCTTTCTTTCTTTCTTTCTTTGTTTTTCTTTCTTCTTTCTTTCTTACACATTAAAGTATTTATTTTGGAACTTAGCTACAAATATTATGAATTGCAACTAAACGCTATATTCAATTTATTATTATTTAATAACTATTATTGTTATTATTACTGTTATTATTTAATATTATCATCATTGTTATTATTAGGGGCTGTGCAATAATTATGAGCCCTGGGGGGAGGTAAAATAGGGGGGGCAAGAATTTTTTGGCGAGCCGAAAGGGAGGAGGCAAACAATTTTTGGCCTGTCGTGAAGGGGGGGGGGCAAGTGATTTTTGGCACACATTCATGTGGCGCCTTTTAAATAAAAGCGCTCTAAAATGCACAGGAAAACAGTACGGAAATGCTTTAATATGCAATTATCCTGCTCGCTCCACTGCAACATATATCTAGACCATTTTAAACCTTAAAAGGTTTGAAAATTGGGATCCCAAAAATTTGGCATGTGTAAGGGGGGGGGGCAAAGAATTTTTAGCGGGAGGGGGGGGGCGATTTTGGCAGGCCGAGAGGGGAAGCGATTTTTGGCGGGCCGTTCGGAAATTAACCCCGGGGTGGGGGGAATAATTATTGCACAGCCCCTTATTATCATTGTTATTATTATTATTATTATTATTATTATCATATTATTATTATTATCATCATATTATATTTTTAAATTAACTTTGTTTATATTGTTATCCCTATTATTATTATTATTATTATTGTTATTATTATTATTATTATTATTATTATTATTATTATCATCATCATATTATTATCATCATATTATATTATTAAATTAACTTTGTTTATATGTTTTGTGTTACTCTCCCATTGGATTTAGTGTCATACTTTCATTGTTTTTAATTTTATCAATTGCTTGTTGACACTTGTATCCTTTTGGATCCATCCTTTGGTCGTCAGTTGGAACAAAGTTCCCGCTTTTATACATATTATAATTAATAATTAAATATAAATTTATTATTATTACTATTTATTGTTATTACTATTTTTATCATTGAATTCTAATTATTTCATTATTTTGGGTAAGCCTGCTACTAAAATATCTGGCCTGTAATATATTCTGAGAAAAAAAAATCGTTCCTCTATTTTGTTTTAAAATATCCTTTCTTTCCTTCCTTCCCATGTTTATTATGACTTAATAAGTGCATGCCCGACGGCCCAGTACTATAAACATACTACGCCGCATTGCCGGGAGTTCAAGCAATCGATCGTGCATCAATCAACAGCATGACAGCAGCACAATACCATGGTATAAAAAGGGGCGAAAGTGCACGGGTGCGAAATAGAAAGGGGCGAAAGTGCACGGTCCGAAATTGAAAGGGTGCGAACCGTCCAGCATTCCTTCACTTGACCCAAATATAATGATTTTTATGGTGATAATCAAGTCGCACATGGAATTTTAGAGGATTTTGATAGCAGTTCCATTAAAAAAAGCTGCTATCGCCATGAGACTAAGATCTAGAAACACCCCTAAATGCCGTTTTGGGGAATTTTGCTAGCAGAATCTTTTTGATGAAAGTCAATCTTTGACAAGCTGTAACTTTGTTACAGAAAGTGCTATGACAAAAATGTTTTCAGTTTTGGCTTTCTTTACTCAAGGGCTTTAATTTGATATGTAAAATGATGCAGTTTGATGGCAAATTTGAATTCACCTAGCATACCTACACTGTTTTACATTACTCTCAATAAATTCAGTGAATTACCGGTATTATCTTTTGCAAAATTTCTTCGCAGTTTTTATTTTTGTGCAATTTGTGGCGTAAACATGAAGTCAGGTTCTGATTGGCTAGTTGAAACATGTCATCAACACATCAGCACATCATCATTCACTGATCTATCGCGTGACGCATCACGCAGGCCTGCGTGAATAAGCAAGTTCGATAATTCAGAACAGAGTGCATTGTGGGTAAAAGTCTGTCGGGATATCACAGCCAGGCCTCGCACAGTATTTCAATGGTGACGAACTTTGCACTTTTAAAAAAACCTTTTTAATTTTTTTTTTGCCAGTTGTTGGGTCTGATTGTCCCCATAGAACTTTTATATAACAAACAAAGATAGTTAGAACCTACGGTACCTTGGAAGTACCAACTTTGTAAATGACAAATAAAATCACAGGAATTTCCGATCAGTCAAAGTCCATTCCCACAGCCGTCTATGGGAGGATTGTGTTATTATATCCCCAAGACTGTCCAAGAATATTACCCACAATGCACTCTGTTCTGAATTATCGAATTAGCTTATACAAGTGTACAACATGTACGAGGTGTGAAAAACTGCAAAGGATCTTTGCAAAAGGCTGTACTGAAACTTCTAAACTAGTGCTGTTGTCGAGTAGAATTTTACATCGTCAAATCTCAAGATCCGACATGTCTGACATCAGCAATACATCAATAAAGTCATTTAGTCATCGAGTTAGTGTGATTGTTTTTAAATCATTTCAGAAACTTTCATTGTAAATTTTGTAAATCGACTCCGGGATCGACTCATAAAGATTTGTGTTGCATTTTTGTTTTTATCTCTGTGTACAGCTAATAAGCCGTCCAAGCCACCAAATTGTTAGGACAAAAGTAACCACATCAACCGGGGCAATTTTACCAAGTCCATATGTCATGAGATTTGGAATTCCTGCAGTGTGTTTATTCATCTCACCATTCATATATTTAGGGGCTACCATGAGTAAAGAAGGGGCAGCATTTCTAGAAGAAAATGACATCTTTGTTCCTGATGACGATGATTAAAGTGAGTACATGTATAAAGTTGATTTGAAGTTAATATTTGAAGGTATAATAATTACATTAATCTTGACAATATTTTAATATTGCTAATTGGCTGTACAAAATTGAGTTTTTCTTTCAAATTCTCAAATTCTGTATATTTTAAGTCTTACCTCAACATATTCTTCTGCTGCATGTTTGCACCACTAAAAGTTTAGATTAACAGCCAACAAACTCTTTAGGGAAAAACATGAATTAAAATAGTAAGGATACAAACTTACACAAATGCCTAATGCACAGATGTAATGAATCAAAATGTTCTTACTCTTTTTTATTTTTTCATATATTTAACTTACAGGTTGTATACTGACTACAACAGCTACATCAAGATGTGATCAACACACAGCACTAAGAAAATAGTTTGTTTATATTTCACTCGTAGACTTCTTAGAGACTTATGTTTCTTTGGAAGACCAGAATTCTTCTCATCTAATATTTACTCAACCCTTCTTTGACAAAAGGTTGTATTTAAATACTTACTTCCATTGGGCTATTCCAGAAATTAATGGCACCCCCTAGAGAAGATATGTAAGTTTGTACCATAAATTTTTTGGAACCAAAATTTTATCCAAAAAAATGGGAATTCCCATTTTGACAATAAAATGATTTAAAAAATTGGGAATTCCCAGTGTCCTTAAAGAAGACAGGCAAATTTTTGCCAAAATTTTTGGCAATTCCCAAGCCTAAAATAAAAAGATGTCTTTTTCTTGGGAATTCCCATGTCTTCTTTAGGGTTGTGAAAATAATGACCATTTCTATTTTGGGAATTCCCAGAGCAAAAAATGGTGAAAATTTTGGGAATCCCATGTCTTCTCTCTAGGGTGCCTTTAATTTCTGGAATAGCCCATTATATTTACATGTACATCATGCTTTCCTTCAGTATTGATCTGCAATTATCACATAAATCTGCATAAGTCCAAGTAGGTCTGGAAATAAAGGTCGACCAGTCTCACTCGATAAATTTTCTATTGTCTGTCCAATTAACTTAGACACCCAGTTTTTGTTACTTATTTGAAAAAATATCCACTTTCAAAGAAAGTTATGAAAGAAAGGTGTTAACATTCGCTGAGACCTAACGGGATTTTTGTGTTTCCAAAGCATTGAGTGAGAGTTTACCATTAATTCTATTGAAATTGGAAGGTTTTTCTCAACACTTTAAAAATAATCCGGTAGAAGTTGGGTACCATTATTTTGGAAGGTCTCATTATACAGATTTGTAGGTATTGTGATTTTGGATAGTGAATGGATGAATAGTAAATTAATTATACTCCTCACCAAAAACATTTTATAAAAATGAAAAATATAATTCAGTTCATAAAATGCAGACAGTGTTTCTAATTGGCATATTTATTCTTAGTGTATTAACTCAGTGATCCAAGCTGTCCCTCAACCAATTACAACAATTCGGCGCGGTATTTGAATCTTGTTCTGTGCATGCTTTTGGCTTGGCCCAATTCCAAGAAAATACAAATTGTATGCTCTATGAATGTTCTGATGTTATTGGTGAGGAGTATAATTCACAATACACTCCAGACACATAGTAACTTGCCCTATCATTTGTTATAGTGCACCAACTATGACATCTTTTGAGTTATAGAGGCCTTGCATGTGACGTATCATCCCGTAAATATGGCGGACTACTCAAATGCATTCAACAAAAGCAGCATAATTGCAATCTACCGTGACAGTTCGTCTCACACACATAACCCTGCACTACGATCAAATAGGTTGATGACAACATTTGATTGAATGGACTGCACTCCGCCATAACTACGGTGAAGGACACGGTTCAAATCCTTTGTTTGGAGCCAATCGATAAAATGATGCAGGGCCTCTATACGCTGGCGAAGTTACGTAATAATCGGATTAACTACCATAGCAATAGGTGAAAACAAATTTTGAATATACCGCGCTGCACTGGTACGTTCACCGGTACCTCTGCATTGAACCATATCATGCTGATCACTTGCACCTGTAAGATTAGTATCTTTGAAAAGACAAGTATTGTAATCAATCTATGATTGCAGACATACACAGGTGATGAGTTTAACCTGCTCATAGTGCAGCGCGATATGTTCAAAATTGTTTTCACCTATTGCTATGGTAATTAATCCGATTAATTACGTAACTTCGCCAGCGTATAGAGGTTGTGCATGAAATTATTGATTAGCTCCAAACAAAGGATTTGAACCGGTGTCCTTCACCGAAATCATGGCACAGTGCAGTCCATTCAATCAAATATTGTCATCAACCTATTTGATCATAGTGTATTTTTTATGCGTGTGAGACGACCTCTCGCGGTAGATGCAAATGTGCTTTTGTTGAATGCATTTGAGTAGACCGCCATTATTGTGAATTGGTAAAAGGATCAAAGAAAAAAGGGTGGCATCACTAATCAATATGCATGTTCAAACACCCCTTACTGTAAATAGATTATCCCATCAAAAGTTTCAAGTCATTAGGAATATTCGGCTGGACCCAGATATCTTGCTGTAAATCGATCAAAATTGAATAAAAGTAGACAAGGAAGAATATTTTTCATCGCCTTACTAATAATTTCTGTTAGGTCTGACCGTGTTTAGCAACTTTTCTTTCATGACTTTTTGCCAAAGTGAAAACTTTTCGAAATATATCCTAAAAACCGGGTGTCTAAGTTATTTGGACAGACAATAGTCTTGTGTGATCAAGTACGGTACTGTCATTTACATTTCAGAGTATTTACAAGATTGCCCTACCCCAACCATAAACCCTAACCATAACTGGACTCAAGTCAAGCGAATTGTACCCAGTCCCACAATTGTACAGGTCTACATTTCTTTACAGTACATGTAGCTTGTATTTAGTGAAGCAAGGTACAGGAATGAAAGTGGCAAACTGTTGCAGTAGGAAATATGGTATGTTTAAAAACATACATTTGTCATAGAAGGGTCTTCTTGTGTAGTCAAGATTTAGTGAGTGTTTTCATTTTCAACCATGATTGTTAAAATGAAACTTTACCTGAATGATTTTGCTGTAACCATGTTGCTGTAAATGTCATGAAGAATATTTTGTTTCCTGTTACATACAGGGGTGTAGTTCTAGCAGAGTTTGAGTGCCAAACAGCAATTTACATAAGCAATGATATTTTACCAATACTGGACACGTCAAGGATAATTTTAGTAAAATACACTGTAATGTTGTTTGAGTGGTGGCTCCAGTATTGAAATCAACCAATAGTGGTAGGCTCTAGAAGTTGGTGGTGGGCTCCAACACTCACCATAGCTACAACCCTGGTGACATCATATCATTGTTGAAAATGAAAATATGAAAAAAAAATCATTGATATTGAGATGTATTTAGCACCATGTATAAATCTGTGTATATTATAGCAATTAAATAATATTATTAATTATGTACAGTAAAAGCTAATCAAATTTGATTGTTGATATGCAACTATTTATTAAACATTTTGAGATGATTATTGTATCTGATATGCTGGTAAAGAAAAACTAAACACAGGTTTGTTTTTATATAACATGATTATATGTGACCCGCTCTGACAAAACTAGGAACAAGTCGCATTTTTGACATTTCATAATTTGAATAAAAATGTAAGCACTAGACAATAAGCTTTAAAAATGATACCAAAATTATATGATTAGCATCAATACTTTTCAAGATATGGATAATTTTGTAAATGATAACCTTGATATTTTTGCTAAATTGCTACACAATTTTATCAATTTGCTACACAATTTTGGAGTTGAGTAGCATTTTATGCCATAGTCTTACACACTGAAGTATGTGAATGTACAAATGTACCAAGAGAAAAGTAATGAAATTTTGCTACGCATAAAAAATGCTTAATTCCAACACTGTTAATGGGCCAATTAGTTTCCTGTCTTACACAGGATTGAATGGGGATTATCATAGTTCAACTGTTATATATTGATTAAATAAACCTCTATTTAAGTACCGTATTCGTCTGAGTATAGTCCCACATTCGAGTATAATCCCACCCCCCATTTTTCGAAAAATTTCAGAAATTGTAAAAAAAAAAAAAAAAAAAATCAAGATATTTTGTAATATGAAAATTGATCATTTGCATTCATGTCATACTCTATTAATGATTTCAAAATGCATTGAATTTGAATGCATTTTGAAATCATTAATAGAGTATGACATGAAAACAAAGTATCAATTTTCATATTAAAAATACAAAATATCTTGGAATTTTTTATTTATTTTTTTATTTATTTATTTTTTTTAGGTCAACCATGAATGATCCTAGCATCTAGGTCTAGGTCCAGGGACACTCCAAAACCGGAAAAAAATAAACTTAAAAAAAAATAAAAATACCAATACGGTATTTAATAATAACTTTCAGGGATTTGAAAGTCCACTTAGTACCACAGTCAAATACTATGAAATTAAGAATTCCAAAATTTTTTTTTTTTTTTTAATGGGAATGTCATCTTTAAAGGCCTATAATTCAAAAACATGTCTGGCGATTTGTTCTGGGTTTTGTTAGAGCTGGTCTCATATAGCTTTCTATGATGTTGTCGTTGGAGAAAAGTAAATGTGACTTGCATAATTGAGAAGATATCAACTGTAAATGTAAGATGGATGGCCAAAGTGTTGAAATTTGAGTATATTTTTTATGGTACACACACCATGCATACAAATTAATTGTAACAGCCATTGGCCAATCAATCTAGTGGTGAAAACTGATCATTATTACAGACACTTTTAACTAGAAATTTGGTATGTGCATAGTGTGCATACTTCAACAAGTTAGGGTCATGTTTTGATCTAATCTCATGTTTTCAACTGAGGTATAGTTTTTCTGCATTTAGGCCTAAAAAAATTGTTTGATTGGCGTATCATGAAAAAAATTACGGTAGGTCAGTTGGCAATTTTGTTCTTTAAATTTTTTTTTAAAAACACATTTTAAGCAGTAAATTGCACATGATAAAGGCCTTGGAACTTTTTCATTCCCTTCTTTTTTATTTATTTTTTTTATTTTTCTAAAAGAAAAAAGTCTAGGTCAGGTCAGGCCTATTTTTAGGTAGGTCAGGTTACGCCAATCAAACAATTTTTTTAGGCCTTATGCTATTTAATAAGAAGTACGAAATTAATAACTGTGATTGTCCAGTATTTATGCTATTTGAATGAATTATGCTTTGCATTTTAAGGTCTTGAATTTCACCATTTCGCAGTAATTGTAGTGATAGAAGTATAAATATAAAAACGGTAAAAATAATGTTCTATAAAACTTAAGGTGAATTGCAGTCACATCATACATTATTCCTACATGGAATAGTACACATGTAGTAAGGCAGAAAATCAAACTGAATTACTGTGTGTGTTCAGATATGTTCTCTACCTTACATGGATGCCATTGCCAATCACCCTATATTCTTATTACTAGACAAATAATTTGTTCTAGTGATTTAGATCCGAGGCCAAACTCGCTCACCCTTAATCAGACTATTGGTGTTTGAGATCCTTGGGCACGCTTTATGAAATTTGTTGTCTTGTGCGGTATTTTTAACTTTTTAATCTCTTTTCAACTTTCACACAAACCCAGGAAATCTACTGTTACTTTGCTTTAACATGACATCAATGACAGGTATCAGTGGCGTACCGTGGCCGCCCCAACCCCGGGGGGCTGAAGAAGAAACAATTTTGCCGCCTTCCTTAACAGCCCGAAAAGGTTGACCCAATTTTTTTCACGGTCGTTTTAAAAAGTGAAGAGCAAAAAAAAAAAAAAAAAAAAAAAAGGATTTTTTGCACTAGCGCCCTAAAAGCAACGTTTTTCAAAAATGTTTATGCTTTTTCAATTTTTTGCGCCCTTTTTTCTTTGCTAATTCGTTTTTCCGCCCCCTTCGTTTTTGCCGTCCCTGTTTTTGCCGCCCTTCTTCTTCCGCCGCCCTTCGCTTTTGCCGCCTCTACTTTGACCCCGGGGGCTGGCGCCCCAAACCCAAAATACGCGCATGGGTATATACAAAAGAGGACTACCACTTATTATATAGACTAGAATTGATGCTATTACTATGTGTGCATTTATTAGAGTACTCAACTGTTTATCATGTTTTGCAGGTTTGGATTAAATGAGAAAATTGTTGTATCCAGTTTAATAACCTGGTTATGTGAATATAAATCGATGTGTATTTCAGAACTAGTAGACCTGGGAGCGATTTTTTTTTCCACGACAAGGATGCGTAATAGGACTCTCATACACAGGTATATAGTATACGCTCTACATAGTTGAGTGACCACCACTGTACGCATAGTATTCGTACAAGAGACTCACCATGCTCACAACGATACCATGCAGTGGTATTATAGTGCAAGTGGAGGGGAAACACGCTGACCGCATGTAAGAATGTCTATTTATTTATATAGGCCTAAATAGTCACAACACTCATGCGATTTAATACTCAACAAATTAATATTTAATAATTGTATTGCTAAAGAGAGCTAACATTGATCCTATATAATGTGAAATCAAAAGGTAAACTAAAATCTGGAAGTATTTGTAATATTTTTGGGAAAAGTTGCAAGAAAAATCATCCCAACTTCATCTATGCGTGCTGCAGTGCAGACTTGTGCAGCAACCTTGATAAATGCTGTTTTGATGTAAATACTGGAGCCATAGAACTTGTGACCATGCATGTATTACTATTTATGCCATGTATTACTATTTATATTAAACTCAATTATATTTACATCTATCCATATTCGTTCTTTCCCTTCTTTCTTCAACTGGGTCTTCAACCTGTTGAGTTAAGTTGAGTTTATTTATGGTATAACAGCAACAATGAAGAAAACAGCAACAATGAAATGTTACAACGACGATCATTCGCTGAGCCCCTGCATTGGCGCGATATTGGTGCTTGGTCGTATAAAAATCTACGATGAGCATGCACGAAGCGATGAAAAGTTGACCTTACGACAACAACGAAATGCTCCATAGACTTGTGTGCAAAATTTCATCGTTGTCGTTAAGTTTCATTGTTGTCGTTGAATATCCGATACGGCTTGCGGTACAAACATGTAGGTACACCCCAACAATCACAACAACAACAACGTCCTATTGCTACATGTACATGTATCTCAAAAGTATTAACTGGAAGAATACCATCACATTAAATCTGTAACACTTATCAAGATTGTAGAGACATAGGCCCTGGTATTATGATATATTTAACGGAAACATTTTAAGAATGATCTAAATAAAAACCTCATTTAATTTTCAAAGTATATACACAAATGCTTCGGCCTGTGGGTGTGTGTCATGATACTACTACACATACAACTTGTATTACAAGTCACAGCGATGTCAATGTGTGATGTTGATACGTGGTAGCGCATGGGATATTCTCCACTGGTATTGCTGTGAGCATGGTGAGTCTCTTGTACAAATACTATGCGTGCAGTGGTGGTCACTCAACTATGTGGAGCGTATACTATATAACTGTGTATGAGAGTCCTATTACGCATCCTTGTCGTGGAAAAAAAAATCGCGACCTGGGACTAGTAGACCTGGAACTGAGTTGCAGGGTAGTACGTTTATTTTAAAATTAAATTAATCCAGGAATTCTGACATGTGCATTGATCATATGTGACACGATCAAGGGAAATGAGTCGGATGTCGCTAATATTGTTTTTGAGATATTGGCAAAAACAGAGTTGAAATTCTTTTGTTTTATATTGTTTTTAGCCATTGATATACTGCTCATAACTCGGTAACCAGATGTCCGATTTTGATGGGGTTAGCACCCAAATGTAGCATTTGTAAGCTGCCAGAAAGTGATGTAAAAATTTTCTAGTTGAAAATTGCCGACATGGGACTCATTCCCCTTGATCCTGTCACATATATGTTCAACCTTGAAACTTGAAAGCAAAGTTTATCAACTACTGGGGTTGCTGATAATGTACATTTCCATCATAATAGAAAATAAAAGTTTTTATTGAAATGAAAATGGATACTGTTTAATAAGTTATTGAGGAGTTGCATTGTTAGCAGTTAAAATTGTAAAATGCTTAATTCCAACACTGCCTGACTTGTCCCACAACCCCCCCCCCCCACCCCCATTGTGCTGGCCTAATTATTGTGATCATATAGGTAATATAACAACAGTAAACAGAAAGTTGTGCATTATTTGAATACTCCACATATTTGGGACAAAATAACAATAATTAGGCCTCAAAAAATAAATTGTTTGATTGGCGTAACAAAAAATTAGGGTAGGGAGGTCATGATTTTTTTTTACTTTTTAAGCTGTAAATTGCGTTCAATAAAGGCATCTTTTTTAAAAATTTATTTTAATTTTTTAATTTCTTTTTCTTTTTTTTTTTTTTTTTACAAAAAAGTCTAGGGTCGGGCCTACTTAAGGGTCGGTCGCGTTACACCAATCAAACTATTTTTTTTTTTGAGGCCTTAGGTGATCAGTGATGAGAGAGAAAAGTAGTTGGGCTCTGCATGCAAAAGGCAAAACATGATCAATTTACACTTGACAGATGTAAATAACAATGTGCATAGCTATAAATACTTCATTGTAAGGGTCTCTTGTCACTCATCATGTGGTGTACCATTCTATTGCGCCCAAATTCCCCCAAAGGAGTTTCTATAATTAGCTTGTAATGGCTTACTGACAATGTTTTCACGCCCCCATTTCACTCCCAAACATACAATCAATCAAACAGGTTTACTTCCGGTATATGACGTCATGGCCGGGTGTGGTATGGTTGGGTTATCAGTGTTGCCAAGTATTCGTATTTGTCGCACAAACACAGGTGTCGGCCAGGGGATAGCTATAAAGAATGTGCCATTGCAGCTAAGATTGTTCCAGAAGAAGGGTGCCTGACTGCCTGGTGGCGGCCCGGGGGGGGGGGGGCCCTTCCATGACAGATGGGCCTCGGGATAGACCCCCTTTTTCAAACTGGCTTGTACCCAATGACCCCCTTTTTTGTGTTATGGTCCTACCTATTACCCAATGACCCCCTTTAAAAAAATTCATGTACTCAATGACCCCCTTTTTCTATTTCCTGCTATACCCAATGACCCCCCTTTTAATTACCAAATTTAGGTGGTATTTGTGTTCTCCTCCAGAAATAATGAGATTTTTCTCATTTCCAAGGTGGCCAAGTTGTTTTACACAGTTTGGCACTTATTTATGTGTACTTAATGATACTCTTTTGGCAATCCTGTACTCAATGACTCCCATTTTACTTTTTGTTACCCCAATGACCATCCTTTTTTCAAAGTTTCATACCGAATGACCCCATTTTTATTCAGGTTGTGTACTGAATGACCCCATATTTTTGTTTTTTTACATATGACCTGAATGCCCCCTACTTTTAACATGGCCGAGGCACATCCCTGCCATTTCAGATAGGGAGTGCCCCCCCCCCGGGGTGGCGGGCCTGGTGGTAACAAAATGCCCCGCAAAATGCCTATATAAATATCACGACATGCAATATTTTTATCGTAAATCATTTTTGTAAAATCAGGTGGTTTTGAGAAGTCACTTTTAAGTGAAGCAAAATTGACACAAATAAAGTACAAAAAAATATTGGCAGTGGCCCACACGGGGGCACTATAAAAAGGAATCCGCTATAAAATTGGTTGTGTTTGTAGGACACAATTCAGGAGACTAGACAAAAGAAAGTTGTGCTTGTATATGGTTGAGGCATTCCATGAGTTAATGTTTGTATCCCACTCAGGCCTGTAACCAGGATTTATTTGGAGGGGGGGGGGCTGAATCTGTAAAAGTGGACCTTTTTTTCCAAAATTTGGACTGGGAGCGGATTTTGAAAAAGTGGACTTTTTTTTCAAAAATCTCTTGACCAAAAAGGCATAAGGGATTGTTCACAAGCACTTGTTAGGGGGGCCTGATGCCAAAAGGGGAGGAGGCCTGAAAAAAATGACCACAAAATTTCCTGGGAAAATTTAGTTTATATGCTTTTCAATGGGGTAGACCCATAATTTTCATGTCAAAAAGGGGGGGCCTGAAATTTTTGAGGTCTGTAAAGGGGGGGGGGCCGAAATATTGAAATTTTTTTCATCAGGGTCCCCTTACAAGTGTTAGTGAACGGTATTTTTGTGAACCTTATTTTTTGCTCGCTCTACTCGCAAATGGGACTTTTGGGGGATGAGGGGCCTCCGCCCGCAGCCCCTCTGGTTACGGACCTGATCCCTGTTGATTTTGGATGTAGTGTATTCCTATGACTCAGATACAAAGATTGGTAGTGTTGCTGGGAGGGGGCAGTGCCCTGACAAAAAATGAAAGAGAAAATCGGGGAGGCAAAGAAAAAGGAAAAGAGCGGAGCCCATTCACCAAAATTCACCCTGATTATTCTAAATAGGGGCTGTGAAGCGGCCCTGGCTGGTCTACTAAAATCGCTCCCCCTTTTGATGTGCCAAAACACCTCCCCCCTTTTTTTGATGTGCCAAAAATCTTTGCCCCTCCCTTTGCACATGCAAGATTTAGGGAGCCCAAATTTAAAAACTTAAAATTGTCTATAATGTGAGTGCAGCCAGCAGGACATTTTGCATATTTGATCCGTTTTCCTATTCCTTTTTAGGACATATAATATAGAAACGGTGCCCAAAACCTACCTGTGCCTATCATGCCACCCACATCAATGTGCTAAAAATGGGACCAAAAATTGCTTGTCCTCCCCTTTTGGCCTGCAAAAAATCTTTCCCCCTATAATTCTCCATCCGGGTCTCAGGATCACACAATGCACCACCCCTAAGTCAAGTGGAATACCTCAAGGTTTGGCATTGGGCCCTCTACATTTATAATGATATTCACATGCACGGCTATGGCTATGTGAAAGGTGCCTGGGGAAAGAAGGTGTTATACATTGTTCTTCTCAGGTGCCTAATTTATTGTCACTGATCAATTCTGAGGCAGATGAAGGATCACGGGCTGATATGGCCACAATAGTTGGGCTCACTGTAAAACAACATTGAGGGGAGGAGTTGATGTTGAGGGGTGGGCCAACTTTGTCGTCAAAACTAACTGGCAAAAAAGGTATGAAACCCAGGTGCTAGTCACAGTCATTGTACTGATGGACCCTGCGCCTCTTGTAGGCTGCAAACATGGTTCCGACATATTCTTATGACGGCGGAATAAATGTAAAGCGCTTTGAGGCTGTTTACAGCATAAAGCGCTATATAAATATCTACATTTATTTATTTATTTATTTTAAATATTGCATGATCATTGTTAGGCTAAGTACTAATTTTCCATTGTAAAAGTTTGGCTATACTGCAAAAAAAGAAAAAAAAAGAAAAGCTGCATGGAGCTTATAAATTATGGGCTTGGAAATGGGCACTAGGGTGAGTGCAAGCGATTTGGCTTATTTAGGGCCGTGCAATGATTATGAGCCCTATGTGGGAGGGTCAAATGGGGGGGGGGCACAGATTTTTTGGCAAGCAGAGAAGACAAGTTTTGGAAGGCCAAGAGTTGGGGGGTACAAGCAATTTTGGCACACATTTATGGGCCACCTTTTAAATAACATACTCTAAAAAGGCGTAGGAAAACACTACATTCTAATATGCAAAACGTCCTAATAATTATGCGAAATTTCCAACGCGCTATAGCTCGCATCATCTAGACCATAATAAAGTTTGCAAATTGGGAATTACCCAAAAATCTGGCATGTTCAAAGCTGAGATGAAAATACCTCGTCGCAGTTTTAAATAAAATGCTCTGGTGAATATCTTTTTGTTTATTTGTTGTATGTAATATGTTTTAACAACTCAGTCCAGGCAGACACACACCCTGACACACACTTGGGTCCTAGTAGGACCAGGCTCAAGCCTGGTGATGGAATGAAGAGAAAGAAATAATATGATCAAGGAAAAGAGAATTTATTTATTTTTATTTTTTATTTATTTTTATTGATTGATTAGTTGATTGATTTATTGATTTTTTTGATTGAGTCAGTTGGTCAGTCAGTTTTAATATCCAGCATGTCATTTTTTAAATTTTAACACTGCAATGTTGGGAGCACAGAACCCATGTTGGGAGTATTTGATCAATGTTATTCTGGCAACACCGAACTTTGCGACTCTTCGTGTAGTAGAGTCAAGATGGCGGGTCCCTTGTCATGCTGTCTGACCACCGATCAACAAAATGCAGCAAGTAAAAGTAAAGCTATCGACAAGGAATTAAACAAGCAAAAGTCTTACCTTCGACGAGAAATCAAGGTGCTTCTTCTTGGGGCCGGAGAAAGTGGAAAGAGTACCTTTTTGAAGCAAATGAAGATTATACACGGTCAAGAATTTAACGACGAAGAGATCCGTGAGTTCCGCACTATAATCTATGGGAACATTATCAAAGGCCTCAAAGTGTTATCCGATGCCAGGGACAAACTTAATATCAAATGGGGCGATCCTCAGAATGAGCAGCATGCTGCGAGGATTATGAGTTGTGACAATAGTGTCATTTTGGATCCAGGTGCCTTTTTCAATATTGTAGCAAGTTGTAAGGCGTTGTGGAAAGATGGGGGCATTCAAGATGCGTATGACAGGAGGAGAGAGTTTCAACTGGTAAGCACTATTCATGACATGTACATGGCCGGGCATGTAAACATTGTGGCAATCTTTGGTTTTAGGTCAGGGTTTTAAAATTTAGATGGAATAATAAAGTGGCATGTACTGCTACTGACATGACTGGCAATGCACATGTGTGACTTACTCGTATAAAGTCTGAAAGTAAACGTAAACAACAACAATTGACAACAACAACACATTAAATTATAGGCACAATCCATTACCGGTACCTGCAGTCAGCAATTCTGATATTATGCTTCCTCTATTCTCAGTGATGTAATGTCTGTGTATACATGAATAAATAGACTACTGAGTTTCTTTTTGTCCAAGACTTTACATAGCCGTATAACTTTTAAGGTTACCATACAGGCCTGAGCTGAGGGGTTTACTCAAGTACATCATTATTACATTGTACGTTACGCATTTGATGCTGAGCCTGAGAGTAATCAGAGTATGCATTATCGTTTTTCAGTCGGTCAGCGTTGCCGTTGACATTTTTTGCAACAGATGTTATTTATTCTGTTAAAATGTTGAAATTTGGATTAAATTATTTTGTTGAGGCAACTACAGTACATGTATGATCTTTTTAGTACGGTAAAGGTTGTCTATTTTGGACAGCAACATTTTGATGTGATTCGACAGTCGTAATATCAGCTGTGTCTGAACTTCCATTGCTTGTATACACAGTGTCATCATGCTTCGGGAAATCTGACTAGATTACAAATGTGTATGTATAGGGTGCATTTAACGCCCCTCATGGCATGCATATAATGCAGGTTTTTTCTACCTAGTCTTAAAATGTGCCATTGGGCTAGAAAACACCCTGTGTAAAATTTGAAAAAAATTGAAGGTGGTCAAGGGTGGCCTCGGTGGCGTTGAAGTTGCGAGGTATTGAAATTGCCTGTGCTAACATACTAACATTGTACGAGTCTAGGTTGTTTGATAGACTTGGTGCGCATACTACAATCTCTTCGAAAGTACGGAACAGGGTTGTCACTACACTGGTCGGTGCCGGTCGGTAGTAACCAGCACTCAGGCAGACCAACCGGCACTCAAGGGAATATGAGGATTTGCCAACCGGCACTAAAGTAGAGAAATTGTACTTTTTACCCTAAAAAACAGCTGGAAAGTGACGCATTAAAGTATTTTGGACAAATATCATGGACATTTAGCCAGCACTAAATTCAGTCTAGTGACAACCCTGGTACGGAATTTCGGTACGACATATTTTTGCCTGTACGAGAGACTAAAGAGATACCTGCCAACACCAGAAACCCTAAAAGTGGAACACATATTGCGAGGGAGCACTTGTGCGACCGAACACGTAGCGGCGGGGGTCCAGGGGCGGGGGTCGAGTGGACGAAGCCCCCGAAGCCAGAGGGTTTCTACCGGGTTTCTACACATTTTACACAACAGGAGACACCATTTCTGAGGGGAAAATTACATTCAAATTAAAAAATAAGGTTATTTTGAGAAAACAAGCCTAAATAACATATTTATGATATTCTTCAAGGCTGTTTAATATCTTGGCTTGCTTTCTCAAAATTATACCATAAATTATGCAAATTAGGTACCTAAGCCCAGGCGATTTTAGCAGATTTAGCACCCCAAAAGAAACCATTTTTGACATAAAAACCTGTTATATTAGACTTTTTTTGAAAAAATGCTTCCTTCATTCTAAAAAAGTGTAAATGTTCAGTTTCCTATACTTTTGTACATGAGAGACATTCTTCAAAGTTTTTTGCCTAATAACATGGCCTACATGACTGAAATTGATAGATAATGTGCAATATAAAAACAGTGATTCATCCAATTTTTGACCCCCTCGGGTATGTGAGAGGGGGCCCACATGGGGGGGGGGGGTACTAATGATACATTGTACTTAGAATACATTGTATGATAAGAGTAATCTGTAAAATTCGGTACTGTATGTTTTAAACATACAGAGTGATGTCACTACAAATTAAAATAGTAGGCCTATCCCGAGGGAAATACATACACACACTCACCCACCACCACCCAACCTCCAACACCTCCACCACAAGGCCACAGTGTTGTAGTCGAGGACCTCATGTCCGAGGCCAAGGCCAAGGCCAAGGACTTGGTGTCCGAGGCCAAGGCCAAGGACACAGTGTCCGAGGCCAAGGACAACCCTCCGAGGCCAAGGACTTTTGTCTCCGAGGCCAAGGCCAAGGACCAAGGACTTTCATAATAATGAACCATACTAAACCACGCCCAATCGGGGGTCATATTGTCAACATAAGGCAATTTTATGCACTTTTATACCGCTCCACAGTAAACCTATCTATAGAACTTTATAAAATAAACATGCCTAAAATGGACTCTTTATCCTAGTTTCAACCAACAAAACCCAACTTGTTCATTACATCGATTTGTTTCTTAGTCTTAGGAACAACCCAAAAGTTTGATGAAGTCCTATAAACGAAAGTCCTTTCGCTAGAACGCTAACCCTTCCACCCTCCCCTCTCACGCAAATGTCAAATATCGAAAACTCCAACCTGTAGGCCTATGCATAGGATACAGTGCCGTCGCTATGGTGGATGGGGTGCGACAATGCTAGGATATTGATCACGTTTATGGAAGAAACAAATATTCTATTTTATTGTAAAATATTTTCAAATAAAAAAGAATCAGCTGCTCACAAAATTAACTTACAAGTTGCAGGTTGCGAGTAATGTACACTTTATTGATTTAAAATCATTCAGTAAATACTGAAATTTTATATTAAATCCTTAAAAAAGATCAACTTTGACCGATGTTTTAACGACTTTTTTTACAAACGTAATCTGACTTTTCGACTCCCTCCCTCCCTAACGCAAGGACTTTTGTTAATAGGACTTCATCAAACTTTTGGGTTATTCCTTTATCTAGACAAGTAGTGAAGATTATAATATAACACACTTATGTGTTTGATCCGCATTTAATTCTGTGAGCTGATGAGATTAACCCAAAATAGATGAAATTAATTTGATCACAGTTAGGCCTACCCGGTAATCGCAACATGTCCTACAGTATAGTAGCGTCCAATGAGTTTCTTAAAATATCTAAAGAACCTCTTGTGTCTATTCGATATTCCTATTTTAGGAATCATATTAGCTGAGTGGAATTTTAATATAAAACCACATATTTGGCCTCCATGTGCATGTTTTGCAAAGAGCAAAGATGATAGTTAAGAGTGCACCAAAATATTGACAAACTGTTTTGTATACAGGTACAATAAAAAGCTATCCTTGTCATGTTTCTCTAAAAGTTTTAATTTAGAACTAAACAGCAGATCATGAGATTGTACTCTTTCACTCTTTAAACATTTGCCTGCATTTTTGATGATTTTGCCTGTCCTTGTCCGGTCCTTGTTGTCGAGGACCAAGGACTTTGAGGTCCGAGGCCAAGGCCAAGGCCAAGGACTACACGGCCAAGGCCAAGGACTACATGTCCGAGGACCAAGGACTTCAAAACCTGTCCTCGAGGAGTCCTCGAGGCCGAGGACAGTACTCGAGGACTACAACACTGCAAGGCCACCCCAACTGATGGCCACACAAAGCCAAAGGATACAGCTAAAAGGTTCATTACCGACCGGTATCAAACCTTTGACCCAAGTTTGCTTCCATTTAGAATGACTTGATATAGGCCTATACGCATCAGTCCAGCATAATCTCAAACGTCATCGTTCATTAATTCACATTACATGTATACATGTACACATGTACTTCTTACTAGGGTAATATTCATTGAGGAAAAAGAGATGAGTTTTTGAATGCAAAACCCAACTAACCAAAAAAAAAAAAATTCAAAAGTTTTCAAGCGACTTTGGAGAACCACTGGAGTCACTGGACCTACCGTATTGTCTGTAATAAACAATCCCCCTCTGATAAACGCCCCTCCAATTTTTCAATGAAAAATTGACAAAAATGCAAACATTTCCAAATTCCATGCCATATCGTTTGACTTTTGAGTAAGCTTAAAACTTACATGATCAGTCATTTCATTGGCGATCGCTAAATTCAATTGCATGGACTAATTATATAAACATACTACGACTCAAAGTTCCATCCATTTCATTGCCTAATAATGATAGAATTTCACCAGATTATTGCTTGATGATGCACTTAGGTTTAAATTTGTTGTATTATATCATTAACCATGCTGTTCGGTGGGCACCGCCATAATTAGGTTCTTGCAAATCCCTCCTTTCTACAGGAGCACCATCGGGAAATTTAATCTGATTTTAAAGTTTTTTTCACTTTTTTCAATTAATTTCAATAAAACGCCTTTTGAAACGTGCAACGCCTCCAGGCGCTTATTACAGGCAATACACGTAGGTCCAGTGGTTCTCTAAAGTTTGTTATTTTTTTACGTTTAAACAGTTAGTGATTTTCCTTAACGGATAGTGCATTTAACGGTCGGTTAAACATGAAACGTGTAAACGAGGACACCCCTAAACCCAACACAATCAGTATAACATGCTGGTCTGATAATGGACCAAAATTCATCAATTTTGGGCATGAAAAGGTGTTCTCAATAATATAAAAGATTTGACTACATGCATGTTAAATGAGTACCATTATCTAGCCGAGTCATCTAGTCAGGGTTCTAAAGAATTTTCATTTTAAAATTGGAAATATATGAGTCCAGAAAGGAGGCTTAAAGGCATTCCTACAATGCACTATGATTGGGAAATTTGATCAATATAACCTAATTTTAAAGGCAAAGTCCCCATTGCCACACACACAAAATGGTAATTTTAAAACTGCAGCCAACGAGCTAATAGTTGAGACTTAGGAATGATATTTGATTTTCTTACAGGAAACATTCATATTGTCCCACTGCATTAATTTTATTCCTAAGTCTCGATGATTTGAATGTTAAATAATAGGATGAAAACACCAGATATTTGCACACAATTCCAATGCAAGGTATGATCCACTGTACTACATGTGTACAAAAGCCAGACATACAAGGTCAGAAACCCCATTGGGTTGTGGGAATGTCTTTAAACATCCTCTGTCTTTTGATTAAGTTCCGACTTTTTCTTAAGAAAATCAGAACGTTCCGCTTTTTACCGACTTTGAGGTTTAAAAATCGGAACAGTTCCACCAAAATCGGAACGGTTGGCAGGTATGCTAAAGGTTAGTCTCAATTGCCAGTCATATTTTTTAAGAAATGAAGAAAGACGTGCCGATTTTTGCGTATTTTACAAATAATGAATTATTTTTAAATAATGAATTATTTGACCCGGCAGTCAAATCTGACCCGGCCGGCAACAGGAAACTCAAAATCAATTGCAGATGGCCTAATGGTATTCAATGTGATTTTATGTTTGCTCTAATTTTGGTGCATACAATTTTTTTTGCTGTGCATGTAGTTTTTTGGGCTGCATGCACCAGTGCTACACCTACATGTATAATTCCATTACCTATAAATATTACAAACAAAATCTTACAGTACGAAGCTGTTGCACATGCATACAATACATCCAAGGTGATGTGATGATGCAATCCCTGGGATGCAGTCACCCTAAGTCATACATGTACATGTACCGTAACCACTCGGGTATAAGCCCACCCCCCTAGATGGTAGAGTTCACTTCAAAAATGGGGGTGGGCTTACATGTATAACCGGGGAAGGGCGCTAGTGCTTGAATTCAAAAATAAGAACAATCATCCCCACTTGTATATGCCCAATGTACCAGTAATTTTTATCATCTATGTCAATTTCTTAAAATTATAAGTGTGGAATGTTAATTATCAACTGATATTTTTTTATATTTGTTCTTAAATATGAGAGCAAAGCATTGATTTGATTTAAGAACTTGGCCAAAATTTAGTACTGGGCTTATACCTGAGTGCACCCTTGTTCCCAGAATGTTTTGAAAAACAGGGGGTGGGCTTATAGCCGAAGGTGGGCTTATACCCGGGTGGTTACGGTACATGTATATGCACGGTTTGGTTGGCCAGACCAGTGACGCACCTGTATCTACTACTGGTCGCCAATCCAGTGCTTAGCAAGCGAGGGGTTTCAGTCTTGAATCCCAATGGAAATTAACAACATAGATCTTTCTATATATTGATGAAATTATGATCAATTCTCACAACAGAAATGAGGATGAGGCTGCCGATCAGGTTCTTTAAGGATTTTATTTCTAACCATTCTTATGATGATTCTTCAAGTTCAAGTTCACAAGTTTTAAAGAGTGAACTCTGAAGATAATAATAGACACATCTATCAAGAGTGAAGAGACATTATTCAGTAGTCGTCAAACAAAGACAAACATCTACATCAATCATGATACATGTCGTGCATCATATTCATGATCAAAAGCAATCATCACCATTCACTGTAATAAATAATATCACCATACCATCTTTGTCAAGGATAGTGCATTTTCAACACTCAAATTCAAATTTAATTTTTAAAGCTTATCAAAAATTAAGGAGCTAAAATACTATTTGTAGTAGTAATTTGTTTTTGAACATTGCTCCTGGTTCACTGGGATTTTACAAGAACCGGGAGCAATTTCTGAAGAAACAGGAGCAATTTTCAAACAGTAAAGCATTTTCTGCATTAATATAATACAGCATACCAGTATTACTGCATCAAGTGCAGAACTGGAACTGGTAGCAATTTACTTTAGATAGTAAATTGCTCCTGGTTCATGTGAATATTTAAAGACTAGGAGCAATTGGTGGCTTTACAAGAACAAATTTGCTCCCAGCGCTTGCTTATTTCAAGGCTTGGCTACGATAGGGCTGAGATGCAATTGGCTGTATGTCATGAATTGGGGTTCCTCTGCATCTTGTCAGTAAATTTCAAGGATCACACATCATTTTGCATTGAAACACTCATTGATAAACTATAGACACTATCATAGCAAAAGTATTAATTTCTGTAAGGAAAATGTCCAATCTTTCAAAATATGGCATTTAAATTTCGGCAGGGGCAAGTGCAAATCCTTTTATTTGTACATGTACATATGCATAAAAATGCTGTCAGCAAGTACCACCCCCTCAAAAAATGTTACATCTAAAACCATAATGTATAACCTATCAAAAAACAACCTTATTTGTGCGGAGTAGAGGCAATGGCCCACCTACATGTAAATATGTATACTTTGAAAAGGTTGCCCCTAGTTGATGTACTGTTATGATACGGAATGACTTATTACGAAATTTTCAGTCAAAATAAGTTTACACTTTTTCAGAGGCAGATTGAGGAGATTCTTACTATTTCTTACTTTTATATTTTTAGCATGGCATGTGTTACATTCCACATTTCCATGTAAAATTTATGTCCTGAACCAAAATAGTGATACTGATAACCTCATTGTACAAAATGCCAAATTGTTAATTTTCATTTGCATTAAGGCTGGCATTTTCGGGCAGGCATGCATTCAAATTCAATGCATTTTGATATCATTAATAGAGTATGACATGAAAACAAAGTATCAATTTTCATATTAAAAACACAAAACACCGTGCAAAATTCAATTAAAAAACCGACACTACAAAACCGAAAAATAAAAAACTTGCAATTTGGTGCCCGTTACCCACCAAAAAATGCGCCGGTACCGGGTACAAAATTACCGAAAATGCCAGGCCTACTTTGCATAAAATCTGTTTACTTCCATAATGCCTCAAATACCACCTTAATTAAGGAGAGGTTCCTTATTTTAGATGTCAATATCGCCTCTTCTTTTTCTTGGTGAGTGCAAAAAGGTTGTGCAAGAAGAACCACAAACAATGTCAGTAAAGAATGTCAGAATTACTCAACTTGTGTAAGAAAGTTTCATTTACAGCCATTTAAGAATTCTGCTGCGAATATTTTTGCAGTAACTTGAAAAGTCGCCTTTTGAAAGGAGTGCCCAATAAAATTATAGGGCCTAAACATAAGTAATAGGATTGAATGATATAGGTAGGCCTACTGACTACCAGTTAAATTAAAGTGATTATAAATAATTTAAAAAAAAAAGGAATAGGCTTACCTTACATTGTATGCATGTACATGTAGGGCCTTCATAGTGAATACCTTTGAATGTGTTAAGGTGGCATTGGAGGCATTTTCTAGAAATTAGGAAATGCTTTGAGCATGCATGTTTTAAACAGATTGAGTAGCGTAAAGTACACTGATCAATATGCCTTTTGTTTGGGGCAAATCAGACATATGGTTTCCATAATACATCAATTTATATTTTGCATTTAATTAATGAGCTAAATTGCATAAATGCTAATTAATTATGCAAATTAATATTAAGGGGCTGCTTCACTATATAATACATTAGAACATATATTAGAAATACTTTGGCCAAGCTTCAAGGCAAAAGTATGCAAAATAAAAGTACCCTGAACATTTGCATGGATTTTTAGCCAAATATTGGCAAAAAGTATATGAGCTTCTCCAGTTATTTTAGCTCATTAACTTTATTGATTATTGATTAAAACAATAAGAAACAAAGAAAATATAAATTGATATATTTTGAAAACTGTATGTCCGATTGGCTTCAAACAAAAGGCATATTGATAAGTGTGCTTTGCTCTACTCAATTAATCTGTTTAAAACATGCTTCTAAAGAGCACTTCCATAATGCCTCCAATACCACCTTAATTTGCACCGAGCATAGGTTATGGCCTATGTTAGTTGAAAATACAGAATATGAAGTAAAATGTAACTTAGTTACAGAAGTGGCAAACAGGATGGAGAGGATATATTTTACATATATATTGCAAAAAATAGATGCATCCTCAAAAATGGATAGCATTCTAAAATGTGTACAATGTAGCATTTATTCCCTACTGAGTTACCTATTCCTTGTGTTTCTGTTCATGGTGTTTTCTCCTATATATTATTTTTTGTGGTCTGCGACAATATCATATATTCAGCAAAGTAAAATTGTTCTTGTTTATTCTACCAGCAAATAACAATTGTGCAATGATTGCAATGAACATGGTGCTGACCTTGGACTGTAGTTGGACTTACTGCTTAAACTGCATCTACATGTACATAAAACGGAAAAGAAAAAGAAATGATTCCATGAAAATTTAATTTTACATTTTTAAATAATTACAGTCATTCAGTTTCAAACTATCTATCGAGTCGTGCATGTTTTTCTGTACTGACATGCAGTAGAAAGATACCTCTAGTGCCCAAAGGAATGCTATTTAAAGAAAGTTCCCAGCAAACATTCAATAGTTTCGGGGTACAAAAACTAGCGAGCTAGGCCATTGTTATCACTGAGCTGGGCTAGCTTAGGTTTGTGTGTACAGCAGGCAGGCCATGGCTATAGCGAGTTAGGAAGTAAAGTTGTCAGTGCAGTATGGTGTATGCACCAGCTGACTGGCACTGTTTACAAAGCTCAAACAGCAGGGCAGTCTACCATACAGAGCAATGAACATGGGGTCAGCAGAGGTCACCAGGGAAGCTTACTGAGTGTTTTCTGTAGTTCATGCACTTCCCAAGCAATAGGTGCTTTTGATGGAAATGTTCATGTCAGAACAGTAGAAATATTGTTGGCAGTTCAGAAAGTTGAGCTGCCATGATAAAATTGACAAATTTGGTCATGATCAAGTTCCGTGTAGAATTGATCTACATGCAGCGAATATGTTGCATTATTGACAGCCCTTTGAATGTTTTATAAAAATATTCTCAAATACAATATCACAAGTAACAAACTATTGGGAAGACATTTTTAATGTAAAAAAGAAAAGAAAAGGGGGGAAAGGAATCAAAAGGAATCATTTGAAAGACTCATTCTTTGCTGATATACTTTGCTTTAAAGATCAGTTTATTGCATTACAAACCGAGAAATGTTTTATACATAGGCCATATCCCGGGCTCTCCATGGCGGGCGCTATACTCTATGTGGAGACCAATCGCCAAAACATAAATTGTATTCCCAATTATTTTGAGTTAAATTTATCGCTCTAAGGTTCTCACCAGTTCCTGGGTAGCCAAGTTCCCGCCCATCCTACATGTAAGCAACGTGGGTCAAAATTCCAGTTACAGGCAACCCAAATGCCAAAAAACATTAAAAGATTTATAAAAAAAAAAGAAGTTATATGATAGACCCTAAATTAAAATGTTATTCAACCGGAGAAATGCTGTTACTACAAGTCAAAAACAGGGTTTTTTTCCAAAGCTGGTTCAAGTTTTACATTTAATTTACTATTGCTTCTATTGAACAGCCAGGGACACACTGAATTAGTATGCATTGCTAGCTGTTCAATAGAAGCAATTAAGTAATTAAAACATACAACTTTAACCAGCTTTGAGGGAAAAAACTTGGAAATCAGGAAGTTTTACAGAAATCCTAAACACTTGGATTTACAGTGTAAGTAATTAAACCGATCCTAATAAACTTTTAAGTTTGTTAGGACAAACTAAAATGTTTTAAACTTGAATGTTTTAACATGAATGTTAAAACATTCATGTCAACACGTTATTGCTTTGGTTTGTATACCTCATTTAATAAGTCAATCCCCCCACCCAAATGAATCGTCACAGTTTCCAACATTTTAAAGATAATCCCTTGACGCTGCTTAACCCTTTTAAAGGGTTTTTTATTATGTATGTTTAAAAATACATTATAAATTTTATAATACATAAAAATTTACAGTAATGTAGGCCTACATGCCAGCAATCGCAAATGCTATTGCGGGCTGTAGTGTAGCCTGGTACATATCATATCAGGAAAGTTGCCAAAAAATCGCAGGAAATTTGAGGTTTTTTCCTTTTTGCCTATAAGATTTTTGTTATCAATTTGCAAGTAATGAAATAAATAGTCAAATTAAAATTACCTTCAATCACAGATCCTGAATTCTGTGCTTCATTAAGCTAACAGCGATGTTAAAATTCCTGTTTCAAGTGTGGCCTCGAAGCAAAATATTTAACTGCAATAAAATGACCTCACTCCTCAGTTTCACATTGAGTGAAATCACATTTTCAATAGTTTTTAACTTCCACAAAATTCATGCTTCAAGACATAAAGCAGATTGTGTAATTCATACTCTTTAATCCTTGTGTCAGTTCCTAGGAATAATATTGGCTGAGTGCAGTAAGCATAGGCTTACTGCACTCAGTAGTAGTAGTAAGTAGTAGTAGTAAGCATAGGCTTAGGAACCGGGTGGGGGGGGGGGGGCTTGCGGGGACTCTGAGGCTCAGCCCCCTCAATATTTTTGTTCTAGGGGCTCAGCCCCTAATAATTCCACATGAAGTAAAGAAAGTGATCAGACACCGGGAAAAATTGGTGTGTTTGACCTATTTTTTGCAAAATTTCCTGACACTGGGGGCTCCCCAGGATGGGTCACCAACCTTTTGTTTCGTCAGCCCCCACATGTTGAAAATATTCATAAGCCAATGGTAAGCAAGTGAGCAGAGCAAGGCCCAAAACGGGTGGGGCACAATGAAGCTCCTGGATTTTACCTGCTTTAAATGAATTTATTTTTACGTAGACCTTTTTCTTTTCTTTTTTTTACCCGGGGGCGTGCGCCCATTTCGTCCCCCTGCTTCACTCTACTATGGAGCACTATGGTAGTGCAAGTTGTGCAATGCTTGTGTTCCCTGTTCACCCATCAATTGCCCAACATATTTCCACAGTTATTACAAAGGCAGGATTACTTTACAATTCTCACTTAGGTCTACCAATCAATTTTTACAAAGTGTCTAGATTTCAGGAACCGTTTTAGACATATTTTAGAGGTGAACAGGAAGTGGATATGAGAGGGTGGTTCAGGTCAGGATGCTACTGAAACTACTGAGCAGTTTTCTAACAATCTACTAGCATGTATTGGCAGCAGATTGCCATCTTATAATGGATATGGAAACGTTCAAACCGATCATATTATATAAAGTGCATTTAGCCTATTTGTTCCTGGTGAATTTTACTTCCCTCATTATGTGCAGTGTTGATGGAGTTTTAGGATTTATTTTATTGGAAAACACAATGACAAGGGGACTCTTAGGATAATGTTTCAAATAAAGATCGAAAAGTACCAACATTATTTAAAGTCAAAACTTAAATCCGCAATACTCCTTTTATTTGAGGCTTGATCATTCAGATGATAGAGACTTACAGCATTTCAGCTCTTGCATTCTCGGTTCAAAAACCCAGTAAAAGTTTGTATTCAAATTCAAAATTATTCAAAATGTTAGTTTGTATTCAAAATGTTAGTTTGTATTCAAAATGTTAGTCTGTATTCAAAATGTTAGTCTTTATTCAAAATGTTAGTCTGTATTCAAAATGTTAGTTTGTTCAAAATGTTAGTTTGTATTCAAAATGTTAGTTTGTATTCAAAATGTTAGTTTGTATTCAAAATGTTAGTTTGTATTCAAAATGTTAGTTTGTATTCAAAATGTTAGTTTGTATTCAAAATGTTAGTTTGTATTCAAAATGTTAGTTTGTATTCAAAATGTTAGTTTGTATTCAAAATGTTAGTTTGTATTCAAAATGTTGGTTTGTATTCAAAATGTTAGTTTGTATTCAAAATGTCCTAAAAGACTTGCAGCTTGCATATTATAAGTATCCATAATATTCTGCAATGCCAGTCATCTACATCTACATCAGATTTACAATTACCAGGGTACTAACTAGTTTTTACTGCAATACAAATATGTTTGCTTGTTTCCAGATTTTTTGATAATTTCTGTATTTACTCTGGATTCGAAATATGTATCAAAGTATAGACTTTGTCCTGCAGTACATGTATGTACACTGTCACACAAATCCATTATACCTGTTGTAAAAATACCTGGGAACTGTATCATGATTTGATATCACTACATGTTCATTGAAAATGTAATACATTTGCATAATTGCATTTGGCTGGATTATAATGTAAACACAGGCGTTGAAATATGGCAATGTTTTGCTGGCCCTCTCATGAAGCCTTGTACAATGTAGTATAGGCCTACTATCCAGAGAAAATGCAAAGTGATTGACCTCACGCTCAGTCCAGCCCTATGGGGTTACCTTGTTCTCCGCACTCACTGTGGGCCACAGACTATGACTCAAAGTGAATAGGCTTGTTATGTGCAAAAAGTTGATGCCCCTTCAAGAAACCCAGGGCCTTACATATTTTAATACCATTTTTTTTTAAAGTTTTTTTCCCCGGTTTTGTAGTGTCCCTGGACCTAGACCTAAATGCTAGGATCATTCATGGTTGACCTAAAAAAAAATTGAATTTTGCACAAAGTTTTGTGTTTTTAATATGAAAATTTATACTTTGTTTTCATGTCATACTCTATTAATGATATCAAAATGCATTCAATTTTTTTTTTAAATTTCGGGTACCCGGGCATGGAATTTCCTGCCCGGGTACTAGGCTACTCGGGCGGGACTCGAATTCCCGGGACTCAGTCCCTTCAAAAGGGTGCGATTCTGCAACCTATTTACAGAGTCCAAATTGAAATGATAATAATAAAGCATATTGAAGCCAAACTACTGTTAGCTCAAGGAGCCAGGGGCAGAACAGGTAACATGTCACTGTTGGCAGGGCACCCTTTATAAAGGGTGCCACTTTGAAATTTGGAAAATCATTAAAAGGGTGGGGGTTTAAACTTTGTCAGTAAAAAGGGTGGATTGATGTAAAGGGTGGGAGTAAAATGAAAAGGGTGGAGGTTGTTTCAACTTACAATATATTTTTACTGAATGATAAAACCATCCTAGTTTCCAAGAATAATTGCCAAACGTGCAAACCATATTGCAAGATAAAATTCCATTTGATGCGTTTGCATGTTTCCAGCGCAAATCCACTAGGTCGCAAGCGCCGCATGTGGTTCTCTCATTGCTTTGCATACACCCGTAATGTTAACAAGTTAAAGGGACTTACACAGCGACATGTTGGCTACAGCATTTTGGGGGACTTCAGTGTATACGTATACAAATGGCGGATAAAGCATTAAGTGGTGGGAGTCCTGACTTTGTACATAAAAAGGGTGCCTTGGTTAAAAGGGTGCCACAAAAATAAAAAGGGTGGGGGTCTGACCCCTCTGCCAACAGTGATGTGAATGGTAAGCAAGTGGAACATTCTGGAACATCTTCACCTTACAAAAGAGCTATGTGTTGCTGAACACAAGTAAGATTTAATAATGTACAATTGTACATGTATGCGGGCATGTATGAGAAGAAACATTTGTATTATTTTCATTTGTAATTTTATATCCTGTTGTTAATGTGACGTTTTATCCATTTCCCTTTTTTTCAGGCGGATTCAGTGAAGTACTTCCTGGATGATGTTGATAGAGTGGGACAAAGGGTAAGGATTCCTTCCTTCTGTTTCGAACTGCCATTGAAATCATTGTTACACAACTGTACACAATTGCCAATATGCATGCCAACAAATGTTTCGATCATTTGAAAAAAAAGGTGCAATGCAGTGAGATTTTGTTTAATTGCGAGTGCGGCGTCGGATTTCATGAACCGATTCAATCAGCCAAAATCTGACTTACATTAGCATTTGAAAGTATATTGGTGAAAACGTATGTTTTGTAACATTGATTTTTTGTAGTTTGATGAAGGCAAAAGTGCAACGCTGGTGAGCGGGACTAGTCTAGGCGGCATTAGAGTAGATTTCTGAAACAATAGATGTTTGTGGCCCAGTCAAAAAGTAAAGAAGTTTGATGATATTTTCTTAATGCTTGAGTGCCTTTGAAAAAGATAATGCAGTTACTGACATGGAATCCAAACTGGTGTGTGCATTGCTAACACTTTCGTACATGTACTTTGTTTCGCCTTAACATGAGTGGTTTTACGCTGTTGCACTGCAATCGTGCTGACATTGTACGCATATGTATACACTCTCCGCTATTAGGTTAGTGTGCAACTCTATATTGCGAACAGCGAAATACACACCAAGGTCACTACCAAACTCAAGGTGAAACAGTATATTTTGGATCATACTTAGATATTGACTGAAATCTCATTTCAAATGCATTCAAGCTAGTTGACAATATCATCAAAATAAACTAATGTCACCTGCTGTTTGGCAGTAATTTTTGGCACATGAACATACAATGGAGGCCAAAGTAACTATTTTTTCTTTCTGCTTTTCCTCTTTCTCATAGCTGCAAGTATCATATAGAATATGTACTTTGTCAGGTGGAATGTAAGAAAGTTATGTACATTAACAAAGCAATTACAAGCTTACTGCATTCAAGCATTAATAGTCTATATATCTACCTCGAGTCACTGGCACTAGCTTTGAAGTTCAGCGTGTACTGTGTTAGTTTTGCGTTACTTGGTGCGTGTACCTACTGTTACGCGCACGATCAAAGTGGCGGGTATGTACACGCAAGAAACAACGCTAAGCCAATGCAGTACACGCTGAACTTCAAAGCTAGTGCCGGTGACTCAAGGTAGATATATCTTCTAGTGTGTGTTAGGCATACGGGGGTAATTTCCCAAACATTTACAGGACAAACTCTGTGTGCCATAAAATTCCGTCTTCAAGCATATATGCCTCTAAATGAGGTTGTTTTTTTTAAAACAAGAGATGAAAGGCAGACACATCAACAAAAACATTAAAATAGATTGGTGGCACAATAATACAAGTTTGTACAGCTGCATGTGTCATATAGTTGTTCAAGCTCCAAATATTTTTGTGGAGGGTGTCTGCCTTAATTGTCTCTTTCGTCAAAATATACTTTCATGTAGTTTTTGTAGAGGCATAAATGCTTAAAGACGGAGTTCTACGGTATTTTGTGACAAACCAGATCATTATAACATTAGTTTGTAAATTAAATCTAATACTGGAACTAATTTGCAACTCACTTTGCTACGCTATGTCCGAAAACATCGGACTTCGCCAGGCATCTGATAGAAGAGGTTGTGATGACCTCAGATGCTGTGACGTCAGACGCCGAGGAATGGCTCGTCCCGCCGGGCCCCATGCACGTGACAACTGGAAGCGGAGTCCCCTTTTTTGTTAATGGCGGATCCTCCACTCTCTCCCATATGGATTCTCTGACTCCTCGCTCAAACCACTTCTCCTCCTTATCTAGAATAACCGCTTCCTCAGGGTTGAAGAAATGTTCAGTTTTCTTGTTGCAGTGGTTGTAAACCGCAGAGTTTTGGGATCATTATAACTACACCAACCCATAGCAGTTTCCCTAAACCCATCATAAGAATATGGTTACTGTAACATAGAATTTCATTGCACAGTGTTATATGTTAGAATCATATGATTCTTACAAATTGACTATTATGCAGTTATGAAAAGTTACAAGATATGACTTTGTTTGATCTTGTGATGTGTTTGCTCTAATTTCTGTGAAAATTATGTGCATTCTCATTTGAATTTTACAACCCTACACATGTAGTGTGTGTTACCAACAAGTGAAATCCAGGACTAGCTTAGATGCATTGCAACTTGAACTTCTAATCAATTGTTAGTTTTAGAATAAGGGGTATGTGAAAAATTACAAAACACAGTAAATTTGTGAACACCTTCAATTCTTGTTCTGGGATAGTTTAGAATCATAATCAATTAATCATGCATATTGCATATATTTAGAGATATATTGATAAGCAGGTTTACCCTGGGCTAGCCTAATGATGATAATTCTGCATCCAAAAGTGACATTGACACCTAAGCTGATTCAACTTGTGGCTGTAACTAGGAAGAATAATAAAGTAAAAGAAACATTGTGGCGAATGAAAATGTTAGTTTAGCCAGATATTGAGGAAGTTGGCACTAGATATGAGGAGTCCATGAAGGCCACAAAAGACCCTGGCACAATGTCAGTGCCAACCTGTGGTGTCATCCTTCGTAGGAATCTTACAGGAACATAGATTTTTCAGATATATGGCATAGACAAGTGTTCCATTTCTTTGCTTCCTGTTATTATGACAACATTATATAACAATGGCATTGGTTTGATCCTTTGAATAGTTTGTACTTGTTTAACCCCCTGAGCACTACCTGACAATCTAACATTGCCTCTGATTGGTCAATTACAGGATATCTTCACTTTAATCACCAATCAGAATGGAGCTTTACAAATAATTCACCCCAATTTTTTGTGTGGTGAAATTATTCTAACAATGTTGCTGATTGGTCCAATTGATAATGAAAACTTCTTTTGGCCAATCAGCAGGTAGTTCTCACAGGGTTAATGACTGGAAAAGATTTTTTTTTTGTCATTATATAAAACAAATATTACCTGCCTATGTTTGTTCAATGGTATAATAAATACATCATTCACTGTCAAATTTTGATTATTCAATTTCACTCGACTTGGTCTCGTAAAATATAAAAGTCAACATTTGACATTGTGCTATATATTTTACCATTGTATATGCAGGCATTCAATATTTGTGTACTATGCATGTACATAGTGTAGTGCATCTCAGAAGCAAATGATTTTGGTAGCAGTTCAAGCAAATGACTGCATTTGTCATGTGGTTGCAAAATTACTTGATCTTGTACATATAACTAAAAAATGGTAGCTACCTCTAGCTAGACATCAGACTTAGTTTGCTTGAACATTTATAGCCTGCACGATAATAATGCTATAAAAAGGAACAAGTGTGAGTTTGCATATTCACAGCACAGGTCAGCAGGTTAATGGTTATAGAGTGCATAATTGTATTCTAACTCATCATTGCAGCCTTTTGCTACCAGTCAGCGAATATGCAAGTTACGCCAAGTTCATGCACAAGATCAGACATCAGTTTTCCAAATGCATAAGTGCATAACATTTATGTTTACAATTTACATGCGCCGCTGGTCATGCACGGCAAGTACACCTCTGCTGGGCTGCACATGTATGTACTCATGATAGACTGCACAATGGTGGGAAGGTGTAACTAGGCCAGTAGGCCTACAGGATACAGAAAGGGTACATGCACATAGGAAATGTATGCACACTGCTGTGCACAAATTCATAAAGAGATTAGGGAGTGTGTTAGACTATGATTTTGAACCCTGTAGAACTGATGATTCCTAGCATTTTCCTACATGAAATTGAAAATACACAAGAAAAATACTTGTTATTTCGGGCCAGACTATGATCAAACCTGGAACACTTTAGGGCTCATATTGAAATACCCTACCACGTTTTCACACAGAAAGAAGGCAGGATTCCCCTCGCTAAGCGCGCGCCTCAGGAAAGCTCGGTCATAAAACGGATGGATTATATGCATCAGTGATACACCCTGCCCAGGATTTTAACAAAGAAGGCTAGCACAGGAAAGCTGCAGGATAGCGCACACCTGCCTGTGTAAGGGAATTTCAATATGAGCCCTTAAAGTGTTACATTTTAATACCAATACTACATGTAAGCATAGACTATAGTTTTCTCTAGAGTGTATGATGTAAGTAATGCAGATTGCCCCCACATGTGGTCAGTTGAGCTCGAAAGACCTAAAAGTGTACAAGAAGGCCAGACAAGGCAGTTTACATGACACAGCAATGTTTATAAATATGGTCATTTACTATCAATGGTAACTTTACAAATGATGATTGAGCAACTTTTAATAGCTTTTAATCTTCCCACTCCTATCCACACTGTAATTACTATTGACCCATATTACCACTTACAATGACCATCAGTCGCAGGTAGTAAAGAACAACAAATCGTGTTGGTAAATAAATTGTTGTAGCTATTGATTGAAAATGACTGGGTCCCCGGCGTACCAAACTGGTGTTGTGACTGCCTGATATTATGTTGTATTGTGTTGTAAACTTTCATCATGCTATTGTCAACATGTAACACCGGTGATGAAATGCAGTTTAAAATCCCCGCCAAGGACGTATCATTTCATATTTTAGGTGGGATATACCTGACGGGACCCAGCTATAGCTACCATTGAGGTGTAGGAATGCGTGAAATTGGATTCGTCTATAGAGATTTTAAAAGTTGATAATGCTTAATTGAAGATGTAGAAGTAGTGTCTTTCAATTTCGATATTGGCAAGATGTGAATGAACAGTACCAGTATGTGGAATGCTTTGGTGTGATGCAAGATTTATTTAACCCTAGAAGAAATCAATTAATGTACATAAATCATTTAGTTACAGCTTCTCATTTTAGGTAAATCCCATAAGCCTTTGCAAGTATACCTGAGATGTCATCATTTGACGTCACACCGATTTGCAATGCGTAGCAACTATGTTCACTAAACGATGTGCGCAACGGACCTGATCGGTGTGACACATCAAATGATGACATCTCCGGTGTACTCGCAAAAATGAGATTTACCGAAAAGGTCTTCTCTGTATAGCATTACTCTAACTAAAAGTGGCAGTGGTTTGCTTAGCACCCCTCTAATGGACAGGGTATGAAATAATCTACATTATGACAAGTTACTTGGGTAAGAAATCATCTTTAAAATGAAAATGCACTGTTTGGATGCCAACATTTGGTAAAAAGAAGAGCAAACTTGACTAAACTAAAAGGAAAAAGTATCATGTGTATACTTATTATACATGATGTTATGTAATACATCACTCCTATAACAGGGACTGCCTTTTGAGGAGAGTGAGAACAATCGCTCTCTACTGCTCTCCTGAAATCTGATATAGAAGAGTGATTTTGAACTCTCCTTAGTTGACCATTCTCTCCTTATGTTCTATTAAAATTATATGCTCTAAACAGCTCTCCTTTAAGGCTCCAGAAGAGCTATTTTAAAATGCTCTCTGCAAATTCCAAAAGACAGTCCCTGCTATAAATATGATTACAAGTAACAATATGTCAGTGCCTTCCTATTTCAAGCCCTGTTCATTTGCAACATACTAAAACTCATGTGGCTTCATCATATACGGTGGTAACATTTGCTAACCTTAAAAGCACAAAAACACATAATTATGTGGTCCATGGAAGATAGTAAGCTTACCTACATGTAGTTTTAAAAAGAAAGGATTGTAGAAAACCAGTGAATAATGTACATGATGCTTGGATAGAAATAGCTGCGAGTTTTGGAGAAAAAACTATGTACACCCACATGTTGAGCAACAGCATCCACATACTCGTGTTGTTACATCCACAACTATTAAGGCTCGGAAGAAAGAAAGCATGGCTTGACCAGTATTGCATGTAAAATGTGTAAGTAAGCTTTTCTTCCATTGAACATGAAATTTTTACTTTAGGCCATGGTAATGAAATTTTTAGATTTGCATCCACCGTCCGCATGCTTCGAAACCTACCACATGGAATTTTCATTGTTTAAACGAATTTCATTATTTATGCAAAACAAGGGTCTGAAACAAAAAAATTAATGTCAAGTTCTGGGTCAACAAGCTGCTTGTGAACGCTTTATTTACGCAATAATCGGCTAGCCTAGGGCCTCCCTAGTACTAGTTCATGTCCGTATAATAGCTTCGATCTGTGCACTCAGGAATGATACCTCTGTTCAATGCATTCACTTTAAAATTAAAGCCTATCGGTACTGAAAGTAATAATGACAAATTAAAAACAAACGCATGTGATTTGAAGAAGTGACAGACGCAAATCTAAAACTTTCATTCCCATGACCTTAAGATGAGCTAGCCTGTAATTAAGTTTTGAAGATATTTGTCAAAAGTCGCATTAGTAGAGTGAAAAGATCCACATGATTCTTATAGATGAGTTGATTTAAGACAGGGGTTCTCAATAGGCGGCCCAACAGCCATCCGGCCCTCCAACCAATTAATTGTGGTTGGCCCTTGAACAGTATGAAAATTACAGTAAACTGTCAAACGAGAGGTCTGGGGTTCAACCTCATCCATTTAGGCTATAGGGTCTTTAGTTTTGCCCTGCAGTTGCCAGCTTGACCTTGGGGGCTATCATTTTTAGAAAGAAAAATAAGGGGGGGTCATAAAATCTTTGATGACCAATATTTAGGGAGTCACAAGATGACCATAGATAGTGTGTTTATTTTATGCAAAAAAACTGATTTCAATACAATTTTAGCCTGTTTAGGGGGTAAGGTATATCGGTGTTGGGGAGTAATAAAAAATATTTGTCGCCGAAATACTAGGGTGGTCGGTCACAATTCTATTGACGCCAACTTTTTGTAAATTTGGGACTCCCGCTCTGAAGAAAATGATAGCCCCTTAAGGAATGGGATATTAACGTTTAGTGACGTTTTCACATATTTTTTGTGGGAGCTGAGAGTACACCAGACCTATCGAATTGCATTCTGAATATGAGGAATGTACTGATGATATCAAATAATTTTGATTTTTTGAAATTTGCGATATAATACAAATTTTATGACAAATTATTAAAATTTGATATTTTTTAAATTTTTGATATTTAACAGTCCTCGTAGTAAACTTTATAAATCTAATGATATGTACTGAAAGTGTATGTAGCTGGGATGAAAAGTCGATGATCAATTGAAAATTTTGACCTTTTATATTATTGATATACATTTTTTTCCCAAAAAGACCTCTTTTTTTTTTTGGTGTTTTGGGGAAAAAATCCATATCTTCAATACAAGAGGTCAAAATTTTCAATTGATCGTCTGCTTTTCTTCCCAGCTACATACACTTTAAGTACATATCATTAGATTTATAAAGTTTACATACGTACTTCGAGGACTGTTAAATATCAAAAATATCATTTTTTAATCATTTGCCATAAAATGTGTTAGTGTATTATATCACGAATTTCAAAGAATTATTTGATATAAGAAGGACATTCTTCTTAGTATTCAGAATGCAATTCGATATGCCTGATGTGCTCTCATGGCCCACAAAAAATACTGTCCAAACATCCATACCCCATCCCTTAAACCAACATTTCTTACCAAAGTCAGCAAGACTAACTCACATGTAGAAGGCATATTTAAAATAAAAAGGGAAAGTGAATCCTGGTTTATGAAGCACTTTTAAAGTGAACTAAAAAGAAGAAGAGAAAAGTTTTGGCACTTTGTTGCTTTCTCCCTTGGATATTTAGTATTGACATTCAATTGGCTGTGCTGTACTGTGAATTTTTAGAACTTGATACATACATGAAATATTTGTGCAAATTACATTATCACCATTTCAGCAAGAACTTTTACCAGAGAATGGATCTGGATACAAAATTATACACATACCCACACGTACATGCATGCATGTATGTATTTGCCAGATTCTTTAGAAGTATTATTCATTCAGTTTCAAGGAATGACAATTTCTAACGTCAAGTGTAGGCCTATAGCAGTACCTTGTGTAACATGTAATGCACAAAACATGGCGGCAATATGCATAATGTCTGATCTCCCACTGATAAACCTGTCAATATTGTATGAGTCTTCATCTTATTTATATGAATGTTTTCTGTCAAATGATATTAACAATTAACTCTTAATGATATTTTACAATTGCAAGTTCCAAGAAGATTTTATACTATTACTTGGAAACTTGTAGTTGATGGTATCCTGGTGTGACAAACACCAGCAGTCTGTAGTCACACACAGTATGGCGTAGAAGGCACATGTACATACATACACGTAGGACTCCCAAGGCATCATGTACACTGTTTTGATAACTCACTGTCAAGTGCAAAGTTTACTTCCTTGTGTTCATTCATTGCACATATTAAACAAATACTAGGATATGGAAAGGGGAAATGGGGCAACTCTTCCCCCTGAGGTACAGAATATGGGCCTACCATCCATGAACTTGGAGGGTGAGGGGGGATAGGCCTGTACCCAGTATTGAAGGAAAATAGTTGCCCTACATGTACCCCCCCCCCATCCCCCCATTATAAACCATGTTTGGTAGTGTTTGTTTTATATTACACCATATGATGGAGACGTTCTAGGGAAATAGTATACAAATATTGACTGCTATGATTGAGGAGCATGGTTAAAATTAGGCCTATAGGCCCAAGGTGATCTCAAAACCTGTTAACCATGACTATGCCCGGAGATAAAAGTCGAGAGGCATAGTCTTGTCATTTGTGATTGGCCAATGAATTGGTATATAATTAGCTCATGAATATGTATAAAGTGTTATAAATGATAATCCAGATGCGTTGATTTGTTTTAGTCTCAATAATATTCTACACATTGCTTAGTTTTACCCATTATAGCAGATTGTGGGAGCAGATCAGTCCTGTAGATAGCACTTAAAAGATGTACAAGGCAGTGTCAATGTCTATAATACTTCCTGACCTTGCAACAGACACCTTGTACCTACTTGGTTACAAAATTGTCACTGATACATGTACTTGGTTAAGTGTTTTCAGAACACACTAGGAATATGGAAGTTGGAATTTAAGATACCTGTAAGGGTTGTGATACATCTTGATACCATTTTCTCCATTTTAGCTTCTCGTGTTTCAGAAATTCTGAAAATAATTGTAGTAAATTAAATCTTATTTCTAAAGCCATTCAAGCAGGAATTATCAGTGTGTAGACTTCAGTATCTTATTTTACTAGGCCAAATATATTTTGGAATATTTAGATTGTCAGTTTCTCACTTGTCCTCCCCCAGTCCTCCCTAATATAAGGAAGTGAAAATAGACAATGATAACCATATTATTATTGTTCAATGAGGTATAGTTGATTTCAAAAGCACTCAAAGACAAAATAGTACACAAAAGCTCCAACAATTTGAGGCTGATTAGGATAAATTTATGCAGTACTAATTGAGACTGTTGTTGAATGCACATGAAGTCGGGGCACCTAAAGTTACACAAGGCTGCAAAAAGTGGGGCAGCCATCACTTGTGATGCACATGAAGTCAAGTACTGCTTTGATTTACTATGGTTGTGAGAATGAGCTGCAACAGAAAATGAGACTTCATCAGTTCATCTAGTCCTTAAAGGGAAAAAAAGTAACATTTCGAAAAAAAGTTGAAATCTTCAATTTAGACTTCAAAACTGGACAAAAATCCAGTTTGACAAAAAATATAGAACTTTATTTTTGTCACAGAACTGTATTTTAGTCAACTTTAGGAATTTCTGCAATGTCAACAATTTCATAACTTTGTGATATTGTGTAATGCTTCCTCAATATTAAAGTTATCATTGACATCATGACATGTAACCAAATGCAGATCAACAATGGCTTTGTTCCATATAGCGATAGCTACATGGGTAAAACGACATAATAGCAGGCCTAATAGTCTCGATTTGTAAGGCTGAAACAGTACCTACGGCATAGACTGAAATGGTGACAACCAAAATTCTTGATTTTATGTGTCCGTATTTTTAATGTAACTGTGGTGTACCTTTAATCAGACACTTGTTTTGATACAAGGAACAAATAACAGGAACCTGCTTTCTCATTGATTAATTAGCTATTGATATATCTGAGTGTATTAATTAGTGTACAACCTAAGCTCTTATTATATTGACTGTATATGTAAACAGATTGTTAGAAAATGATCATGTAACAGAATTGTGCATGAGTATAATGACATGATACTTGACACAGAAACCAGTGATGGTGTCATGGTAATTAGTGTTAGCATAGAATTTTGGAGTTAATTGCATATTGCATGGGCATTTTACATGGATTTGCAGATGAATTTTAGTCTTTGTTCGTGGTGGTCTGATTTTGTAACTGATGTTATGCAATCCGTCATCAATTTTTAGGGGCAGTGCAATAATTACCAGCCTCCCGGTAGGGTAAAAATTCAAAAATGGCATGCCAAAAATTGCTCCCGCCCCCCATGGCCTACCAAAACTTGCTTGCCCCCTTGAACATGCCAATGTTGCATATTTTGAATGTTTCTGTATTGTTTTCCTAAGCCTTTTTAGAGTGTTTTATTTAAAAGGTGCCCCATCAATGTGTGCCAAAATTTGCTTGCCTCCCCCCCTTACGACCAGCCAAAAATTGCCCCCTCCCATTTTACCCTCTTCCCAGGGCTGCGAGCTCATAATTACTGCACTGCCTAATTCGCCAATTGATGCCATTGGGCAATTTCAACTGAGTTACAACTTGCAAGTTAGGCTAAAAAGTGGCAATGGGCAGAAATATACACATGTGTTACTATCCGTAGAATGTCGTTTTGTAGTTTAGTGTATTTTCCTAGACATACTCAGCAGATCTATATACCAATGAACTAATTGACTGTTGTTGTATTTTTTGGTTGAATTGCAGGATTACGTTCCCACCCAACAAGATATTCTTCACTCACGTAAAGCTACCAAGGGAATCTTAGAGCACAGCATAGATATCAAGAGTGTACCATTCCGCTTTGTTGATGTCGGAGGCCAGAGATCGCAACGACAGAAATGGTTTCAGTGCTTTGAGGGCGTCACCTCAATCTTGTTTCTGGTGTCATCGAGTGAGTTTGATCAGGTGCTGATGGAAGATCGTCAGACCAACCGTTTAGTAGAATCTTGCAACATATTTGACACTATAGTCAACCACAAGTACTTTGCCAATGTCTCTATCATATTGTTCCTCAACAAGACAGACTTGCTAGAAAAAAAAAGATCAAACACATCAGTATCAAGACGTGGTTCCCTAACTTTCAAGGAAACTCTGCTGATATAAACACAGTACAGGCCTTCATCCTCAACATGTTCGACATGAGGCGTCGGGAGAGAAGCAAAGCCTTGTTTCATCACTTCACAACGGCAGTAGATACGCAGAACATCAAATATGTTTTCCAGGCTGTTAGAGACACAATATTGGAAGAAAACCTCAAGAGGCTAATGTTGCAGTGATGTAGGATGATTGTGTTTTTCTACATCAGAATGCTGCACTATAATGTACCCATTTATGCAACAGCCATTTCTCTACTATCACAAGCTAGCGTTACCAGCTATCTGGATGATGACATACTTCACAGTAATTTGTGCCTATATTGGAATTAATCATTTTTCACACAAGTGAAAGGATCATACACATCTACCACATGTTGTGCCATACTGCCATTTATAGACCGTGGAAATGTAATGTTTGGTATTGGTTGCCTGACTGACCATAGCTCAGATGCCCCCTTTCCACACTTAAAATATTTGGAGTCTAGAAATTCTATTATTAACATAGATATTTCAAAAATCTTTCCTTATCCACATGCATATATGAAACTGCAATTTTGCAGCAAAAACAATCTCCAAATTGTATGCAGGATTGCAGGTCACATTTATCCAGAAGTAACTTCTTAGTAACATGATTTAGACAGTCGTGGACGAGCAATGCTTTGTTTATCATTCAAAGTAAATCAATAAAATAAAGTAATTTTCCAACCGACCATACAACATATGTAATGGCTGAACTCTAGCCAAACAATTTTTCAAGGCCTTAAAAAAGCTACATTGCTTTTCAGTCGTCAAATGGACAAATGTATGGGTAGGACAAACTCGCAATTTAAAGGGGCAACAATCACATTGGTTTCATGTGTGAAATTTGGTCAACTAACTCAACTTAATATTTATTGTGAAAATCCTGAGCTGTGTGATTCTATGTTTAAAGCGGAATTGAATACAAACATGTTTTCTCTCTCTAAATATATATTTTTAATTTACACACCCCAGGATTCTCATAATACAACATTGATGAAGTCACCAAATTTTACACACATAACCTATGGGAACAAATTTTACGGCTATCCACAATGGTCAGGGAATATGCCACCCCTAACAATAACCTGCAGAAAACTGGGGGAAGCCCCAATGTGCAATTGTGATTTTTTTTCTACCCATTATATCAACGTTCTAGTACTAGTAAGAGCGCATTAAACATGAAAGTTCAAGTGCATGTAGTATGCAGTACAAGATGGTGTCTTAATTGCATACCAGGGACGTGTGTCTCTTTTGTTCATTCAACTTTGGTACCAACAGTTAATAAATCCTGTGCACCTGACTATGTGTACATTGGAACTTAAAATAACTTGGCATGCGACTGACATCAAAAAATACTGCATGTTACATGTACTTGCTTAACCTAGGTTCATCTAAAATGATCAAATGATTTGGCTGCTAATTATTAATTGTGCATACTGATTTCAACACGTATCATGTATGATGAGGTATTGTTAGCTTGTTATTAATCAAGTTATATGATCATAATGATATCGTCATATCGATGAACTTGCAATCTTCTTCACATAAACTTGGTACATGTATATGAGCGAGCACACATGCAACTTATGTATGGCAGACATTCTCATGGTTTGGTATGAAATCATTAATGCGTGCAGACAGACATTTTCATCCATGATTATGTTGCCTGAATAGTATTTTCCAAACAGATTGTGTATTTGTGCTATTGTTTATAATGATTGCTTCCTTAAAATTCACTGTGTCCATAGATTGAGCAGATTAATCACACATTTGCAAAGTCCTTATAGTTTTTATATAGCTATGTTTCTTGCATATTCAAGAGGGCTGATTATTCCATGGCACATGCTGGACAAATCACATGTATGCCCATGCATTTACATAAAATGCACTGCAATTGGGCTTTGGAAACTATACGAGTGACAAATGTAGCATGATTTTGTCTGTAGCGCTTCATGGGGCAATTTTTCCAGAAAGACCGGCTCTGATTAGGTGGAATGTTGGAAGTTAGTGATTAATCTGTCCATCTAGTCATCTCTACATTGAATCCAAAAACTGATCATATGTTTATATTAAGAGTCATTGGCTTCGAGATTGTTCATCAGGTGACTGAGTGGCTCAGGAAGCATTTCAAGAACCACTATTCTTAGACTCGGTGCATGCATACGATCATTTTACAATCATAAGTGCACAATCATTTTGAAATGAGTATTGTGTGTCCTTTCAGTGTGTATGCGCACATGGTGACGAAGTAATGACTGCGTGAACGCTCTCATCATTCAAGTGTAATTGTGTTGTAATTGGGAAATTATGACAGAATGACGAAAAAATAATCACATGAACCAGGTCTTAGACTTGAAATTGTCACATTTGCAACAAGAAGCACCTATTTGTGTTAGTTGTATTAAGTAACATCCTAAAAATGACACATGCGTGTGATAATTGCTGGTGGGGATAATAAGTATGCCATGGCATTTCCCTGACTTAGGCTGGATTCATTAGTCCATTTAATGATGTATAGATCTGAATGATTGAACTACCCAAAATTTCTGTATGCACATCATGTATAACATGTGCCTCAACGTAATCCCGAGTGGGAATCATTTGGCATGTTTCATAACATGCGCACAATGGTAATGCTGATCATGGTATTGAAATGTGCTGTTGCATAATGATTTTTTTTTTGTATATTTAGAATTTGAATAATTAAGGACCATTATGGGGAGTTGATTCACTCACTCAATGGGCTATTCCAATTGAAATCTACACTACCCCTATAAAAGATTTAGCTATTTAAGTGTTCCACAGAGGGAGTATGAGTTTTGAATAGAATAGACAGCTCCATTTGAAATACTCACTCCAGCTGTGGAAGATATACATGTAGGTAAAGCCATAATCAGGGTGAGTATGAGTTTCAAAATGATTAACCCTGACCAATTACATTCGAAAAACATACTCCCCCTGTGGAAGATATTTCCAAAATCTTGCAAGGGGGTAGTGTGGATTTTAACTGGAATAGCCCAATGATAGATAAGTTGTTGTAAACCTTGAGCAGGATGCATTCTTGTTTGCAATAATGCTGCCATATTGCATGCTGCTTGGGTTTATAAGAATTTAGTCTATGTGTGAATCACTTCCTAAGAACAACAACAACAAAAATGCCTTTAGCCAATGTGCATTTTCGTCAACTATAATTGTGGTTATTTTCATAGGAATATTATTTTTACCTTTAAGAATCAAATAAAAAACACCAATAAACATTTCAGGTAGCAATGTTATTTTGCTAAGCTGTACAGAAGCTGATTTCATTCTGGATCAATTTATATACAAATTTGGCTATACATGCATATATTCTAAAGTACAAACAAATTTTTATATGAAAATATCCACACTTATAGTGCGTGTGGGATCTGTGGAGCCAGATTCTGTAATATGATATCTTGTATAGTAGTCATTTGCATAAGGTGATTTGCCGGCTTAATTGGCTTTATTTAGTCTTGCTATATTTACACTCTCTTCATCATCATTTATTCTATTATTATCATTTATACTCATCCCTCATGTGCTTATTCCTGATCAAATGTGTGGGACGATTGCTATGAGAACAAACAAATTCAGTAAATTATTAAATTAGAGCAAAATTTATGAGTGACTAAACAGTAACTTAATACACAATATTACAGTGCAGTTTTTATTCCTCAGTGCAACTGAATTTTAAATTTAAAGCAAAAGAAACAACAGGTTTTTTTACTAGTATAATATCAGGATGTGATTTTTATTCATCAGGCAGGCAAACCTTTAAACACCAAAAAAGTTATCAAAGAAAGAAACTGATTGGATGTTTGCTCTGCAGTAGGTCACAATAATGCAAAGTCATCATGCTAATTTGAAAAGCATTGACATTGTGCTACACAGGCTTGAAAAGATGAATTTAAAATTTGCCATACTATGTATTTTTTGTGCAATGTTTACCCATGGATAATACAAAGTCTTACACACACATATGCAGTCATATTTTCTCTAATTAACGCCCATTTAATAAATGCCTCAACAATTTCTTTTCAACCAAACTGTCCTATAAATGCTGAAAATGCTATACAGAATGTCACTCGTACGTTCAAACATATGCAATTGCCGGTTTGACGAATTGAAATATATATAATTGATCTACCCACGGTAAGCTGCCAAATTATGACAAACAAGTTTTTTTTTTTAAATAGAACAAAAAAATTATCTCTTCAATTTCACAAGGTTTCTCATGTTTACTGCATGCATCCATTGTTACTGACAATGTTTATGTGTGAAAATCCTTTTTGTTTGCAGAGCACCGCAGTTGACTGCAGTAGTACTAGGCGGACAGAACTACCAATGTTTTTTAATTAAAATTGTAATAAAAAAATGTTTATAAACTCCTCCATTTTGGAAAATAAATAGCTCAGGGCATTTATTAGAGAAAACATGACATGTAACATGAACAATGATGCACTACTTGTTAGTTTTATTTGCCTTACCATGACCCATAACAAACACACACACGCTGCCAATATTAGTATGAATAATATGAAAAATCTCTCCTACACATTTGCCTACAATTGTATTGTTAGTGATTGGAAATCTTTTTCAGCGGTGTTTGGGAATTTTTATTCGGCTCCCGTGTAATGATATTTGCTGAAAATTGCTGTCAGAAATCTTGTGTTACTGCCACAAATCTAACTGAATACATTAGCCAAATGAATTTCTAATAGACATCAGATCAGATTTTAAAATCCTATACTCACAAGGCCTTGCTTTGGCAGCGTGGAAGATTTATGATGGCGTTTTTTGTTCTTTCTGAACTGAAATACCTTGTTTTTGTACATCATTCATAGGTATAGATTTCAACTTGTAATGGATATGAGGAACAAAAACTAGAGTTGCTTTCTCCCTTGTGGAATAGGCACACATACGATTTTGGGATGAGAGACATAATGCTCATTATAATATTATATTATTAATGATTAGGCTAGATAAAACTGAAGCAACTCACTGGACTCAATTGTCTTGTAAATTATCTGTATAGGGTGAACAGATGAACGATGGCTCCTTTTTGTTATAAATGAATATATATGTAATATGTAAATATAATATTGTAACATTTTCAAGTGATACTTGTTTATTTTTATGCAACTGTTTTTTGTGTAATCACAAATTTGAGGGAGAGGGCCGGGAATTACTGTGTATGAGAGGTCATATGAATAAGTGATCATGCTATTTTTATGTAGGTAATTTATGATGACTTATGAAGCTCCCATTGTATATCGTCTGCTACTTTTAAGTTCTGTAGTTGTCATCTAGTGTGTAGCCGCTGTAGTAATGTATTAATATAATTCCTTACTAAAATGAGCCGAGTAGAGTTCAGAATCACAATTTAATTAGAAGGCATAACTGTTGATTGTATATCCTATTGCAAATGAATTGCTACGGTGCTACCTGCATTTTTTTTCGCGCTTTGCTTGCTTGCATAAATGGTTTAGTTGTGTGAACTTAACTTCCTGGACACTACTGGTCATCTAACAGCATTTCTGATTGGTTGATAACTTGAAATGCTCATTTCAAATACCAATTATGACTAGGCTTTAAACTAATGGACAAACTTGCATTTGCAGATTATCTTATTAATACCCTCCTTGATTGGTTCAAAATTGGACACAATATTCATTTTGGCCAATTGGCAGTTAGTTCTCATGGGGTTAACATGATCATCTCATCTCTTTATTAATATTTGTTACTCGTTAGGGTGTGTAAGTATGTTGAATTGGTGTTTGCTATCACCCATGATGATTATTTACCTTAATTCATTTAACTTGTGACTATACATGTAGCTATTGCCTCTTAGTGATTGTTAAGGTGGTACTACACTCCCTGATAAATTTTGTGACTAATTTTCCATTTTTCTCAAAAAATAACTACACATTTGTAACAAAAGTTACATGTACCTATATTATAGGGGCAAGGAATCCAATTACTTCAGTGAAATTTCAGTGATTCAAGACAAGTGGTTCATTATATATGTTAAGAAATGAGGTGGTACCTCTTTTCTTACCATAAATAACATACCGCTTGTTTTGAGTCACTGAAATTCCAGTGTAGTAACTGGATTCCTTGCCCCTATAATATACATAACTTTTGTTACCAGTGTGTTGTTATTTTTTGAGAAAAATGCAAAAATAATCACAAATTTATCAAGGGGTGTAGTACCACCTTACATTGTAATACAATGACTTGGAAGTTAGAGCGGGCAGATATATCACTGTGAATTAATCGCTCGTACACCTCTTTGTCAATTTCCCTTTCAAATAGCCAATACCACAAATACTGCCATTTGGTGCAGCCCATTTCAGATCAATTAATTAAAGGGATCGGTCCTTTTCTCAGGAATTCAAAAAATTGCCTATTTGTTCCTATTTATGTACGGTCTACAGACTGAATTATGTAGTGCATTACTGCTAGATAACATACCTATAATGACCTGATCTTTCATTTAGTATTGTAGTTACCGTATATCACATGAATATGTAATTGGTAGTCATTTTATTTTTAAGCTTAGGTTGTGTTCATAAACTAAAGAGATACAGGCCAATCACCAACTGGCAAAATTCCCTTTCATCACCTGTTGATGTGGGCCAATCGGAGTGTGAGAGTTGTACCTGCTACGCACATACCACATATTTTTACAGTCTTTCGCGAGACACACAACATTGTGCTATCGCATAGCGCAACGCTCTCGCGTGATTTGTTATATACGTTCGATCGAACGATCAGCCCTACGAATATGCGAGAATTCTCAGCATAAAAGCACAGACTACTTTGCCTATTGGTGATGGCTTGTATGTTTTTTTGTCTCTGGTATAATTTTGTCAAGTGGAAAACCTAACAAATCAATTAGGCCCTAATAATCCTTTGCACTAATCTGCCATCTTGCCGAAATACTGTTCTCCTTGCAAACGCATACACAAAAATGAACAGTTTTTATGCTTTTCTAGCAATGCGCCAGAAGGTTTTTGTAAGTCTACATGGTAATTAAATCACATGGTATAAAACAGTGCACACAAAATTCACATTGGGGTAGAACCTCACCATGAGATGACAGTGCAAAGGGTCGATAGCAGGTAACTGGAATTTTCAAGATGGTGCTGTCAGCCAGGCTAGCTGCAGGAAGACATTTGTTAATCTTCCATATCTTCGCGTATTTGTTTCTTCCATATTTTGGCATCTTCTCTCCTCAAAATTTAATCCACCATTACAAACAATCAGTGCTCATCTATTTTATGCTTGATACGTAAAACAAACAAAAAATACTCTGATTGTTAATTGTAATTCAAACTTTTACATTTTTATTACTTGATTAGCATTTTTTAACATACTGGTATATGGTATGAATTATGGCCATACCAGTACTAAACCACCGGTGTTTATTGTATTTCCTGGTCTTAACATAGTTTGGTGTTATCTAGTATCAGCTCGAGGCTGGAAATAAAAGTTAGTCAGTGCCACACTTTATATCTTGGGTAATACCCTGTCTCTCACTCTGCTTGTGCAGAAAAGTATGACTCTATGAATGTGTGCCATATTTGGCCATAAAGTGATGTATGAAAGACCAAAATGCTGACCAATTCTTTGATATAAATTATCTGTTTATGATTAGTTTTTAACTAATTTTACAGTAGGTTCTTGTTGAGTCAAATAAAAATTGATATGTTTCCTCAACAATTCCATCTTTAATTACTCTTGAGAAAAGTGCTTTGGTTGAAAATGTTAATTCTGAATTTTTATTTTTGTAATCAAAATGTTCAATGGTTCTATTTGACTTGATCAAAAGTAAACAGGTATAATGAAAATTCCATATTGTTTGGATTGGTCTGCCATTATTTGTATGTGTATGAAATTTCCAACATTGAGGAGAATTGTTTTATAGTAGTGTCAGACAAGTTCACTTAAAATATTGTAGCCTTAGAGCCCACGCATGGCTTGACATAAATCTATTGTCTGACATCGCTGAATTGGGATGATTGAAATTTACACAAGTGAAATTTCAATTTTAATCCTGGTTCACTTGAATCAAGTCGGAACCAGGACTTACATTGAGCCTATTGCAACTGAATATTTGTTAATAAATTCTTGGACTGGAATGAAATCATATTGTTGGGAGAATGCAAGAAAATCTGAAGTGCATTAAAGACACTATTAAATGATAGTCTTGTATTCTCATAATTATATGAGATCACTGTGTAACTGATGTTTAACCACCAAGTTCTAGCATAAGCAGACAATGATGGTGATAAAAAGCAATGCCTTAACCTCATGCTTATTGATAACAGGAGATAATAGGTCAATTACAGGCATGAAATTACGCCTTCTGCTTGCTCCTATTCATTTACATGGTCATATCTTTCACATTGATTACCATGTAGCAATAAAGATTATGAAGTGCACTAAACCTTCTGACCTCAGTACATTACCCAACATTTATTGTGCTGAGATATGTGGGTATCATTTCACTCTTTCTCTCTAGTGATGAACCCTGTCAACCTTGGTTATCATTCCTTTAGCAGTGCGAGAAGTATGCAATCTATACAATGTGACATGGTACTGCAGGTATTTGAACCAAGATAGTTAGTTGTCTTTGCCTTCTTCAGTGATAGAATAAGCAGGCATGAACATTTTCAGCATTCTAGCGGATTGCAGCATTTTCAGTGTATTTGTCAGCCTATTTTTTTAATCAAATTCAGAGAAAATGGTGAAAAAACTTTTAGTATGGTTTTCAGTATTTTTGTCATGATCAGTTTTCATGTCTGTAGAAGACAAAACCAGTTATGTCTTTAAAAAGTGATGACATGTATTATGACAAAGTAGAAAAATTTCAATTTACAATTGTAGCACTGTCAGAAAAATTACATTGGCCGGCCTGTGTTTAGGATAGAAAACAGAATATGAACGATTCTAACCTCCCACCTTAAATGTCCAATTAATGAAGCATTTGGAGTACACCAAACCTGTTGCCAGATAGGAACCATGTACCGTGAGCTAAGCTTCCTTTTTGCAATTATATACAAGATATTAAATGAATTTTAAGATCAGTTTAAGAGTTGCATGATGTGAAATTGTTACCTGTATACGTATATGAAGCATCGATATTGTCATTTTCTAGGAATTAACACTCTCTTTTGATGGTTTAGGTAGGACTATATCATTAAAAAAAATAATTTTGCAATATTTTTATGGTATATTTAATTGGTCCTGAAGAAATTAACAACAGTTCTTGGAATTAGATCTTTGCCTTAATTTAAGAGTCAGAGGAGATGCAATGAACCTTGCGATTTTCAATGTTGTGAAGCAAGTTGTTGTAGTAGCAATTATTTTGTTTAGGAAGAGTTCCTATATGCTCTGGGGCAGTTAACTTTCATGATGTGAATATGGTTGGTCTCAGTGGCGTAGCGTCATAGGGGCAGGGGGGCACTTGCCCCCCATTGATTGCAAAATTTAGAAAATCCCATAGGAAAATTGCCAAAAAATGGCTTGTGCCTCCCCAATCAGACCCTGTGCCCCCCTCCAATCATGGTCGGTGCCCCCCTCCCAATCGGATGACCCAAGCTACGCCACTAGTTGGTCTACCATCAGATACCTTGAGAAGTAAATATATTTGGGGTAATTTAATTTACTAAATTGGAGTTTAACCTAATTTTAATTTATTGTTTTACAGTGCCTAATTCTGATTGTGTGTAATTCATTCACAGTCATGTGGTTTATAGTGTGCGAAAGTTTTTGGTAATAAAAATGGGGCTGATCAATTACAGCCTCAGTTTAATAAGGAAAAGTAAAATAGTTCACTAAATGTGACACCATACCATGTATTTTATACTGTTGTACATGTACATTGCAGTGTACATGCATGCAGTACATGTACATGCATATCCACTGAAAGGAAGTATGTGATGGTGTATTGTTCCTTTATGCCGCAGTGCCATTGTTGACCTTCCAAATATAAAGGGAAAAGTGAAAGAACAGTAGGTTTAAAAAAAAGATTATTAAAAAATTCAAATGTGGTTGGAAATTTCCAGAATTCCAAGAATTAAAAATTCCTGATTGCATAAAACGTTTCAAATCAGGATTTCCATGTACCTACTCCTTCATCACAAATAGTCCCAGTTTCCTACTTTGCTATACTTGTTATATTTTCTGGTGCTTTATTTGGAATTCCTTTTTCAATGTAGAATAGTGCATACACATGCACAGTATACGGAATATATAGTAAGGTATTCTAAAGGATAACCCCTAATTTGGTGTTTGCAGCTCACATTGTGAGTGATATATGATTTGGACACAACTGCAATGAATTATGCAATGGATGTTGGTCAGTTATAAAATTTCAGCTTGGAGTGTGAGAAACCAATTACAAAGGTGTGTGAAGGGAAGGGTAAACTTTTATGTGCCAAAAATATCATTGTTAAACCATAAATCTTTTCTCAATTGTATTATCAAACCGGTATGCATTTGATTGTGTTTAGGACTGATGATTCGCAATGGGTGAAAGCAGAGTGAAAGTAATTAGTCAGTTATCTGTTCCAACTTCAGGTGTTAGAGTGATTTGATGCCCTGTTCAATTCTTAGTAAATCATTGATTACATGTTTATGCGCTCCATTGCACTTACACCAACAAACCTCCTCTGACAGTGAATAGAATTTATCCAGCGTGATGTCACAAGGTGTCACCGTAGCTGGAAATTATAGGGCGATTTCACGAAAGGTCATTAGTTTAAATCTGCCTCCAGAAGACATGATGTGTGCATAAAGTTCAAAGAAATCCCCAGTTGAAGTGGTATTGATGGACTCATTTGCTTTGTACTTGTTCAGTGCATCATGTCTTCTGGAGGCAGATTGGAACTAATTATATACCTTTCGTGATATCACCTTATAATAGCATCATTAACATTGACTCCTGACGTTTTGAATGAAGTGACAAGTGCATTCTACATGTATTGTTCATTTAAATTTAACAGCTAAAACTGTGTACTTAGTGAACCTTATTAACGTTTTAAGTGTTGATCTGTGTTTTAAACGATAATCTTGCATGTGTATCCAGAATGCATTTAGGGGGGCTGCTGACCTCTTTACAAGTTTTGTAAAATTCTCGAGTGCATTCTTGAGCGCAGTATGTTCTCACTATACAGAATGATTTATGAAAAACCTTGATTTTGGTAAGCATGTCTTTTTACTCAAGAGCTACTGTACATGTACATACTAAGATATTCTAAAGGACATGATATCAATATACATACAAATTCTCCTCACAAATTGAGGAGAATATTTTTTGAGGAGAATTTAAGAGACTGAAGTGGTCAGCATTTGCATAAATTTTTGTAACTGGTAAATTATATACAAAAATGGTTTGGTTTAGTTCATTTGTCATTTTAATGCAGTCTACATGTGACTTTCCCAAAATTATCATCATGTTATATAGCTGTAGTAATTAAAAGCACATAATAGAGTAGTAAAGCTCGATCCTGCAATCATTGTCATTGTATCGTATTTTCCATATTGGATAAGTCATTAACAAACATATTTTTAGTTCTGTATCACTATGCAAATGGGGGCTATTTAATCTATTATCAATATTGTACAGTATATATATATAATGAAGAAATCCAATGTAAAACTTCTTTTGTATCACTGAAGGACAAAAAAACCAGAAGTACTACTTTCTGCGAAAAAAATATAGGCAATATTAATTAAATCGAAAATTCCCATTTTCAGGTTTTGGAACAGTGCATAATTTTGACCTCAATAAGTGTGTAGAAGGTTTCACTAATTATACGGGATAATATGTCAAGAATGAAGCATAAATTTGTAAAACGTGGCAAAATTATGGCTGACAAAATAGTAGACTTTGGCATTCCCTGTAATCCTTTGTGTGAAAGAATTGAAGTGCTTCCTCAAATGTCAGTGCACATCATTATTAGCAAATGTCATTTATTATTAAATGTCATTTATCAATATATATCAATGCTTGATATGACTCTTTATTCTTGAAACTGTATCACGTAACATGGGCGCAACCATTACCATTATATGCTTCTACAACTGTTTTCATGTTTTCAATTCTTTTGTAAGTAATTCCAAAAATGTTCCATTGGTGTGTTTCTACTGGTGTGTTTCTACTGGGGCCACCACAGCTTCTTATCCACCATCACACATGATTCTTCTTCATTGAACAGAAGAGTAATAAAACTTGATGAATACTCAGTAGTTTAGGGAACAAACCAAAAGATCGATGACGTCCTATAAACGTAACTAGTTTCGTTTCTCAGCCGACCCCCTCCCTCCCTGCCAGAAACGTAATAATGAAATGTTGAAAATTTTGACATTATAATGACACATTCTTCAGACCGATGTTTTGGTACAAACGTAATTGAGTATTTTTACCTCCTCCCCCCTAAACGAAACTAGTTTCGTTTATAGGACGTCATCGATCTTTTGGTTTGTTCCCTTAGGCTGTTGCATGCTGCTGTGACTTGGTGTTATGATGGGTAAGGAATCTGTGACATGTTACCGAAATGATGCTCAGTGGAAACAAAGATTAATCACAGGCTTGATCCCGAACATGTCAAGTTGTGCATCAGGAAATATGAAATAGAATGCTGAAAAGTTGCATGTGGATTTCAAGTATTGTTATGAGGAAATGTAATTACTCAAGATGGCATTATTGGTTAATGTAACCAAAGTATTTTGTCAGCCATGATATCGTCATTGTCAAAATTATGATAAAAAGGTTTTTTTAAATAATAGTCCCTGGAGGTAACAGATTTAAAAATACACTGGTAATTTTACATCAAGACAGTTTAAGTTTTATCCACTGCTTGTAAACTAAATCTTATTTGCATGTTCATTTTATTGTAAACTCGTAATTACGGTTTTGTTTGGAGATTATGTTTTGACTACTACACTACACACTCTCTTTCTTATGCTACTGCTAGTGTCTTAATAGTAATATGTGGCGTCCCTGCGTGATGCATCGGGTATAGAACAATATTCTAACAGTGTTTGTTCTGATTGGCTTCAATTCCTGTCTGAGGGAGTATTTTACTTTTAATAGAGAGCTTGCGATCTTCAAACGTACCTATCATACGCCTGTGCATGTATTCAAAAACCTGTCACATGAGAGTGATTTTGAATTGATGCACGGGCGTACAATATGTACATTTGGAAATCGTAAGCTCTTTTTCTGAGTAAATCATTTTTGAGGAATAATGGAATTGATAAAGTTCCTTACACCAGTCAGTGCACCTAAAGAATTGGCTCACTATAAAAAAACATAATCATGTAAAACATACACTTTTAAGAGTATGACCCTGTCCCTCGAATGTGTTCCCAGTGACTGAGTGAGCGTATTATGTAGTGTGTCCATTATTTCACTAGCACCACCATGTAAGAATGTACATGTAATACCACCTGTATCATTTACATGTAAAAGTCTTCATATCCGTCAATATTATACAGCAATGTTCGTTTTTTGTTTGTTTGTCATTATGTATATTGCCTCATTGAAGAATATTAGTGATCTTCATATTTTATTGAAAATGGGAAAAGTTTGGTTGATGTTGTTAGCTATTGTGTACTCAGATGTCAAGAGCTGATAATATTGATTCTTGTTTGTACGATTATTATTAAATACAATGGACAACACCATTGTGGGTGAAGTTTATTATAAAAATAAACATGTGTATTCAGTCTTGTTCTTTTTTTCTATGAAATCTGTATAGAATCTACATTGTAGTGCATCCACAGACTACTACAGACCATTCGCAACCAGTCAAAGCCCCCTGTGTTTTGTATGCTGTGAATTCATGGGCAGTGCCGCCAACAAGGGGGTGCACTACCTCCAGGCCCGGCGTCCTAGGGAGCCCATAAAAACAAAAGCAGAGGAAGATACCTCAGGGGGCCCGTAAAAAAGGGGCTTCGCAGGCGTTCATTGTACCTGGCCCGTAATGGCTCTCGGCGGCACTGTTCATGGGGGCCAATTATTCCATTGTGCCGTGTCTAACAATCATGTTGAATATAAAAGATATGTTGCACTGAATATTGTACTTCAAATAAAACGTCTGAAGCGGTCCTTCCACAAAAGGCCTCTCTAGGAGTTGGCAATCTTATTGAAGTGGGTAGTAGGCACCAAACTAGGGGGAATTGCCAGTGCTGGCTTGGCAGTTTACTATGTAAAATTTCAGGGAGGTGGGAGATATAACCCCTGGGGGTATAACTTTGAAATTGTCCTGTTGACTCACTCTCAAGATAACCATCAGAAGGTTAATTCTGGTTTTAAACAGGTCTAAAATATAATGACTGATAGATTATGCACAAACCTCCTCTTCACTAGAGGTTTTTATGTATGTACCGGTATGTTTGCTTATTTCCAGAGATTGCCCGCATGACACAACAGTTGATGCAGGCAACATCAAGAAAGTGTTTGATACTGTTCATGACTTAACTACGCAATAAAGTCCCATCTTACATTTGTGTAGGGTAAAATTTACATGCCATCCTATATCAATACATGGTGACTCACCAATAAGCGAGTTGCTGTGTGCCCTAGCTGGTCTATCCTCTTTGAAACAAAAACATTACACACACAAAAAAAGAAAACATTATTTTAAAATCACCCATTCACATCCATGTAGCTTTTACAGAGATAAATAGCTCTTCTAATTGAGATGTTCAATTTCAACTAAATCAAGAGCATTAATTTCTGTAAAAGGATTAAGTCATGATAATGTGAATTTTATATTAATTCTTTGAAAGATAGCATTATATTTCTACAGGCTGTGCTCTACATGAAGCTAATGGAAGCATCAATTTGAAGCTTGGAACCTACCCACCTCAAGCCTCGGCATATTGTCGATTCGATGACGATGATATGAGGTCAACAAAAGTATGACCTCAATCTTCGCATCAAATCAATGTCAATAATATGTCAAGGCTTGAGGTAGGTAGGTTCAAGCTTCAAATTGACGCTTGCATAAATATAGAAGTAGCCAGTTATACGCGACAAGAATAGTTTGATCTTTAAGCAGGTAACAAGTGGCAATAAGGTTTTGAAAACTAATCCGATAGTAAACTAGCGACATTTAACTAATAGCGTTAATCCTGCAATCCGCTTTCCTGTTTATTAGCAACATGGTGTGTAACAATAGAATGACCACACTGCAAGTCTCATCAAGCTGTAGGGGTGAGTGTGCATAACTTGTCTTATAACTTACTGTATGTAACACACTAATACGGTGGTGGTATATTAACACAGCATTTTTGTAAGTTACCATGCAAGATTTGTGACAAATTGTTGGACCAGCATCTACTTGGATCAGGATAATATTATATAATTAATTTTTGAAAGGTTGCTAATTTCTTATGAAGTTTGAATGCCAGAACTTTTTTTGATCGATTTCATTGTACATGTATCAAAATGATTGATGCTAATACCGATTTCCAGTAAACCATAAACAAAACTGTTATATTTAATGTGAAACAGGCCCATAATTTCAAATGGATGTATTGCATTTAGATTAGAAGAGTTACAATGTAGTTCCAGAAGGTAGTGTTGTCATGACAAGTTTGACATGAGTTGTAGGCCTCTACAAGCTATTATTTACCATAACAATGCTGCATAACAATATGCAGACTAACAATGCTGCATAACAATATGCAGACTATTGTTCTTATTCGGGAAACAAATGCGCACACAGTATTGTTACTGTTGGTTTGCTTTGTAATGGTGCATTAAACTGAAACTAAAATACCTATAGCATTGCAATATCGCACAAGGAAATCAGATACATGTGTTTGTGGACTTAACACGGTTTGGAAATAAGCTCTTCATATATTGGTGACAAAGTTGTAAACGCTTCATGTAGTAGGACCAAAAGCTAAGGATAAATCAGCAAGCATAATTGATCATTTGAAGAGCAGATAAGGAAAAATTAAAAACACTTTTTATTTAGAGTCATTTCTTCATGTTGAATAATGGGTTCTCAGTTCATTGTACCTATTCCGCTTCATTCCTTGTTTTAACTTGGGTGAAGGTGGGGTCCTTGTCAGCAAATACATACTGCTACAGTGCTACACTCATACTAGGGTTACTGGTCCAACAGTGCAAGTTGAAATTGAAGCAAGCAATTTGCATCTTCATGATGAATGTTTGACTACACATCAAAACAAAACAAATTTGATAATAATTTATGAATATGATTTTATTGCAGGACTATATGCCATCCCAACAAGATATTCTCTACGCACGAAAGGCTACCAGGGGTATAACGGAGCATATTATAGAAATCGGCAACAAAAGTCGGACTGTGCCCTTCCGTTTTGTTGATGTTGGTGGCCAGCGCAGTGAACGTGTGAAATGGTATCGCTGTTTCACTGATGTGACCGCCATCATCTTTCTAGCCTCATCAAGTGAGTATGATCAGTTCCTCATGGAGGATCGAATGACCAACAGAATGGTGGAGTCCGTCAACATCTTTGATACAATAATCAATCACAAATATTTCCAGAAAGTAGCGGTCATTCTTTTCCTCAACAAGACTGATCTTTTAGAAGAGAAAGTGGACCAGGGTGTTAGGATCAACAAATGGTTCCAAGGCTTCAAAGGAGATCCAGCAAGTTTAGGTGATGTCCAAGGGTTTATTCTGGCTATGTACAATTCACGACGTGAAGATCAAAATAAGTCGCTTTACCATCATTTCACAACAGCAGTTGACACAGGCAACATCAAGAGAGTTTTTGATGCTGTTCATGAAATCATCTTAGAAAGAAATCTGGAAGCAACGCTTGGCCAAGGAGCTAGTGATGGAGAGGGACATGCGCCTTATTAGTCTGAAAGTGTAATGACAATAAGCAAACTCTAGAAATACATTTTGCTGTATTCATGGGAGAAAGAGACAACCACAACCACAAGTTTTAATCTTTGGTTTTAATATTAGCTTCTATTCAGAACTGAACAAATGAAAGACAACTCAAAATTTTTTACCCATTGTTTTGATCCACTCCATTCTGCTGTCACTATCACTCTTCTTGTCGTAGAAACAGACCTGCCAACTGTCCCTCATTTTGAGGGACTGTCCCTCATTTGGGGGTTTTCCAAAGTGAAAAAGAGGGACAGTCCTGTTTTCTGACAATTTCAGTGAGGGCAAATGTAAATGTAAAAATAGCAGAAATGATGCAAATTTCACTTTAAAATTTTGCTATAGCATTCTCTTTAGTCAATTGGGATAAATTTAGACCTGCAAAACCTTCCCTAAATTCTGAAAGTATTGCACATCTCAAGTCTTTGATTTTGGCAGTATCTGGTTTGTGTACATGTGCAAGGTTTTGGCCTCTATGTCCCTCATTCTGACTTCGGTAGGTAGGCAGGTCTGTAGAAGTGATGATGTATAATCTTTTCCAAGGTTCCTTTGACAGCTTAACCATCGCGTAAAACGCGTATACGTGCGCGACGTCAAGCGTGTGCATTGGAATTGTGCAAAATAATACGCGCTGGACGGCTAGCAGTACGCTTAATTTGTAAATGGAAATCTGAATAATACTTTAACAGGATTAACTACAATAGCAATAGGTTTTTGAATATATCACACTGCACTAGTACGCTCACACGGCACCTCTATATTGAACCATAGATTTCAAAGAACAGAGATAAAGACCTGATCGTGATTCTATCAAATATATCATGCTGATCACTCGCAACTGTAAGATTAGTATCTTTGAAAAGAGTGGTATTGTATTCAATGTATGATTGCAGATACACAGGTCACAGAATTGTCGACTGCAGATCCGTCGGATAACGCTTTTCAACAGGAAATGAACTTTGCTGCTGGGATGATGTCACGATGAGGTTCGCATTTATTCCGTATTGAAAAGCGTGTTCCGACGGACCTGCACTCGACAGGCCTCTCATGAGTGCAACCTGCTTGTGGTGCAAGACAATATATTCGAAAGTTGTTTTAACCTATTGCTATGGTAGTTAATCCTGTTACATCATCAAGCTTCTTCCTTCAGCAAATATCTCAGAAATGGAATGCACTGCAAGACAGGAGCTATAAATCCAGAGAGAGAATAGTAAACAACGCACTGAAGAGTCTATTGTTCTATTGTGTCCGATTTGAGCGCTGACATATTGGAAAATGTTGCCAATCAATATTAATGAAGTCGTACGATCGACACCTACAACTGTTCAATTGGGCGACTTTATTGTTAGGTGCTTTTATTCATTCATTGGGCGTGTCGAGCTGTATCGGTTGGTCCGCAATTATATTTAATATAGTATTATAGGCCTACAAGTATGATTTGCTTTGCTTTATTGATTGATTCAGAAATAGTATGGCTATATGCTTCTCGAGTTATCAGCAAATATATCACATTTGAGGTCCAGGGTAGACTCCTATATACGCGATGCTCATGTAAAATACTATGGTAGGCCTATACTAGACTTGCTTGCCAGTCCTATATATGCCGTACCTATGTATATTAAGGACTGGCTTACGCCATTTTGGATGTCAATGGGAAATACACACCTAACGATTTGCGCCGGTTAGAAACTTGAAAAAAAATCTTTAAAATTGTATCAATGTATATAAAAGTGGTACCAACCTTATTGTGCTTGCTAATTTAAGACTCGGTTGAAACAAAATTAAGGATCGAATGCATTTTAGTGTCCAAAAGGCAAAATTATCGTCAAAGTTCTGCGAAATCGGCACCCTTGCAAAGGTTCAGAATTGAATCGAGGACGAAAATATCCGATCTTTGCGATCAAAAACACAAAATTACAACTTTAAACATACTATTGGCAAAAGACATTATTACCAAACAATATAGAATAGAAATTTTGACAACATTTTCTCAAAATATTGAAGAAATTTGCTCACTAGACATCGAAAAAGTACGCAATCCAATTCCCGTTCAAACGCGTGAGAAACTGAAAGTGCATAATCTCGACTAGCCTATACATAATATAAAACACGATGTGGACCGCGACTAATGTCCTTAAAAATACTACAGTAGGAGTGATAGGCCTATCATAATTACTTCAAATCCTTATATGTAGACCTATTAGCAAACAATGTAGACAACTTACTTGTGTAGATTCTTATATCCGCCACACAGAGCGCACACTTTGCCTATGCTGCTGAACTGTCCGTAGCGAAATGGTAGAGCAAAGCGTGTTCACTGAGTATAATCAAATGAGCGCCCAAACCAATTTGGGCGCTGCAATTGGTTTGTATTGTAGGTGAACCTCTGTTTTGTGTGCATGCGACAACTCACGCACACCCTTGGGATGGACTAGTACAAAAGGTACCTCTCGTTCGTATAGGCGCTTTTACGTGACTTTCGTTTAGTCACTTATTGACAGTAGCCTGCCTATTATAGCGTTAATACGCTGGTCAGGGCAGGTACCGATTTAATGGCGGAAGCCAATTGTCTCGAACAAAAGGTACCTCTCGATGAATAGCGTGTCGGGAACTCCAGTTGGCACAAAGGAACAATAAGCGTTACATAATCTATTTCCTCTCCTTCCTATATAAACTCCTTGATAGTAAATATGTTAGGGGCAATTGGAGTGCACTGCAGCAGCAGCTACATGAATCCAGAAAGGGAAAATATGTTAGGGCATGACCAGGGGAAGTGGCAAAGCCCCTCGGTAAAACATGTTTGGATGAAATTGGGGCAGTAAAAGAAATAAAATGGAAAAGTTTTGTCTCGATCCTTCTTGACCACTTTGGCCTTATTGATATGACTAGGCTGAACATACATGCTTATATTAGTTCTCGAACAAAGATTGCAGAGTACTTTTTAAAGCTTGCTTAGTCCACCAGAAAATTTCTTGTTTGGCCCCCGGTTTGGCCATACTTGCTTTAAGATGAGTGGTGTCCTCAAACTACAACAGTATGCCATATCCTTCTGTCCTGCATGGCTGTTCCTAAATCCATAACATCCAGTCCAGTGTCCTGTTTCAATACATCCCACGTATGTTAGAAGGGGCCATACATCCAATGGATTTTGTAAGAAAAGATGGGGATTGTTGGTTTTTGTGTCGCCTGAATGACCATTTCAAATTCTTTCTGTAGTGATGTGTGTGTATGTTGGGGTGTTACGGTTTTGATCAAGGTTTCTAAAAATGGCTCTAATTACCCATTACCCTTGTCCATGCAACTTGGACATACATTTTTTGGGAAGGTATTTTCCAAAAATGTTCCTACTAGATACAGAATTTGATGGATTTTTATTGGAGTAATCCTTGGGTGAAGGTTTCTCAGATGAAAGGACTTTGGGGTCAAAGTCATCTAGGGGTTATTTAGGGTTAAGGTTTTTCAAATTGTCCACTTCCATATAAATTGAAAGCCTCTGGTCATGATGTAACTTGCATACAAATGTCCATGAGTAGACTAGAGATGTATTACATGTATACTTAACGTCACATGTCATTTTCCAAAATTGTTAAAAATGCTCCTTTGTCTGCAGAATTTGATGGATTTTGATGCAACTTCAGCGGAGTGATCGGGCAAGAGTTACTGTGGAATAGGGGTAATCTGGGGACATCGTTAAAATTTTGGTTCAGGTTTCTTAAAGCCATATTATAACATTTGCTGAGGAGAACGCCACCAAGATTTTAGGTGCTGTAGTTTTGTCCAAATCCGAGATTTTGAATAAAACGCCGGAACCGTCGTTTTATTATTACGATGGAAATATTAGTCGAACACGTATGCGATGTTCATAACACAGTATACGTACACGGCATGCGGGACACGCATACACACACATCAGTCATACCGTATTACAACCGCTGGAGTAATTAGATGCATTGGCGCTAGTAGTAAATTCCAATTTTCTTTGCTTTACTTCCACTTGTTTGACTCAAAATTAAAAGGGGACATATCTGACTGTAAAAGCTAACATTTTATGGAGAATAAATACTATTTTTACAAAAATGTTATAATATGGCTTTGATTGTTCCCATTTCAAAGGGCTCTGTAGCTCTCTGTCAATGTTAGTGTCCAGGAGTGAGTTATAATTATTATGCTTTATCACCTTGCTTGATGTACTACTTTTGCAAGATTTGCAATGGTACTGGTATCATGTAGCACAAAATATAGACCTAAAACATTTAACACTGTAAATAAGCAGCACCAAAGGTATTTTTTAATTGAATAGCCTCGTGGCCTAACATGATACACAGATTTGCCTTTTTGTATAAATTTATTATGAACCTATAGATGTGCCTTTTTGTAATCTTAATATCTGGTTCATTGTGGCCAAGGGGCAGTGTCTTAGTTGGATCATGCGTATGCCTTGAATAAATGCCAAAATGAAAATGAAAATTGATTGATCAGATTTACGGAACAAGGTCACATGACATCATATATTTGAATGTATTGAACCTCCCTAGTTGAAGGTGTACAGGGATATGCCACAATCTTGGGGTGCCTTTTCAGTCAGTTTGGTATTTAGTATATCGATGGTGGGTTTTCAGTAAAGACCAATTGGGCACATTCAGGCAAAAGTGCCCTTTAAAGCACCCCCAAATGTTGAATTAACTTGGGGAGCCTCAAGGCCCAGTCTATAGCACTTCAGCCCTCATAAATAGCCTGCAATAGGCCGGGGTATGTCAGCGGCAAACCTATACTGCGCACAAGTATCCGAACACCAGGGATCAAAATACACGGGCCAAAGGGCGATTCGCCCCCAATTTCCCCAAAATAGTCCCTATAGAAAAAATTGTCAATGGCAAAATACATGTATACATGAGGGCTATTTTTCATAGAATCTGTCAAAAATAGCCCTCGTAATCAAAAAAGTATTTTGAGGCCTCTGAAGGAGAATTTGTCACTTTTGAAACCCTACCTTTTGTCATTCAAATGCATATCACTTAAGTCGCATCATGCCAAATGAGGTAGCGAAGTATGCAGAACAAAATTCTCCATCTTTCAACCACTTTATTTTGCAATTTAGTTTGTCTTAAGGGGGTACTACACCCTGGCCAATTTTGTGCCTATTTTTGCATTTTTCTCAAAAATTATAGCACATTGGTGACAAGTAAGATATGTATATACTAGGGGCAAGGACTACAACTACTTTACTGAAAATTCAGCAACTCAAAGCAAGTAGTTATTGATTTATTGATCAAATATTGGGTTTTCCTCATTTTTGACTGTAACTCCACAACTGTTGTCTGTGCTGAAATAAAATTTCCAGTGCAGTAGTTGTAGTCCTTGCCCCTATAATATACATATCTTACGTGTCCCCAATATGCTATAATTTTTGAGAAAAATGCAAAAATAGGCACAAAATTGAGCAGGGGTGTAGTACCCCCTTAATTAAGAAATTGTTTTTGTTTTAAGGGGTACTACACTGGCCAATTTTTGCCTATTTTTGCATTTTCTCAAAATTATAGCACATTGGTGACAAGTAAGATATGTATATTATAGGGGCAAGGACTACAACTACTGTACTGAAAATTCAGCAACTCAAAGCAAGTAGTTATTGATTTATTGATCAAATATTGGGTTTCCCTCATTTTTGACTGTAACTCCACAACTGTTGTCTGTGCTGAAATAAAATTTCCAGTGCAGTAGTTGTAGTCCTTGCCCCTATAATATACATATCTTACTTGTTCCTAATGCGCTATAATTTTTGAGAAAATGCAAAAATAGGCATAAATTGGGCAGGTAAAGTACCCCTAATGTTAATATATTTTGTTTTGCACAGTATATTTAGTTTCCTTAATATTACCCTTGTAGAAAAAAAATTTGTATAGCAATGTATTATAACATTTGTAAATTGGCACGATCATTTGAAATAAAACTGGTTATGGGAAAAAGTTGTCACAATTATTATGATTGGATGTTTACCGGTGTAATTATGGATTGTTCTGAGGATGCAATCACACATTAAGGTACATGGTAAGAGTCTAAGGGCTATTCCAGTTGAAATCCATACATCCCTGTGGAACACATGACCTTAATCTTTCGCACAGTGTGTGTATGTATATTTCAAATGGGGTTACTCGAATGGGCAACATCATTTGAAATCTACACCCCTATGATGGGAGATTAAGGTCACATCTTCCATAATGGTATATGGATTTCAATTGGAATAGCCCAATGGAGTTAAGTGGGTTTCACTGAAAATTTGATCATCCGACCCACTAGTTTAACAAGAAGAACGAATGCTTTTGTTAGTGTATTTATTTGGAATTTGATAACGGATCTATGAATGAGGTCCGGATAAGGGAGGTTGGACCGAATTGTAATTAAGGCTTTCATTTCAATTCAACAAGTCTAGGGTTGACAACCACAAAAGCCCACCTCGCATTTTGGTACCAAAATCCTTACCACTCCGGTTCTCTGAACCATATAGTACACTAAGCCAAAAAAGAAACTTCACAAGGTCATATCTTAAAATCCTGTCTATCAAAATTAACCAAAATTACACACAGGATTGCCTCAATACTCTACTCTAAACACATGTCACCAACTATGCAGTTGTCCAACTGACACAACAGCAAAATGCACTGACATGCAATACCTTCCTGGACCACATTCACAGCGCAACATATTTCTTTGGCTGGGTTCCAATTATTCGCCTGTGAATGTGATCCCGGAAGCTGTTCCGTGTCAGTGCATTTTACTGTTGTGTCAATTGGACAACTGCTTGGTTACTGACATGTGTTTAGAGTAAAGTATTGAAGTAATCCTGTGTGCAATTTTTGTTCATTTTATGGAGAGGATTTTTCAGATATGACCTTGTGAAAAATTTTAAGTTTCTTTTTTGGCTTAGTGTATTACCTCAAGCCCTATTGTACTTAATGAAACTATAGCACTAATTCCATGCCCTGCATCCAAGCAGTTTGCAGTTAAAACCAGGTCTCATCTCACAAGTTGGTGCTAACTGGCTCTACAGCCCGGTTGTTACCTGCCATCAAGCTACGGCTTTTCCATTCTTGGAAAATACAACACTAATTTTTGTTTACCAAATGAGACCGCCTCAATCCTTTAGATGGAACTGGCAATACAATTCTAATTTTACCACTAGCAATGACTTATCATCTATAGCATTAGCAAACACTTTGCATTCTAGTTAATAACAATTATTAAAATCAACATAAAATAATACGATTGTCTTTGAATTTTGGAACTGCAATTGTATAAAAACATGCAAAATTGCAGGTTTTGGCCCTTTTCCCATAAATTTGACATATCATTATTTCTATTTTATTGCCAGTTAATTCTAATAGGATAGGATGTACAGGTGCAAGACAGTCTAAACTTAAGTCAAAATATGCGAGTGCTTCTTAACAAAACATGGGTGCATAATGCATATGGCAAACATTCCAAACAAAATTGGTGCTGTATTTGATATAAAATTGGATGGATTGAGCATGATACACAAAGATATTGGTCGAGCTGTGAGTTTTAAAAGATATCGTATGCGGCGATAGCGAGCATGATATCTTTAAACTCACAGCAAGACCAATATCTTTAATGTATCGTCTGAAAGGATCCATTCAATTTTATCATTATTATGCTTTGAGAATCTGTTTTTGGTCAAAAATGTGATTTTGGTCAAAAAAGTGATTTTAGTCAAAAAGTGATTTTTGGTCAAAAATGTGATTTTTTGTCAAAATTTTAATTTTCTCGATTATATTCTGTAACCGCCTAAAAGTGGGGTTGTTAAACGGTGTTACGATATCTATACACTACATGTATGGTGATCGTGGACTGCAAGCTGATGCAGAGACCTCCGTGTTCAGGTGAAATTGGTCGCCAATATCCAGAATAATTGGTTTTTAAAAATGTGTATAAAGTATAGGATGGCAGATTCTCAAAGCATAATAATGTCTGGAATCGGACACTGTTGCAAGATTTTTCTGAAATGTTGCAAGTTTCCCAATTATGTATCAGGTATGTTGTTGCAACTTTTCATACATCTTGCATATTTTACATACTGCAACAATAGAAATTTAAAGAAATGTACAACAAATGATACAAAAGACAACTTTTTGTTTTAGTTTCCATCTTTTTCAACTTTTTCTTTTTATTGTGTCTTCCAAGACGACGTCTTGTTAGGCAAATAATGTATGATGTATAGCAAATTCAGCTTTTGCTGAATTTCTTACATCTTAATAAAATCACATTAACTCAATAGATATCAATTTCTTTTCACTGCTTATATAATTGGTTGCATTGATTACATCATCAATTCAGCTGCCAAGCGCAATTCAATACTTTGCAAACACGATTCTGTAGCAGCTTGTTGATAATGTATTCAATGAAAGAGCCATGTATCATGATCGGACTAAATTTTGAGTCAAGGATTTTCATCTTCATCAAATACTACACCCACGTTGCATGTATGAAATACTTGGTGAAGGAAAGACGGACCTACTTAGTAGGTTGTCTGTTCTCGTTGCTGTGAGGCAGCCATGGGTTGATTCTTGGCCGACTTAGCCAGATGGTCTGTGAACTCCTGGTATGGTGCCTTGGTGAATACTGTGTCCTTCCACATATCTGGGGTCAGGTAGCTATAGGTGTTCATGATAGCTGCAAATGTTGCCTTGGCTGCAATAAAAAACATCAAAATGAAAAATTAAGGTAAGTTAAAGCCAAACTATTTTCAATGTAGATCATTTTATAATCTATCGCTTGAACTTGAAGCTGGGTATAGTATTGTTTGTTTATGATAAATCAACTCGGCAGTTAGTCAATTCAAAAAACTCTCCCAAAGTTTTGAATAAACAATATTGTCATCATGTGCTTTAAACAGTTAACGTGACACATTGTGACTTTTTGAACAATTCCAACTAAAAAACGAAGGTGATTTACTCATATTTTACTTTTTAGTGACGTTTCACCACTACACTAGTGGCTTCTTCAGACTGGCTTGTTCAAAAAACTTGAGTAAATCACCTTCGTTTTTAGTTGGAATTGTTCAAAATAAATAAAAGTCACAATTGAAATCAACATTCCTAATGAACTTGTTCAAAGAAAAGAAACGCGACACATAGATATATATCCATGCAAGTGCTATGTGTCCGATACGTTCACAGCATTCACCCAGTGGTGTAGGGCAAGTCACCCTAGGGGTGTGGGGCACAAGCCAGATTTTGGCAATATTCTTTATATTCCTGTGGGATTTTTTAATTTTCAGATCAATGCAGGGGAGACATGTGCCCCTATGATGCTACACCACTGAATCTCCCCAAGCCCAAGAACCTAGTCAGCTGATAACGTACCAAAATTTCCCAGAGTTGCAGTGGCTCCCTTGGCACAGGTGTAACAATCTTCAATACCAGCCATGTGCAACAGCTTTTTGGGAACTGGAGCACTGACAATGCCAGTACCACGTGGTGCAGGGATGAGACGCACCAATACACTGCCACACTTGCCTGTCACCTGTAGAAGTTAATAAAAAATCAAGTCAATTCAAACTTCTTAGAAAAACTGACGTTCCAAAATCTGAAGTTTGCCTATTTATTGGTCAGATTTTATTTATTTGCTGATCTGCATCATTTGGTTGTATAATTGTGCACCAAACTTCACGTTGCACAATTTATTATATGAAATTTACTAAAATGTATGAAATGGCTTATCTGAATCTGATTTCGGCCAAAATGACATAAAATTGGGCCGAATAATGTGTATTTTTTTAATTGGCAATGGGAATGGCATCATCATTTGTTTACAATTTGGGTAATGTACATGTACGATCGCTGTAGTGGTGTTTTTTTTGCTTACCTTACAAGGCACAGTATGGGGTTTGCCGAGTTTGTTACCCCAATATCCTCTGCGCACAGGCACAATGGACAGCTTCGCCAAAATGATGGCTCCTCGGATAGCGGTAGCCACTTCTTTGGAGCACTTTACGCCAAGACCCACATGACCGTTGTAGTCTCCGATGGCAACAAAGGCCTGTAAGATGAAGTACAAAATTCATATAAGGAATGAAATGTCAGTTGCTACATTTGCCGACACAAAATTTGCTTGTGTGCACAAGCTCTTATCGCGATTTCCTTTTAGATGTGTCGGAAGGCTTGGACAACAAATGTAAGATCAACTTATTGATAGTTTAATAGAATTATATTGAAAAACAACTTAATTTCGCTAGCAATTTAATTTCTCTAATGCCTTCAATTGCTAAATTAAATTGCCGCTAAATAGTTAATTTATAATGGTTTAACATAGCGAGAGGACTAGAGGAGGCAAATTTGTGAATTCAAATTGCCATAAAAAATGACTTCTTGCCAATTTGCCAAATTAAGTTGCTGTGAAATTAAAGTGTTTTACAGTATAGGCCGTGTAAAATTAATATTTTGGTTCTCGTCCCTCCCTCCTCAATTTCTGGGATTTGTCAGATTTTTTTTTTTTTATAGATTTTTCAATTTTTTTAGACTTTGGAATGATTTATGAAATCTTCATACATATAAATAAGTTAATTAGAGAACAAGCATCACTTCCAAGTCTTTTTGTGGTACAAAAGGAGGTTTATCCCTCAGAATCTCACATTTGAAAAAAAAAAAGGGCCTCATCGTTTCCTCGAGCACTATTGAAAAAAACCGAAAACTAATGACAATGCTAATTTTACATTGGAAAAAAAAAAAAAAAAAAAAAAAAACACCTCCCTCCCTCATCAATTCATGAAAATCCTCTGGGCGAGAACCAAAACATTAATTTTATACGGCTATATAGTTGTGAGGATTGCACTACTGAAGTTGTCTTCTAACCAGAGTCTTGGACAGAAATCAGAAACCACCTGTCCAATCTATACCAAAATTTGACCCTCAAATATAACTTGTCTATACCCATGGAAGGGTCACTGGGTTCAAATATGTCCTGATTTGGCCTTTACATGTCACTTTGGAATTAGTCCCAAGTACATATGCTTAAAATCATCTGTTTTCAAATGTAAAATCCATTAAATATACCCATCTAAAATTAGATTAGTCCGTCTTAAAGATGGGCAGACGTATGGCAAACTGCATCATGCGTTCAGTGTGCAGCTACTATCAATCACACATGGGCATTTTCCCCCGGATATTATTGTTCACTTTCTTCAACTTGTGAAACTTTTGGTGTGAAAGCTCCCAAGGCTTGGTTTTACCTACCTTAAACCTTGTACGTTGTCCGGCACGGGTCTGCTTCTGGACAGGCATGATCTTCAGGACTTCATCCTTCAGTGCTGCTCCCAGGAAGAAATCTATGATTTCAGACTCCTAAAAGGTAAAAAATGTACAAATTCAAATGAACCACAATGATGTATGGCCTAACCCCGCATGCCAGACTTTAAAGTTAAATTCCTTTTCAAATAAGATCCAGTCAGTAACCAGTTGAATGCATGTCCAATTGTCCATGTCCCATTCTTAAAAAAATACCAAGGTACTTTAATGCTAACATATATTCGAACTATTATTAGTGCCCAAAAACTTTCAGGAAGAACTTTTTTTCAAAAAGTCAAATTCATCATTCATAATGAAGTCACCGTCAGCCTTTAACATGGTAATTTTATTTGGAATTTACTATTTAGTCATAAAAGGTTCATTGATAAAAGGCACAACTAAATACATTGTCACTTGGAGGGGCACCAATTAGGTCAAATATGATATGGTACACACATATTTCCGAATAGTATTTTTATGTGCTACCTGTGCTTTCATTGTTTTAAAAGGTGACAAAGAACCATGATGAGTGTTGATTTCCAGCAGTTGGTCAACTTATGGAAAGCTCTGAAACATACTTACCAACTGTGGATGATTCTTTTTAAAATTTTTTTGACAATTATGACTGGGGAAGAACTTCACCTATTCACATGCACATGGCACCTTTAAAATTAGGTACCGTACACAATGTCCCATATAAACACACACTGCCACAGGGTGGACCACATACCTTTATTGGGAGTGAAAAGAGATAGATTTCTTCTAAGGATTTGATCTTCAAGTCCTTGACAAGACGTCCAAGCTTGGTTACAGGTACCCATTCCTTGTCTTCTGCTTTGCCACGGCCTCGGCCACGACCCCGTCCTCGGCCACGACCACGTCCTCTACCCCGTCCTCGTTCTCCACCTCCAAACCCACCACGGAAACCACCTCTACCACCGGCTGGTGCTGCGTCCGCCATTGCTGCAAATATGCAAAATGACAATTGACATGAAAATGTAAATTAATTGGCAAATTGCTCTGGGCAAAATGGATGGGTTTAAATTTTGTTCAAAGTTAAGGGTGGTACAAAATAATAATTTTTTCACTTGAGCATAGGAGGCGGCACTGCAAATGAGCCAAGGTCTCAAAAAATGTCATTGTCCATTGAGGTTGCATAATGTTGCTGATTGAGTAACCTGCATCCAATATATTGAACCTTTATAGTTGAGTTTAACCTTCAGGCCCTTGATGCAAAAGTAATAATTTTGTGCTTAGATATTCAAGTTTGTTCAGTTTATATAAGGCCGAAAAAATAAAGACTCATAACAATGCGTACTGTTGATATAGAATGGTGTGCACACAGTTGGACGCAAATCGCAATGCTTACGCTAGTTGTGCATTGATTGCGTAATGCATAACTGGCGCACGCTTTTATTTATGGCATTATGCACAATCAAACTTCTTACAGTTAAAATTATGCAAATTTCCTAGCACTGCCCCACCTAGCACTGCCCCACTCACTGACTGCATAACATCACATGCACAGAACTGACGAATCGTGTGTGTAGGATCGGTGAAATTTTTGTAAAACTTGGCAAAAAACACTTTGACCTCGTGTATATTGTCCGTCTCTGTTGAAAAATTGGAGCCTCCGCAGTAAAATCCATCATGACCACTTGAAATAAGCTTCCAGCTAAGTAAGTCAGAAAAAATATACCATGTCCAACAAAAAATCATAACCAAAATTACAGATAAATGAAATTTGAGTACCCCGGTATCCATTTTGAAACGGCAATAGAACGGAACCATTGATTTTCATTCCGTCTTCGCCAGGGCGGAGCAGCCATCTTGAATATCTCAAAATAAATGAATATGCATATGTCCGAGTCCTGTAAGGTCAGAAATTCATTCATAAAACCATGTTGGGTCAATCCCAACGATTCTGATCAGCCGAATAAGACTGCGTATTTGTGAAGTATTGGGTTCATGAATATAAAATGAGCAGCACACTGCTGCCTGACACAGTAAAAAAAGATAACGGGGATCACCACAAATCCGATGCTATGCACTTTGCATGTTTAGTGGTGCCTGGCGTGCTAACTGGATCCTTTATTTCTAACTTTGTACAGCGTGAATGGGGGTAGTTCGTTCCACGGCACCCATGGCATTTTGCCGTGGTGAGTGCCCATCCCCACTGCCGTAATGCCCTCAAAAAAATATGTCCTTTACCCAAGGGCAGTCACTTGCCGTGCCCTTTATTAATGAAGTTGCCGTCGGTGCCCCAGCCCCGCCCCTTCATTATAAAATCATCCATAATGTTTGTGAGTGTTTTCTTCACTTTTGAGAAATTGCCTGCCACCTTGGTGCCCTTCTCAAATTGTCAACAGTTGCCATGATGCCCTCACTCCTCAGTCTTAAAATATTACAAACTGCTGTCACTCAGGCTGTGCTGCCTTGCCTTTTCAGTGAAATCCAAGGCAATTATCAACTTGAACTTGCCTTAAAAAAGTTGCCGTGCCCATTCACTCAGACAGTCTCAGATCCTTAATTCGAGGGCTGGTTCGTTCGTGTTTGTGAATTTACACGAGCATGTGTTGGGTCTTTATTGACGCATGACGCGCGCAGCAACAAAAAGCCGAATGATTTCCGCCTTATATAAGCCAAACAAACTTTAGCGAGGACGGTCTAACTAAAGGAAAAGATCGCCATACGTCATGTACGTACTTTCTGAATCGGATCAGCGACACATGGACAGCAGACAGTCAATGATTCACAATGGCAGAAAGCACAATTTTGGATTTTTCTCAACACATTTCAGATTTCTGATAATACTTAGCATACTATGGCAACCTGTACATTTTCCACTTCTTAACAAAAGAAAAACGTACACATATCATGATCCATGATACCTCATGCATCGACTTCGTGTACTGTTCAATGTGATGTGTGTACAACAGTATACATGAGTCGCCATCCATTTTTATTTAAACGCACCATAAAATACCAGTTTTTTATTTCATTTTTCTCGCAATTCCTGACCGTGATCATCAAAAATTCTACACATATCTTTTAAGCAAGACCTTTTACTTTATTTCTATATGACTTTCAATCACATTAATTGAAAGATAACGGATAATTTTTGTGATTTAAATGCCCTTCATTTTTACACGTCCTCTCTACTTACGTGATAATCGAAAAGAAGGACGAGTGACGTCATCAGTCAATTATCTGCTGAACAAGAAGTGTCCTAAAAAAGGAAAAGCTTCCCAGGTCGGATCTGCATTTATATCTGGTTGTTCCCGCATAGCTCCGCATGTCTGCGCGCTGACTGCGTCCACACGGGCTGTGTGAGCCTGTGTCCCCCCTACTTTTGAGGAATTTTTTTTGTTATTTATCTCCTGTTATCCTACACTTTTGGGAGGAGGCTTTTAATATAATTATGGCTATATCAAGTTAAATATATCAACCCTCCGAATCCTCTGGCTCTGCATGCTCTCGCGGTCATAAAACCCTAAATTAATATGACCATAACAAATTAATATAGGCGTATTATAAAAGCCTAGGCTATAGCATAAATAGCACTGACATCAGTGTATTCAGTGACATGATAGAAAAAAAAAAAAAAGGAATATTTTTACACTAGGAGGTAACAAAATATTAATTTGCGTTGGCCTAATTTCCATATGGAGGGCGCACCATAGTCTCGTACACTAACCCTGCACTAACCACAATATGTACTGTAATACAGTATAGGAAAAGCTAGCCAATGATACGTTGGAGAGTTTGTTCAGGATACACTACCGTAATTTTCCCTCAAGATGTCGGCTGGGCGCCGTGGCGTGCGTCTGTAATCCAGCTACTTGGAAGCCGGGGTTGGTGGATCGTTTGAGCTCGGGAGCCCTGTTGGTAGTTGCTCTATGGCGATCGGGCGTCCGCACTAAGCTCGGCATCGATATGGTTGGCTCGGCGGAGGCTAGGACAACCAGGTTGTCTAAGGAGGGACGAACCGGCCCAGGGCGGAAACGCAGCAGGCAAAAGTCCCCATGTGGAGCAGTAGTGGGATTGCGCTCGTGAATAGGTAGCTGCTAGCAGCCCGGACAATATAGCGGGACCAGGGGCGGCGCCACAGGGGGGGGCAAGGGGGGCAATTGCCCCCCCTATGATTTTCAAAAAAGAGGTAAAAGGAAGGAAAAAGAGAAAGAGAAGAAGGAGAGAGAAAAGAGAGGGGAGAGAAAGAGAGGAGGGAGATGGTTATAGAAGGAGGAAACTCCCCCTTCGGACATCTTGCCCCTTTTGAAATGCTGACCTACGCGGTTAAGGTTTTAAAGTTGTTGGTTTTTATAATTTGGGCCCATTTTCGGCAAATTTTACTCCATAAAAGTCACATGGCTTCTCTTGCCTTTTCTCCCAACTCATAAAAAACCTAGTTTTTTCGCTCGCTACACTCGCGAATGGGCAAATTTTGTCCTTTTCTGACTGAAAAAGCATAAAAAACGGGTTTTTTCGCTCGCTACGCTCGCAAAGTGGACAGTTTTCGGCTTTTAGTGATCATAGGGGGCGATTATACCTCCCGTCTACGCTCCTGATTATGGCTTTCAGTTTGAAATATTTCCAACCTTAAGACCCCCCCCCCTTCATATAATTTTATCGTGCCAATTTATAATCAAAAACCCGGCATATCATATACAATGCAACTGACTTAATTAACATACAACGCGTTGCGACCAGAGGAGCTCAGAGGCGTAGAGATCCGACCCGGGTGTGGGGTATAAATCCCCCCAATATTTTGATAGGGTAGATGCATGGTCCATACAATCATTCCCTAATGTTGATGCCTGTAGGGTAGCTGCAGGTAATATGGGACAGCAGGTAATATGGGACACCTGTTTTCATTTTAACAAAAAGTAGCTTAGAGAAGGTAAACACTTTAAGTTGATTTGTTAAGTGTTTAGAGACATCAATTGTGCTTCTAGAAATGCAGTTTTGGAGTCTGTGTATCAAACTCTTGGAAATCAATGCCAAAAAGAGTGAAATTGCCCAAAAAATTATGTCGTTTTTTTGGCCTGATATAAAATCAATGACGTCACATTTTATGATTGTGTATCCAAAAACTCTGGTATATACTGAGGGGCATTTGTCATTTTTATGATCTTTAGGTGATGGGTTAAGCTTATCAGCAGGTAAAATTCCACTGACAAGTGGCACTTTCCTTTTATAAATGATTATTTTCTCTGATTTTCAACTGAATGGGTGCAGGTAATATGGGACACATATGAAATTGTGTGCATTGTCAATGCGAAAAGCAAAACTATTTAGAAAATTGAATTTTCTTGTAGAAATTTGCATTTAACATTCAAAATCATGTAACAAAAATGTTTTTAGAACAAAAGAGTGATTTTCTGAACTTTTGATTTTCACCATAGAGATAACACAGTGTCCCATATTACCTGCACATGCAGGTAATATGGGACACTTTTGACGATGACGTCATTTTGACGTCATAGCGTCCAAACAAACATAAAAACAAGGTAACATTGCCTGTTTTATTAATCTTAAAGGACAGGTTGTTCATCATAACAATCTCTTGTGGGCATATCTTCTTTAGTTTTTATGCAAATAAGCTAAACGTCCTTAATGGTCCCATATTACCTGCAGGTACCCTATGTGGGTTTCTGACCAAAGTAAACTCATATTTGGCCTAAAGTGCCAATTTTTCACGCTTCGCGCGACTTTGTTTAACATTTCCACCATATTTTACTTCGTGCACATTTGTACTATGAACTTATTTTGTTGCCAAAAGGTGCTGGATTTATGATTGAGTAGGTCCATGCCTAAAACCATCGGGCTGAAAGTCGGGCCCGTGAATGAAATCCATAAAAATATGCGGTTGGAAAATAAATAAATAACCCGAAAAAGGTGCATCAAATGGCTTCATTTGTGCTTTCATTTTGAAAATTTTCCAAATTCTGAGGGGGGCACATCCCTCCTCAGACACCCCCCTGCGTCGCGCAGGCGCGACGGGCGGCGCTGTCGCGCCGCATAACAAATTTCCAAAAATATTTTGCCCCCCCTATCAAAATACCCTGGCGCCGCCCCTGAGCGGGACCCAATCCTTTTTTGCTCTTTCTCCCCCAGATTTTTTTTTTTCTTCCCTCTTTTTATATTTTTTTATCCTTTGCAGGTAATATTTCTCTCCAATTTTCAATTTCAATTGCTTTTGTCCACTTTTTTCCTCACATATTATATTACGCCTATTTGACTCTGAAAGCACGAACGCCGCGCTGTGCAACATGAATCCTGGGGAGGGGGTAATTTTTTGATATGCATAAGTTTGTAGAAATCTAATTCGATTGCGATGAAGGGCAAATCCAAGCTTAGATTAAAAATTCTTAGAATAATAGATAAAAATTGATTAATTTAATTAAACTATAATTTAAATTAGGCCTAGATTACCTTTTCAGTTTTAAATTAATCAAATGATTTTCCCATTTGTATTGAATTTTTAATCTTGATTTGGAATCCATGTTAAGAATAAAAAGTCAATCTCAATGGATTTGAATTTTAATCTATAAGATTAGAAAATAGTAATCTAATTCAGATTAGTTTAATTTTAATAAATTAATAGATAATAGATTTCAAGGATTTAAAAATAAATCCTTATAGGATTGTAATTGGGACCAATCAATTTGAGATTTAAACTTAATCCTAAAGATTTGAATTTTAAAACTGTAAGGGAGTGTTCAGAAATACTTTGGTGGGGGGGGGGGCTGGTAAAAAGGGAGGGGGCCAACAAAGTTTTGGACCTTAAAAGAGGGGGTACCAAAAAGTTTTGGGTGGTAGGAAAGGGGGGACCAAAAAAGTTTTCCGCTTTAAAACCCACAATTTTTTTAGACCCTCTATATCACTTTTAACATGGGCAAGTTTGGGTTTTCAGTGCTTTTGTTTGATGGCACTTTGTGTACACATATCTATAAATTAATATAACATTAAAAATGATCAGCAACATCTGGGTTGGTCTGACAAATACTGGCACTTTTTATCGTAGAATTTTATATCTCTTCAAACATGATTATGTACCAATCTGATCAAAATACAACTAAATCAAGAAAATATTGCAAATACATTGGATTTTTTGCACGTAAACTGCACACTTCATTTTACTATTTCTTATTGCAAAATTATTTTATACACATAGGCCCGTGGGTAGATTTACCATAGGGCAGAGTGGGCACAGGCCCGGCACAGGCCCAGGTGCCACGGTCTTTGGGCCAACAGTGATAACTATGTACATTTGTGTGACCAAATTAATCTCATATTTGACCATTTTAGCTTTTTGCATAAATTAGTTCCAATTTTAACAATATTTGACCATTCAAGCTTCAATATGACCAAATTTTTGCATTTGTACTATCATAATAGCCACGGATCCAAATTATATGCTGATGTGCCTATGAACCTCAAAATAAGACCTCTATTTCATTAATACCTGTAAAATCAGATAAACACCCTGATTTGGGACAAATCTAAATTAAGTATAAAATGAAAATTTCCTTATGCTTGTATTTCATGCGCAACCGGGAATGTTTCAAACATTTACCTCCCTCAATGACATGTGACCCAGATACCACACCACTGGAAACAAAACTTTTAAGTATAATGTTTGTTATACGATAATGGTGGGGGGTCAAAAAGTTTTGTCTGTCACAAGAGGGGGTCAAAAAGTTTAGCGGTCCATCGAGGGGGAATCAAAAAGTTTTCGAGCGAAAAATTGGAGGAAGACCAGCCCCCCCTACCAGCCCCCCTAGTATTAATGAACACTCCCTAAGATTTAATTTTAAATCTGTATTAGGGCCTATATAATTCTAAATCTAATAGGCCAACTTGATTGATCCCTAATCACAATGCTTTACGATTTATTTTAAATCCTTGAAACGGTCTACAAATTAAAAGTTTAAGTTGCCTAAAAGTGAAGGATCCCAGCAAACACAAAACGTTTTCGACATCATTCGCAAAAAGTTATAAAAGGTTGTCAGAAAACGTTTAAATGTCGGGTTATATAAAGGGTATATTAAAAGTATAAAACGTTTATATAACCTTAAAAAATATTTTTGATAATCTACTGCTCAGCAAACAAAAATGTTTTACAGAAAACGTTTAAATGTCGGGTTATATAAAGGGTATAAAAACGTTTTAATAACATTCCAAAAACATTCTTGAAAACCTGATACAAAACATTCTAAACAGAATGTTATTTTGGGGTTGAAAAAATATTTTGCGAAAAATGTTTGCCCAAAATATTTTCAATAACGTTTTAAAAACGTTTTTATGACCTTTATATAACCCGACATTTAAATGTTATTAAAAGGTTTTGAAAAAAAACATTTTAAGAACATTCCTGTTTTTGCTGGGTTCAAATATTTTACCATAATGTTATTTAAGTATTGACACAATATTTGGCAAAAATATTTGCAAAAATAGTTTACAATAACATTTTTGAAAACATTTAAAAATATTGTTGTAGTGTGTTTTCATACAAAACGTTTTAAAACGTTATCATGACCTTTATATAACCCGACATTTTAATGTTATTAAAACGTTTTTACCTAAACCAAAAGCCAAAATATAACTTATTTAAAACGTTTTTAAAACGTTTTTGTGTTTGCTGGGATAAGTCAGTCAATAGTAGTTTCGGTATTTTTGAAATGAAAAATTTGGCAAAAAAGAACAAAACAGCAGTAGGCCTATAGTTGAAGCCTCATTCTCTACTAAGTATCAAATTACAGATTTGTCTTACACGGCTTTCAGCCCGGGCTTTCAGCTTAGCCACTAGCAAACTATGTCATCATCTATGACACTAACAAAGGTGCCAAAACCTGAATTTTGAGGATTTTTACGATCATCCCATTGACATGAATGGTGATCATCCCAAAAGTGGCTTCTGCCATCATACTTTTCCTCCAAGTTAAGCAATTTAACTAAAAGGAGCGATTGCCGAATAGGGTGCACTACTAGTCTTATTACAAGATTGCTCTATCCCAACACTAAACCCTAACCCTAAATTCCGTAAACTAGGTCTGGACTCATAAGGAACTAAAAATGTAATTTTTGCTCCGTATTCAGAAAATCGTAAATAGGCCTACCATCAATTTTTTATGACCCCCCGTTGCACCTCAGTTTAGTAGGCCTATCGATGTGCTGACATAGCATGCAAGTGGTTTAGCCAAAAGTCATGTGCAATTAATTGTGACATTTTACAAGACTCGAGACATGTAATTTATATAGAAAAATAAGCTCCATTATATGCTATTCAAATGGGGCTTAAATCTGCCAATAATGCCGTTTCCCTCGTGTTTTTGGGTTTTTTTTTTAATAAAAAAAAACGTTTTTAAATTTTTCATTTCAAAATACCCAATGACAATTTTAATGAATTTTTACTTTTAAAGGGGTAGGTCGTCTAGGTCCTATTTCGTAATCCACAGGCTCATCCCTACATTTTTCTCAAAAAACCCAAAAAAAAACAAGAAGAAGAAGAAGAAAAGAAAAGAAAGTGAGATTTTGATACCACTGGAAACCTCTGGCTATACATAATGTTTGTGGTAAAGAAGATTAATTCGGTTAACAAAAATATCGTGAAATTTATAAAGGTTCTGGTTATAACAGAACAAAATTAGGCCTACAGTGACAGTTTAGTCCCAGTTATAGGCCTATCATAACTCGCAAAACGCAAGAACGCGGTCGGTACGAAGTCCAAGGGACCCGAGGGCTCAATGACCCGAGCAAAAGCAAAAATGAAATAAAGGGGGAAAACTGAGAAAGTTTTCCATGGGCCTCCAAAGCCTGCTCCGAAGCTCTTGCTTTATTACGGCCCCTGGAAAGCTGAACTAGCACCCAAACAGCAGAGCTGTGTGATCATGTAAGGCCGTGTAAAATTAATATTTTGGTTCTCGTCCCTCCCTCCTCAATTTCTGGGATTTGTCAGATTTTTTTTTTTTTTTTTTTAGATTTTTTAATTTTTTAAGGCTTTGGAATGGTTTATGATATCTTCATACATATAAATAAGTTTATTAGAGAACAAGCATCACTTCCTAGTCTTTTTGTGGTACTCTAGGGGTTTATCCTCAGAATCTCACATTTGAAAAAAAAAAAAAAGGGGCCTCATCGTTTCCTCGAGCACTGTTGGAGAAGACCGAAAACTACTGACAATGCTAATTTTACATTGAAAAAAAAAAAAAAAAAAAAAACACCTCCTCCCTCATCAATTCATGAAAATCCTCTGGACGAGAGCCCCAACAGGAATTTTATACGGCCTAATATCAGGGTATTGAACCTTCGGGCTTGCCATACTGCGCGCCGCGTGCTCAGGTACGCCCGGCGCACGGGCCCGGCGCCTGTAGTGTACGCGACTTAACCCATGCGCGTAAGTTGAAAATCAGTACGCAAAGTTACCTATGGAAACCGCGCGAGATATGATTATCACAGTATCAGCAGTCCCGTTCCCGCTACTTCCCCACCATCCATCGACAAACGGGTCAGACATAGGCCTAATTGTGCAGACCTATACTATGGAATAATCACATCGCACGTAGGCCTACAGGTAGTCAGCAAAGCTCATCAACGACTGAAGTATAAATTACTGGGAATGATGGGAACTACTGTAAAGGTAAGGATTCCAACGTAAGACATGAAGCCCGGGGGGGGCACTCACATTCCCCAGCTATACGGGTATGTGCCGCGGCGACGACCCCCTTTTTCAGAGCCGCTAGCCGTTCCTTAGACCCACTAAATTCATTGATTGCCGCTCTTGAAGCCCAAAAAATTTTCATTGGCATTTTGATTGGCGTGTTTTCTGTCCCACTATTTCGCGCCCAAAAAGCTTCAAAGGGAATTTTTCATCGATTTCTTCCCCATTGAAACACATTGTATATAGGAATAAGGTGGATTTTGGGCGGGATTTTGGGCTCCTTGTACTTTGTAGTAGTGGCAACACTGGTTGGTTGATTGTAAACAGTGATTGCAGCACTGCCGGCCGGCGAGTGCCGAGGCCTTCAGCTGATAAACACTTTGCTGGAAATAAATGATTTTGAAATCTCTTTTGGGAATAAAATTGCCAAATATAAGGAAAAGTATCTCAAATAATTATGTACACGTCCTTGCAGCTGGCCATAACAGTGAATTAAAAGGTAATTTACGATCTACTGGTTCAGTGCCAATAGTGGAATGGTTGTCAAATTCTGCATACTTCACTCAATCGTCTCATGTAGCCTATGCATGACATTTTAATGTAGCCTAAATGTTTTTCTTTTAGTTACGGCACTGAAAAAATATTTTTGTGGGTTTGTTTTTATGGTGGGCTTTTAAATGCTGCTCGCTGCTGCTATAATTATCAGTAGGCTATAGGTAGGTCTGCAGGGTCTAGTAGGCCCTAATTTTGATCCGAATGCTGTTTTGCTTTGCTGAGATTTCCATATCGTAGGCCACCCCATCAGACCAATTTTACAGAAATCGATTCCTTTAAAAATCTGTGGCAAAAACGTAACGAAATTGAGCCCTGGTTTGGCCTGCATTGTTTAGTTCCGCGACCCCATTTTCAGATTTTGGCGGCTAATCAGTTCCCAAGACCCCCTTTTTGGCTGGTTAATTAGTTCCCAAGACCCCCCCTTTTGGCCGGCCAATCAGTTCCCTAGACCCCTTTTGGCCGGCCGATCAGTTCCTTAGACCACGAGTTCGAAACTGGCGGTGGCACACCCCAACAAAAAAAAAATTCGAGTGCCCCCCCCCGGGACATGAAGAAGTATGATCATTAGGCCTAGAAGCCACAACTTGTAATTTTTGTATTATGCCAATCAAGAACTGAGTCAACTGTTATAGAGGGGTTTTGAAAACTAAATTTCAAATCAACCTGCCCATCGATCCAACTTACAGGTGTCTTTTAGTCATGTAGTAGCTGTAGGCCTACAGAGAAGCCCGAGGAGAAGAGCAGACTTGATCCAAGCATAACATTAATATTCTCAGGAATTGACAACATAAATCAAACATACATGTTCCAATGAATTAGCAGGCTATCAAGCTACAAGAGGCCCAACCATGAAGCAACACACGAGAGTAGATAGATAAGCCTACTTCCAATCCCCGGCCAAAGTTGTAACAGGCTGGAATAGATAGTACCAAAATTAATTATACAGTGTTAGCACATATCATCATGGACTTCAAAACCAAACTTCAAACCTTTCTGGGTTACTAAGGGCCGAAGCCCACTCACCCAAGCCACATTACATGATTATGACCCGACCCTCCCCTAACAAGGAACTTGCAACCAAGTGAGAAGAGGGGGACAAGTTCGTGTAAATTCACCACTAGCCGGATTTATATTGTTCAGTTTATCATTAATGAAAGAACCAACATTTACTATGTAATCCACATCGTCATCGTCATTAAAACAATATTTATACCTTTGTCTCTGTGTTCTGTGAAAAGATGTGGGTTTTCGGCGCAGATTCCGACTCAGAATACGTCGAGTATGAAGATGAATTGATCAATCCCGGAAAAGAGTTTAATATGAGAACAAAAGATGCTATCAGTGTGAAGGCTCAACGAAGACACGTCAAGCTTGGAATCCAAAGAAAGACAGGGTATTACCAGGTAAGGATCATTATGGGACTTTGAGTTTATATGCCCAGCCATTGGGTAAACCGGTGGTGATACCAGAACAAAATGGGGGAGGCATGGGGGAAAAGTGAATTTCAGGGAGGGCGGTGACAAAATCCGACAAAATAATGTTTGATTTAGTTTGTTTTAAACGACCTTCCCGTACTTTGACAAAGTAGGTATCTACTGCTGATAGTGGTCTTGATAAAGTAGCTATAATACTGCTGTTATAAGTTTTTATAAAGTTGCTATCTATTGCTGATAGGGGACTTGATGAAGTAGCTATCTACTGCTGATAGGGTCTTGATGAAGTAGCTACAATACTGCTGTTATAAGTTTTTATAAAGTTGCTATCTACTGCTGATAGGGGACTTGATGACGTAGCTATCTACTGCTGATAGGGTCTTGATGAAATAGCTATCCCGGGGTAGCTATCTACTGCTGACAGAATCTTGATGAAGTAACTATCTACTGCTGATAGTAGTCTTGATGACGTAATTATAAAAAAAAAAAATTAAAAACCCTCTAAAACAACCCAAATATGAGAGGGTTAGGGCTCGCATGCACCACCCTCATCTCAGATAGTCCTATATGATGAAACGCATAAATGGCCAACGTTGATTGGTGAAAACCTTATTGGCCGAACAAATCTATTTCAAACATGCAACAATAGACAATCGCGTCTGTTTATTATTATTCTCTTTTATAGCTGCAAACTCGCAATTCAAGTCGTTCCGGTCGTCCTACCACCACCCATTTCTATAGCGGACATCACTGGGAAATTGGACCCGTGTCGAGTTTAGGGGTAGGGAAATGGACTTCGATGAGAAAATGCGAAATCCACTCTTACTGGAGCATACGACAAGGAGACTGACTCTGGCCGCTGTTGACGGGTAAGTATCGAACGGGATGTTACAAGTTGTATTAAACTAAATGTTGCATTAAGGAAACCACATTTAGTTCCTGATAATGTTGATAATGTCAATACAAAGAGAGGTTTTTCTTTTTCAGTACATTTCTTTTGAGTAGTAATTATTATTATTTCAACGATTAATTGCACAGCTTAAAATAGCTATTGATGACTTCCAAGTATCTACTTCTATCTACTTGATTGCTATTAATGATGAATTGTTAGTAGCTTTCTAACTATCAAAATGGGCAACTGCAGATCCGTCAGATAACGCTTTTCCAATGGGAAATGAACTCTGCTGCTTGGATGATGTCACGATGAGCTTAGCATTTATTCCGTTGTTGAAAAGCGTGTTCCGACGGATCTGCACTTGACCGGCCTCCTATCTATACTGTTGATATCCAGCTTGTGATTGATAGTGATCTTGATGGATGAAGTAGCTATATCTACTGCTGATAATGTACTTTCTGAAGTAGCTATCTAGGCCTACTGCTGATAGTATTTTGATGAAGTATATTATCTATCGCTGATAGTGGTCTTGATATAGTAGCTATCTACTGCTGATAGTGGTCTTGATGAAGTAGCTATCTACTGCTGATAGTGGTCTTGATGAAGTAGCTATCTACTGCTGATAGTGGTCTTGATAAAGTAGGTATCTATTGCTAATAGTGGTCGTGATGAAGTTGCTATCTATTGCTGATAGTGGTCGTGGTGAAGTAGCTATCTACTGCCGATTTTGATCTTGATGAAGATTAAGTGGTCACTTCTGCTGATAGCGGTCTTGATGAAGTAGCTACCTAGATATCTACTGCTGATATTGGTCTTGATGAAGTACCCAGCAAACACAAAACGTTTCCTACATCATTCGCCAAATGTTAGAAAAGGTTGTCAGAAAACGTTTAAATGTCGGGTTATATAAAGGGTATAAAGGGTATAAAACGTTTTCATAACATTTTTGATAACCTCCTGCAAATATTCTAACATAATGTTATTTAAGTGTTGACAAAATATTTAGAAAAAATGTTTGCAAAAAATATTTCACAATAACATTTGGAAAACATTTTAAAAATAGTTTTGTAGTGTGTTTTCATACATAACGTTTTAAATAACCCGACATTTGAATGTTATCAAAACGTTTTTACCAAAACCAAAAACCCAAAATATAACCTGTTTAAAACGTTTTAAAAACGTTTTGTGTTTGCTGGGTAGCTCTCTAATGCAGCCCGATGGTCTTGATGAAGTAGCTATCTAATGCAGCCCGATAGTGGTCTTGATGACATAGTTACATCTACTGCTGATAATGGTCTTTCTGAAGTAACTGTCTACTGCTGATAGGTACAAGGTGTCCTGATGAAGTAGTTATATACGGCTGATAGTGGCCTTGATGAAGTAGCTGTCTACTGCTGATAGTGGTCTTGACGAAGAAGCTATCTACTGCTCATAGTGGTCTTGATAAAGTAGCTATCTACTGCTAATAGTGGTCTTGTTGAAGTAGCTCTATCTACTGCTGATAGTGGTATTGATGAAGCAGTAATATACTGTGGATAGTGGCCTTGATGAAGTATATAGGTATCTATTGCTGACAGTGGTCTTAATTGGTGAAGGAGCTATCTACTGCCGATTTTGATCTTGATGAAGTAGCTATCTACTGCTGATATTGGTCCTGATGAAGTAGCTATCTACCGCTGATAGAGGTCTTGATGAAGTAGGTATTTACTGCTGATAGTGGTTTTGATGACGTTTCTATCTAACTGCTGATAGGGGTCTTGATGAAGTAGCTATCTACTGCTGATAGTGTTTTGATGAAGTACCTATCTAACCGCTGATAGGGGTCTTGATGAAGTAGCTATCTACTGCTGATAGTAGTCTTGATGAAGTAATTATACACCTGCTTAATTAATCAATAGTGGTCTTGATGAAGTACCTATATCTACTGCTGATAGTAGTCTTGATGAAGTAGCTATCTACTGCTGATAGCAGTCTTGATGAAGTAGCTATCTACTGCTGATAGTAGTCTTGATGAAATACCTACATCTACTGCTGATAGTAGTCTTGATGAAGTAGCTATCTACTGCTGATAATGGTCTTGATGAAGTAGCTATCTACTGCTGATAATGGTCTTGATGAAGTAGTTATATAATGCTGATAGTGGTCTTGATGAAGTACCTATATCTACTGCTGATAATGGTCTTTCTGAAGTAGCTATCTACTGCTGATAGTGGTCTTGATGAAGTAGTTATATAATGCTGATAGTGGCCTTGCTATCTATTGCTGATAGTGGCCTTGATGAAGTAGCTATCTACTACTGATAGTAGTCTTGATAAAGTTGGTATCTATTGCTGAGTGGTCTTGACGAAGTAGTTATATACTGCTGTAGTGGCCTTGATGAAGTAGCTATCAACTGCTAATAGTGGTCTTGATGAAGTAGCTATCTAATGCTAATTATAGTGGTCACTTCTGCTGATATAGTTGTCTTGATGAAGTAGCTACCTAGCAACCTACTGCTGATAGAGGTCTTGAAGAGGTAGCTATCTAATGCAGCCCGATAGTGGTCTTGATGAGGTAGCTATCTACTGCTAATAGTGGTCTTGATGAAGTAGCTATCTACTGCTGATAATGGTCTTGATGAAGTAGCTATCTACTGCTGATAATGGTCTTGATGAAGTAGTTATATAATGCTGATAGTGGTCTTGATGAAGTACCTATATCTACTGCTGATAATGGTCTTTCTGAAGTAGCTATCTACTGCTGATAGTGGTCTTGATGAAGTAGTTATATAATGCTGACAGTGGCCTTGCTATCTATTGCTGATAGTGGCCTTGATGAAGTAGCTATCTACTACTGATAGTAGTCTTGATAAAGTTGGTATCTATTGCTGAGTGGTCTTGACGAAGTAGTTATATACTGCTGTAGTGGCCTTGATGAAGTAGCTATCAACTGCTAATAGTGGTCTTGTTGAAGTAGCTATCTACTGCTGATAGTGGTCTTGATGAGGTACTATCTAATGCAGCCCGATAGTGGTCTTGATGAGGTAGTTATCTACTGCTAATAGTGGTATTGATGAAGTAGCTATATCTACTGCTGATGATGGTCTTTCTGAAGTAGCTATCTACTGCTGATAGGTGTTTTGATGAAGTAGTTATCTATTGCTGATAGTGGTCCTGAAGAAGTGGCCTTGATGAAGTAGCTATCTAGTTATCTACTGCTGATAGTGGTCTTGATGAAGTAGCTATCTAATGCAGCCCAAAAGTGGTCTTGATGAAGTATCTACTGCTAATAGTGGTCTTGTTGAAGCAGCACTATCTACTGCTGATAATGGTCTTTCTGAAGTAGCTGTCTACTGCTGATAGGTGTCCTGATGAAGTAGTTATACGGCTGATAGTGGCCTTGATGAAGTAGCGGTCTACTGCTGATAGTGGTCTTGATGAAGTAGCTATATCTATTGCTGATAGTGGTATTGATAAAGTAGTAATATACTGCTGATAGTGGCCTTGATGAAGTAGCTGTCTACTGCTGATAGTGGTCTTGATGAAGTATGTATCTACTGCTGAGAGTGGTCTTGATGAAGTAGCTATCTACTGCCGATTTTGATCTTGATGAAGTAGCTATCTACTGTTGATATTGGTCCTATTGAAGTAGCTATCTACTGCTGATAGTGGTCTTTCTGAAGTAGCTATCTAACCTCTGATAGTGGTCTTTCTGAAGTAGCTATCTACTACTGATAGTGGTCTTACTTGTTGAAGTAGTTATATATTGCTGATAGTGGCCTTGATGAAGTAGCTATCTATTGCTGATAGTGGCCTTGATGAAGTAGTTATATACTGCTGATAGTGGCCCTGATGAAGTAGCTATCAACTGCTAAGAGTGATGCTGTAGCTATCTAATACTGATATTAGTCTTGATGAAGTAGATATCTACTGCTAATTATAGTGGTCACTTCTGCTGATATAGTGGTCTTGATGAAGTAGCTACCTAGCAATCTACTGCTGATAATGGTCTTGATGAGGTAGCTATCTACTGCTAATAGTGGTCTTGTTGAAGTAGCTCTATCTACTGCTGATAATGGTATTTCTGAAGTAGTTATCTACTGCTGATAGGTGTCTTGATGAAGTGTTTATACACGGCTGATAGTGGCCTTGATGAAGTAGCTATCTACTGCTGATAGGTGTCTTGATGAATTGGTTATACACGGCTGTAGCCGTAGCCACTGCTGATAGTGGTCTTGATATAGTAGCTATCTACTTCTAATTATAGTGGCCACTTCTGCTGATATACGGTAGTGACCTTGATGAAGTAGCTACCTAGCTGTCTACTGCTGATAGTGGTCTTGATGAAGTAGCTACCGTAAAATGGGGTAACTTCGGTCAGCGGGGTAACTTTGGTCGGTCAAATACATTTTTTTAAATGGTCATATTTTCGTACAGCAATATTGTTTTTAGTCATAGTTGGTGTCAATTTGTTAAGAAATATGTTTGGAAGAAATAATAGTCGCTCATGTGTAATTTCCTTGAAATTTACTTAAAAAAGCGGATTTTTGACCAAAAATCAGCATTTTTTTACATTTTTTCAGAAAAAATAAAAATCGATATTTGTGAGCAAGGATGTGTGTTTGATTAATTGTGCAAGGTTTCAAATGTCACAAAAAACAACAACTTGCTCATATTCAGCGAAGATCAATTTTTTTGATTTTTTTCCTTCATGGAATGTAATACTGTGACCAAAGTTGCGGGGTAGCTTTGGTCAGGTCATTTTTAACCCCTAAGGCACCCTTACAAAATTATTAACAAATCTTTTTCAACTTCAAGGTGTAGAAGGGAACCCTAATGTCACAAAAAAGAGTTAATTAGAAATATACTTGGTTTTGTTTGGAAGCAGTGGTTTAAAAACTCTGAAAAGTGCCCAAAGTTACCCCATTTTACGGTATCTAATGCAGCCCGATAGTGGTATTGATGAAGTAGCTATATACTGCTAAGTAATAGTGGCCTTGATGAAGTAGCTCTATCTACTGCTGATAATGGTCTTTCGGAAGTAGTTATCTACTGCTGATAGGTGTCTTGATGAAGTGGTTATACACGGCTGATAGTGGCATTGATGAAATAGCTATCTACTGCTAATAGTGGTCTTGTTGAAGTAGCTCTATCTAGTATCTACTGTTGATAATGGTCTTTCGAAAGTAGTTATCTACTGCTGATAGGTGTCTTGATGATGTGGGTATACACGGCTGATGATAGTGGCCTTGATGAAGTAGATATCTACTGCTGATAGTAGTCTTGATGAAATAGCTATCTACTGCTGATAGTGGTCTTGATGAAGTAGTTATATACTGCTGAGTGATAGTGTTCCTGATGACGTAGATATCTGCTGCCGATTTTGGTCTTGATGAAGTAGCTCTACTGCTGATATTGGTCCTGATGAAGTAGCTATCTACTGCTGATATTGGTCCTGATGAAGTAGCTATCTACTGCTGATATTGGTCCTGATGAAGTAGCTATCTACTGCTGATATTGGTCCTGATGAAGTAGCTATCTACTGCTGATATTGGTCCTGATGAAGTAGCTATCTACTGCTGATAGTAGTCTTGATAAAGTAATTATACGTCTGATTAAAAAAACCCTACATAATCTACTACTGATAATGGTCTTTCTGAAGTAGTTATCTACTGCTGATAGGTTTCTTGATGAAGTGGTTATACATGGCTGATAGTGGCCTTGATGAAGTAGCTATCTACTGCTGATAGTGGCCCTGATGAAGTAGATATCTACTGCCGATTTTGGTCTTGATGAAGTAGCTATCTACTGCTGATATTGATCCTGATGAAGTAGCTATCTACTGCTGATTGTAGTCTTGATGAAGTGGCTATCTACTGCTGATAGTGGTCTTACGGAAGAAGATATCTACTGCTGATAGTGGCCTTGATGAAGTAGCTATCTATTGGTGATAGTGGTCTTGAGGAAGTATCTATCTACTGCTGAGAGTGGTCTTGATGAAGTAGCTATCTACTGCTGATAGTGGTCTTGGTGAAGTATATATCTGCTGATATTGGTCGGATGAAGTAGCTGTCTACTGCTGATAGTTTTCTTGATGAAGTAGCTATACCTACTGCTGATAGTGGTCTAGTTATATAATACTGCTGATAATGGCCTTGATGAAGTAGCTATCTATTGCTGATAGTGGTCTTGAGGAAGTAGCTATCTACTGTTGAGATTGATCTTGATGAAGTAGCTATCTAATGCTGATAGTGGTCTTGATGAAGCAGCTATCTACTGTTGATAGTGGTCTTGATGAAGTAGCTATCTACTGCTGATAGGGGCCTTGATGAAGTAGCTATCTACTGCTGATTGTGGTCTTGATGAAGTAATTATACACCTGAAGTAAAAACAAAAAAGCAACTGTGCAAAGAAATAAAAAGTGAATTGTACATTTTGTATGTCATTAATAATATTTTGTTTGCGTACAGTGCCATGGAGTTGGAGCAAATGCGGCGGACTAAGCATGAGGAACGGGAGAGAGAGATGGCAGTTAGGCTTTACTCGCCAATCAACAGGGAACTTGTTCGACTTATTGCATTCAATGTGGTAAATATAGTTGTGAATTTGGTTTAAAAAAAGATAAACATTATCTGTAAAAAAAATTTTCATTGGTGAGAGAAAGAGGGCAGTGTTTTTAAATGAATGAACTTATAAAAACACTGCAAAAAAGGCTTTAGGTACTGTTTTGTCGACAAAATCGGAAACTTTGAATAAAATGATAATATTACTCAAACTTGCATAAAATTATGTTTGAGGGTACTAGGCATACATGTGATATTTGTAACACATAAAGCAATCGACCATACGCAATACAGGGGTTGGAATTAGTAGTGATTTTGCTTGTCTTACCTCAACTGTTCCACTCGAAAATAAAAGGGGACATTAAGGGGACATTTCTGACAGTGAAATCTAACTGCTTATGGGAAAAAGATTAAAAGTATTTTTTTTATTATGAAAATGTTACATTATAGCTTTAATTTACAACCATATTTCTTGTTTTACACACATCTTCGATGCAACAGGATGAGGAAAAGAAAGAAAAAAGGGCCTACCATGTTCTAGTAGAGACAGAAAAAGAAAGTGTATTACAACAATTACTTCATGGCACACATCAGAAATCTGTGGATGAACTGATGGAGGAAGAAAGGGAAAGACGTGTGCAACTCCTGGAAGATCTGACAGACGCTGATAAGGTATAGAATGAACGTTCTGAAAATGAAATCTCACTTCAACGAATATTGGGCTATTCCAGTTGAAATCCACACTCCACCTGTGGAAGATTTTGGAAACACCTTCCACAGAGGGAGCAAGTTTTTCAAATGTAATCAGTCAAAGTTAATCATTTTGAAACCCATACTCCCTCTGTATTATGGCTTTACCTATATCTTCCACAATATTTATTGGTGTATTTCAGATGAAAGTTGCCCGATTGTCTATTCTATTGGAATTTTTTGGTCGGGGGGGGGGGGGCAAAATAAAATTTGGGGGGCACATATGAAAAAAGTACAGTTGCATCAGGCTTTATTTGGACGATTTGGTAATTTATACATACTATGTTCGCCCATTATCAGGATGGAAATGGCTTTATCTTTACAATGTGCACACGTAGATTGAAATTTTGTTGTATTTTACACTATTTTGGCCCATGATCGGGCTGTTGGTAGAAAAGGGGCTCCTTGCCCCTTTTCTTTTCCTTTACCCTCCTAATTTTCTCTTTCACTTTTTGTCAGAGGGGCACTTTTTTCGTTCATTTTTTGTCAGGGGGCACTCTTCCCCCACCCACCCCACCCCCGCTGGCTATCGGCGTCAAGGACATAGTCGTAGCTCTCACATGCCGTTTAGTCTGTTCAATTTGCTTGTTTTTATCTCGAGATATGCTTACTTAACAACGAAAGGGTAAAATCACAATTGTGCCACTTTTACATGGGAAGAGGGCTGTACATGTAAATCAATGATAGCATCAAGTTTATCAAGAGTTACTTCATGAAATCAAAATAATGCATCAATTACACAACAATACAAAATTGTTTTTAATGTTTTGTCATGATAAAGGTATAATGAATCTCTTTTTACTCTTACGTAAAATTAAACGATAAATAAATATTTCACATTCTGCTGTAAAATTAAATACATGTGCATGTCAATGATTTTACCATGGTAAAAACTGTTATTTTTGTCATTCAAGACATGTTAAAAGACAAACAAATATTACACACTTATGGGTTAATGAACTTTGACAAGTTCATGAAATTTGATAAATTCATGAAGTTAGACAAAATAATGCACGCGCGTTGGTGTTGATGCGTCTAATGCACGAGCCCGAGGGGAATGCATTAGACGCATCAACATCAGCTATCATTGATTTACATGTACAGCCCTATTCCCTAGTAAAAGTGGCACAATTGTGATTATACCCTTTCGTTCGTAACTAAACATATCTCGAGATTAAAAAGAGCAAATTGAACAGAATAAACGGTATTTGAGAGCTAAGACTGTACCCTTGACGTTGATATAAGCATCATGTCACAACAGTATTTTCTAATCACCAAAGAGGGCGCTTTTCACTTGCACAATTTTTTTTTGAGACAGGCTGTATTATAGAAGTGTGTTCTTATCTTCTTTTTTTTTCATTATTTCGGCTTAGGTTGGTCTTAACTCTGGAATTATGGAAACTGATAAGGCACCAGAAACAGTACAATCTTTGGATTAACGTCAATGTTGCCTCGATGCTTGCTATTGATAAAGATTCATATGTTATCAAAATTAACAATAGTTAATTAATTGATTTCATAAATAATAAGGATCAACCAACCATCAATGGTTGATCAAAAGATTGAACTAATTTGTTTCCACTGCCTAAAAAGCATGATTGTCACTCCAATTTCAACCATTTTTGGCAGTATCTTAGTCAGAGTTTAAGTAGGAGAGGCAAAGCCAAATTTGTCATCCCCATTTTCCAACTTATTTTTGTCCCTTTTTAGTCATTTTGAGGACACTTTACTCTTTGCCGTCCCAAAAAAACTTCAAGTATATCAAAATTCAAATTCAAAATTCAAGGTACATCTCCACTTATTATATTTGTTTTCATTTTAGGAGCCCCCTTCCGGGGCCCCTTTTGACATTGTTTGCTTTCCTTTTGATCTGATATATACAGTGTACCAATGACATGGACTTACAGGCGGTTCTAAAAGGTCTATCCAAAACACATAAGGTGATGCAAGCTTTCCAGTTTGAGCTTATGGGTGCAATAACTGATCTTGAGGTAAGCCAGTCAAGTGGTATGAAATACAACTGAGATTAATGGGAAGTTGTGTGACACATTATATTATGTGTTAAGTATTGTCATGAATGGTAGCTTGAACACATGGGAAAGGTGTGTCTATTTGGTGCAAATATAGATTCTTAAGAAATTACAGTTTGTTTATTATTTTGATAAATAACAAAAACAACACACTGTACTTTGCTCTGTTGCCTGAACATTACTGAATGAAATAACACCATAGGCATAGAACCTGGGGTGGGGATACCCCCCCTATTTTTGACAGGGGGTGGTCCATACAATCATCCCCTCTCCCCTTAATTAAAGTTGACACCTGTATGTGAGTTTCTGTCCAAATTAACCTTATATATTGGCCATTTTAGCCTAAAAAGTGCCAATTTTTGCACACTAATTTGCATGCATGTATTCCACTTTAGCACCATATTTGACTAGTTTAGCTTCAATATGCCAAATTTTTTTGACCGCATTTGTACAATAAAGTTATTCTGTCGCCAAAAGGGGCTGCATTCACTATACTTCAAGAAATTTAAGCTCATCCCCCATGTCAAAAAGAAATCTATGCCACTGAATGACACTCATCTGATTTACAATTCATAATGTTGTTTTTGAAGAAAAAAAATGTTAAAATAAAGTCTGCTCCTGAGTACTGTATAATATACAGACTGAAGAGTGTCCGATATTAATTCTCACCTTTTTTTACATACCTGTATAATAGGAAGTGAGTCATGAAGAAAGCCATGCTGTTGATGATCTCTACTTGGAACTCAAGGATGACTTTGTCTCCAGCTTTAGAAGAGCTACACTTCTCATGAAATTCCATATGGCTGTAAGAATCTATGGCATCTGTTGCATGCCACAACAATGTGCTCAATGAGCTTTTTATAAATATGCAGATGTGAGAGGATATATTTGGAGCGATTACCAAATAGGATGCAACTCTACTAGTCTTATTACAAGACTGCCCTACCCCAACCCTAACCCTAAATGAGGATTGGACTCAAGTCTAGCAAGTTGCACCCTATTTGGTAATTGGTGGTAGTGGTGGGGGGGGGGGGTGTTCTATAAAATATTTATCTTTTTACAGTTAAGTTAAAGTTACCCAAGTGAACTTGAACAGCACATGAATTCTTTTGCAAACTCTCCATTATTTTCTGTTTCTAGGAAGAAAATGAAAAACGTCGACGCATGGCCGACGCCAGGGCCATTTATACTGGGAGGAAAGGTGTTGATTCATATTTCAAGAAATCATTGAATGAGAAAGCAGAAATGCAAGAAGAGTTGACTCGAATGTTTGCTGGTGTTATTGTAAGTAAAACAACCCAATATTAGTTTTGGTTTTATCCCAAATGAAGCGCTGCTCACAAGCTTACTAGCTTTGTAATAATATACCATAAAGATCTGCCTAATAGCGCATATCGGCTCCCTTGACATAACTGGAATTTTAGGCACAACTAAAAGTGCCCTCCTGTGAAAATTTAACTATGAAATAAGGGCACATGCCCTTATTTCTTGGGGGAAATGCCCCCATAGTGCCACCACTGCACTGTGTGCAGTTTGTTGACATGCCTATCTGGTAATGTACTGTGCCAAAATTTGTTTTCATCAAATGTTGTGACAATATTTTAATTTTTATTACCTTTTTAACTCTAGCAAGAAGTAACACAAAAAGAATATGTTATGGAAAATGACACCCAAGAACACAAGACCGATGCACAGGAACAACTGCTACACAGGTATGTCCAATTCAAATGATGTAGGAAAAATTGGAATCATTTCAGTGATTTAGAGAGAAAGCACATATCAACTGCTCAGTACCAGTAGTGGGCAAGTGCAATAGCTGCAATATGTATCTGCCAGATGAGTACTATATATATGTTCAAAAGGCAGCTACTGCACTTACCTACTTCTGGCATTGAGCAATCAATATCAGGAAGACACAGACAGACAAGGGTGTTTTCTGAAACTCATCCAAGCATAAGGATTCGTTCTCCAATTGAGCAGTGGTAATTATTGCCATATTGTATGCAGGCTAGCAGACGGAGTGTTTCTAAAATTGTGATCAGGTTGTGATCATAATGTGAACCTTTATGTGGAAAAATTAAAATAAGTTGAGGGATGCAATGATGATAACACAACATTTTCTCAATGCCATTCCCTTTGCTGAAAGCAATTTTGATGTTGGTTACAATTTTCAGAAGTTTGTATATGTATGGAAATGTCTCAATTGTAACATTTGTTCTTGTTTTTGAGAAACACCCTGTATTACTGATGTTAGTCGTAATGATGTAGCTGTGTAATGCTGATAGAGATCTTAATGAAGTAGCTATCTATTGCTGATCTTGATGGACATGATGTACCAGCTTTCTATAACTGCTAATAGTGGTCTTTATAAAGTGCTAGTTACAGCTGCTATTGGTCTTGATGAAGTAGCTATCTACGGCTGATAGTGATCTTGATGTAGCAGCTATCTACTGCTGATAGTAGTTTTGATGAAATAGATGTATTGCTGATGTTGGTCTTGATGAAGCAGCTGTCTACTCCTGATAATGGTCTTAATGAAATAGCTAGCTACTGCTGATAATGGTCTTGATGGAGTAGCTATCTACTGCTGATATTGGTCTTGATGAAGTAGCTATCTACTGCTGACATTGGTATTGTTGAAGTAGCTATCTACTGCTGATATTGGTCTTGAAGAAGTAGCTATAGCTATCTACTGCTGACATGATTGGTATTGTTGAAGTAGCCATCTACTGCTGATAGTGGTCTTGGTGAAATAGCCATCTACTGCTGATAGTGGTCTTGACGAAGTAGCTATCTACTGCTGACATTGGTATTGTTGAAGTAGCTATCTACTGCTGATATTGGTCTTGAAGAAGTAGCTATAGCTATCTACTGCTGACATGATTGGTATTGTTGAAGTAGCCATCTACTGCTGATAGTGGTCTTGGTGAAATAGCCATCTACTGCTGATAGTGGTCTTGACGAAGTAGCTATCTACTGCTGATATTGGTCTCGATCTACTTTTAATACTGATTTACAATAATATGGGAATGTCGTCAGGTATACATTATTTGACACACATCCCTGGACTTGTAGCTGTGAATTTAAAACCCTTTCCTGCAGTCTATGTCAATCTATCAATCTCTCATTTATTTTAGGTTAGCCATCATGCAAGCTGACCAAGCAGCTGCTAGAGAACGTGTTGATCGTGTCCATGAAATGGAGGAAGAACTCTGCGGGAAATCCGACCCCTTCAAGGAACATGTCAAGGATATCATTTTGAATGTACAGGAGCAAATGCTAATGAATAGATTCCACGGAAAAAGGGTAAGCTATTGCATTAAATGTTATCTGTGCATGCTCAGATAGTGAGAACCAATCAGAGCAAATATTAAAAAAATGGGAACCATGCATTGAATGTATATGAAGAGCTTTGTTGCAAAACCCCTTACATCCACTTGCCCAATCACTGATATAAGGGGGTTTTCAACGAAAGCAGTTTTTGGTGGGATGCTCATCCTACCCAAGCATCGCGTATTTAGAGTCACTAGCAAGTAAAAACATTGGTGTTCCATTTTTGTCTAGCTCATACTTAAATTAACTAGTCTAATAGTCCTGCCGGACCAGCATTGTTGAATATATACTGCCCTGAAGGCAAAATCCATTGCCAAGGAAAATTGTCTCCAGTCGTGTCTCAAAAAGATGCATGGAAAAGACAAATCAATGTAATGTCTTAAGTTTAAACCAAACAAAATCTTATCTGTAATGATTGCAGATGACTTCACATACTTGTAATCATCTTCTTTTACTTTACGCACTTAATAGATTATGTTTAGACAGCCTTCACGGAGGGAGTATGACCAGGAATATTATGAAGCTGAAAGTCCACAAGATCGTAAACTACGGGAAGCACGAATGAAATCCAGGCGACATATCAATGTCATTGTAACGTAAGTCAAGCTGAAAATGAATGCCCACGCTCCTGTCATGAAACCATGACAAAGTGCCCACAGGGAGGTTACTGGACGCAAACTGAACCCAGCGGGTCTATGTAATTTCACATACTTTCACAAACACTGTTTGTTCATTTGAAATTCTCACTGTAAGCAACTCCAGCTATCCTACTGTGCTAGCCACAGTTACAAGCTTGTCTTAAGGAAGCTTGGATGAGAGTTCAAAGATCTTAGTTGCAGGGGCGTAGCAAGAGCATCACGGGCCCATGGACAAGGAGCAGTCCGGGCCCTTTTAACCAGTGCGGGATTTACCTTATAGGGGCCCTCGGCCAGGCCAAAATTTGGAGGCCCCGAACTCACGTGCCGAGGAGGGCATGTGCACTCAAGTCAGTGGCCAAGTTTTGGTTTACGTATAATATAGAGGGGAACTAACATGTTTTGATCGGATGTTACTAGGACATTTGCGTGTAAAGCATGCGAAAAATTCAATTTCAGACTATTTTAGCCCCAGATCAACATGAATTTTGCTATTTAGATGCGGAAATTTTACAAGTTGGCCAAAAAACATGCAGTTATTGGGGACAAAAGAAAGATGCATAGGGCAATTTTGGGGGGCCTGGACCCAGGCCCATCACCCAATGGTAAATCCGGCCCTGCTCTCTCCATTATCAGACCTTATTTCATTTTCGCTTTTGTGCTCGGGGGCCCCTGAACCCTCAGGCCCATGGACTTCATCCACCCTGTCCCCCCGCTTGCTACGCCCCTGCTTAGTTGCTGGTGATCACTTTATTATTCCATGAACTTTATGTATGCCAAATACTAGTGCCTTTTTGTTAAGTCATAGATAAACAAATAAGGTGCTTTAAGTGTTTCTGTTTCAGTGTTGTAGAGAATTTTTTAATCTTTAGAAACACAGTCTTAAAATATGTTAAGGTTTTAATATTAGACCATATTTCTGTTTTTCTTTCAGTGAGTATTGAAGAGATTTTACCATGGATGCAACCAATTGGCAGCAATTTTGATTCTATTCTTTGATTTGACAACAAACATTTCAAAGCATTTTACTATTTTATTACAACTATGGGATAAATCAAACAAGTTGATACTACTTCATTTGCTACTTTTTTGATAAGGGTATCACAAACTTTGACTTTTTTCTACTTTTTTTAAACTTAATTTTTTCATAACAGTAGAAAGAGTGCAACAAAATGACAGAACAACTACAATGATTTTTAGATTCATAAACTTTGTTTTTTTAATAATCAATGTTGGAATACAACAATAGCAATACACCGATAGATAAATTACTATTCAGCATAACTTTGATGCAATACTAACTGTATTCATAAATATTTATTACATGGAATACACTTGAACACATGAATAAACCGAGGGTGCATTATAAATACAGCTTATATCATACATTTCTTTATAATACAGTACTGAGTATACAAAATATCTTACAGTAGCAAATTTTTCTCTGTACAGTATGTTAAAGAGTTGACCTTATATAGCACCCTTGGGTCATAGGTCACTTCTATATAAAGTTGCCGTTTCACTTTCAACTTGGGGATTTTTTGAAGCATGCGTATAGAAAACGTTTGTGCATTCTAATAAATTAACATAATAAGAATTTAAGAAAGTCATCAACAATAAAGAATATTATACACGGTTTCTGAAAACATGATGTCCAATAACATGGCTCCATATATCCACAATAAATAGTTTTATATATACAAGTGTGGATTTGTATAGTACACAATGACTAGACATATAACTCACCCCCCTGCTCTGGGGTACAGACACGTTTCACTTATATCGGTACACAATCCAGCAGTACCATACAACTTACCCCCCTGCTCTGGGGTACAGACACGTTTCACTTATATTGATACACAATCCAGCAGTACCATACAACTTACCCCCCTGCTCTGGGGTAAGGACAAGTTTCACTTATATATTGGTACACACAATCCAGCAGTACCAGCAGGCTTCATCACATTTCACACATTATACAATAACGAACCAAAACAGGTCCCATTACATTTCTTAGACATAGCAGGCAAATTAACAAACTGTAAGATATATCTTCCAGGGTGGTGTGATTTTGCAAACTGCAGAGCAGGTTGTTACAGCAAGAGACCATTCCCGGTGATATATCCGACTGTTTGTGAATTTTCCTGATTGTCTACATATATGTGATGTAATGTTCTAACTGTTGTAAACAATTAATTTAACATATTTTTACATTACAAGGCAGTGCAAAATACGTTGGGTTCCTTTAAAATACACTCACCCAGAATACAAGTGTCGCTGGTGAGGATTTGACCTTCAAAATGCCATTCCCTTAATTCAAACATATGTATAAAACATTAAAAGCGTAATAACCAATGCAGTATTAATTAATTAAGTAATTGTTAATGTACTTGTGAATGATGCTTAACCATCAACTATCAGGATGTCAAGACTTTTGACAGCCTGGTTTATTCCACTCATGCAGCATACAATACAAACAGTAGTGCAAGTTACTTGCCTACTACAATATCAACAATATGAAAAAAAAAAAGCCTTCCACTTTCTGGCTCAGCGTACTTCATTTCTTATGGAATAATACGTCATGAACACAATTGTTAAGTATATCTTGTTTGACAACTGGTAAAGTTACTGCTGGCTTTTGTAAGAGCTTGCAATTGTTAATCCATTTGAAATTAACACCCCACTGAAGAAGACTTTTTAAATCTGACTGAATTCAACATTTTGTATAATTCCACATTCTACAATTTTCATCCATAATAAAAAGTGGAAATGTTTGGAAAATTTGAAAGAGACTTCTCTCAATTGAGACCAAATTGTGTAGAAATCAACCGCATTTCAAAAATTTCCAGAAGTTTAATCTGGAATTTAGCATATAACTATAATCTATATATCTACCTCCAGTCACCAGCACTAGCTTTGAACTCAAGTTCAGGGTGTTCTACCTTAGCTTTGTATTACTTGTTGCGTGTACATACTTTAATGCACGCTAGTGCCGGTGATTGGAGGTAGATACATAGGCTATAGCACACTGAATAAACATAATAAGGTGTAGCTGTAAATGAGGTGGTAGTAAAGTTTTCCGAGGGGGATTTTAAATGGACTAACCCAATTAATGCAACACTCCCATCAAGTAAACCATGCTTTAGAATGGGCTCTATACAAATATAACTTCCCTCTAGAAGTGACATACTTGTAAACAGACAGTCAGAAATAGGGTTTAAGTCCAAATCTGTAATCATGTACATGGAAAGGTGCATGGAACAGTATTCAAATAGTAAAATAATTGGGAGATTTGAATAATCTAGAAGGTCTAAATGCATCACAATTGATAGATACTGGACCAGTGGAAGAAGTTTTTTTTTAATTATTAATTTATTATAATTTGCTGTTCTTACGTTGGACTTCAAAAATAGGGACTTTCCAGATCATTTACCTTGGGAACTTGATAAATAGGCACAGACCCAATTAAATGGAACAGTTGGCAGGTATGCACAAATTTACTTCTTGAAATGTAGAAATCTTTAAATGTAAACCATCATCTACTCAACCCCTTTTCAAGTTTTAATGTATAAATATATTTACAAAAAATATAAATACAACATGTTCAACAATCATTTGCACTTGTAAACAAAGTTTATCAAATCGTTTCATAATTGCCACTCTTCCCTGAAAACTCTCCTGTTTCATTTGATTTTATTACAAAACCTAGCACTTTATTCAATTGAATCAAAATGAACAACAAAATGTTGTATTCAGATACTGTGTGAGTAGTGGGTACTACTTGGTTGTGTCTTTGTCTAATAATACTATCAATATTACATTCACTGTCCAAAAGTAGTTTTGCAGAAATAACTTTCAAGCTCGCAGTTGGCGCATTCTGGTTGGATCAACAATTGAAACACATTTTAGTATGTGTCAAAATGATGGTTTTCCGGTTGATTTTAACATTCAAATATAAAAACATGGTACTATTAAATAAATACAAAACATCATGATAAATACTTCATCATTTCCTTTCAAAGCATTCTATCCTTGGCACTGCACAAGCAGCTCCAATATATCATGTCAGATTTTTCTTTTTTTAAAGTATTTTTCCTTAAATTAAAAATATCCTGCAAAACATGTGACACATAATAACTGGAAAACATGGTAGAGAAAAACTGTTTCTCAAAGCTGGAAATTTGCCCACTCCTGAAAAGCTTCAGATAGTGAAACATTTTGCCTTGTTCACTCATATGACAGGCTACTGTGAATGAGGTGATTCTAATTGTTAATGTACTTGTGAATGATGCTTAACCATCGACTATCAGGATGTCAAGACTTTTGACAGCCTGGTCCTGTCTGGATGAGCATTAAGAAAGAACACACACTTTCCACAGCATTCCTATCTTTATTGATTGATTGATTGGGTCAGAGCAAGTCATGTGACTATCGCCACGGTCCGATAAGCTCCGACTAATAACGCATCATTCACACTACTTTTAAAGCTCTCAATCTAAATCTTTACCATGTCTCCACCAAATTTGCTGCAACTCATCCTTCATACATCTTATTAAATGAACAAAAAAGTGAAACCCTGAGCCCCAAACTACACCTTGCATTGCATTACTTCAGCTAAATTATCTGAAAATCTTATTATTCCTTGCAACAGCAATTACTTTATCTGAGTTGCATCTTAAAACAAATTGGAATTCCATTTATTTCACAAGTTAGCACCAATTGAATACAAAAACTAGGTAACTAACATCATCTCATATACTCTGTCCATTCTGATGTGAGCCAAATAATGATATATAAAACATGCATCTAGTCTGTCAATTGTACCTATAACCATTAACAGGTCATGCTGTCAGTGGAAAAACTTATGACCTGACAAACATGGCTGCATGTTCAAGTTGGACAGAGCAGACGGATGCATCATCTAATCTTAAATCATCATTTCAACATTCTCTTTTTATTAAAGTTAATATAAACAAGTGGAATACGCTTTAAATATTCGCTGAAAAAAATGTCCCTAAAATGGGAAAGGTACATGTAAAACCAAGATTGTCAAAACAGTAATAGAAATAACAACAAAAATCCCAGAGTGTAAACGATAACAATCACAATGTACTTACACTGAGCAATTTGGTGATTCTAATGAAAAGATGATGCTTACTGATTCCAGTTTACATTTATTTCCCCAAAGTTTAATATATTTTAGCAACAAACACAATCAAACCTTTCATTCATTGTGCAGAAAATATACAGTTCTATTAATCCATACCAGGAGATATTTTGAAGTCTCAGTTACATGGTTGAAAACAAGTTTTAATTCTTTTTATTCAGAATCACAAGACATACGAAAATAAGTCCCAACTTTTTTTTGTGGAGCTTTTAAGTATAAAATTAATTGTCAAATTTCACACGACAGAAGTGAGAAAAATGACATGTATGGACATTATTACAAAGGTTCTAACAAATTCAGATTGCATTTTCAACCACCCTAGAAAGTAGTCTTTATTGTCTTTATTTTGAGTTGTTTCAAATTATAAAGAGCGGGTGAAACATTTAAAAAAAAATTATTATTATAAAGGCTTCATTTTCATATAAATGTTGAATCAGTGAGCACCATCTTAACATTTATAATCATCCCCACATTTCTATCATCAACTGGTGATTCCCATTACTTAACAATTTCAAAGAGCCACTTCTAATCTTGTACCAACATCACAACTATAGAGAGTAAAATGTACCCCAAGAGTTCAGGTTGTGAGAATTCAGACTTTGTAACATTTGGGAAATCCACTGCATGGAGAAAACAGTGTACCCCAATCAATTTTGAGCCAAATTCAAGGATAATTACTGGCATCTTAAAGCATGAGTATTTGTGCTTGCACATATGTAGTGCTTTTTAAGAAAATGTTTTATTCTGTGTGGTCCAGGTATGTGTTGGTGATAATCGATCATCTCTACCCCTTCTACCTGCCAATGACCAATGGGTCAACAGTGTTGATGTCAATGACTGTCGATCAGCTAATCAATAATTGTTTAGCACCGCATTCACTCTTGACGCACAGAACATATCATGGAAGAATTCAAAAATTCACTTTATCGCACATAATCGGCACAATGCAGATCACAAACAAGACTGGGCTATGAATCGCAATTTACTGGGTGTATGGCAAATGTATCAGAAGGTACACTATAATTTCCCCTCTATGAGTGACATGCAAACATAGTTAAGTCCAAATTCCCCCCAATCTAATGGTATCGCATTGAATATACCTCATACTATCCTTAAACAAACAACAAATCTTTGTAAGAAACTTGAACAGTTATTTGAGCTGACAGTGATGTAGCCTTTGGAACAGATGGCAGATCTGTATTGTGATGTGGGGGTTTGGTGGAGCACGCCTCAACATGGTTCATGATGATGCATGGTGGATATGAAGTTATTATAGGTCTAGCTACCAAATTGTAACCAATTCTGATGTAAATTGTAACCGTTACTTCAACTACAATGCCTGCAGTTCAATGGGCCTGTTCCAGCTTTCATCTACTTACACATCTTGAATCACTTTGATAAATTAATTTGGGCTACATCACTGGATCAAGCTCTTTTCAACATGTCAGTTCCACAACTCTGAACCCTGTACTCTGAAGATGAGTTACTATACAATTCACTGACAACAACAGTACATGTTTGAGACAATCCAATCCTGTACAATGACAATAACCACATGTTTGATATTTTGACCCATGACCTCAACACAATACTGGTCATGGCTCACTTTGCAATAGGGAGGGATGACCAATTTTGTGTTGTGATTCATAGAATACCCATTTTCTTTTTCTACCAATACCACTGAGCTTTCATTCTAGTACAATCAAAAGTTTAATTACAAAAATTACTGTTAAAAGTTGCATTGCTATAATAAAACTACCAATCATTGCAATATGCCTTCATGGTAGAGCCAAAATAACAATGTCATCGACAAAACATATGATGAATACTCATCATTCAGAAATGGCCAAGATTGTGCCAAATGAAAATGAGCCTAAAGTAGGATTACAAGAAATGTAATAACTCATAATTGGTAAATGATTACGGTCAAAGTGATTGAAGGGAATGCCCTTAATGTCCAATATTGTTATGCTGGCTGTCAAGCTAGGTGTATACTATAAAATAGTGTGGCATTGGGCTATTCCAGTTGAAGTTCATACAGCCCCTATGGATGACATGACCATAAATCTTCAACACAGGGAGTGTGAATTTCAAATAGGGTTACCTAAATGGGTAACATCCATTTGAAGTGACCAGTCCAACGGGTCAGTTGCCTGATGAAGTCTGGTGGTTCCAGTCGCAACGTCGCAATAGATGCAAAAAGTAAGTTCCAGTATTAGATTTAATTCCAAAACTCTGTTTGAAACTACTGGATGACTAAGAACATTCACTCATCCATTTGAAGTATACACCCCCTGTGTGGGAGATTAAGGTCATGTGTTCCATAAAGGTGTAAATAAATAAATGGATTTCAACTGGAATAGACTATTGGCCCAGAAGGCTATAATACTGAAATGACCATTGTAGATGCAAAAATAAATGCACACAAAAACAAAGTGATGATTGAACATTTAATTTATGATGGTATGTAATCATACCAGTATGTATGACATTATATTTGTTTATTACATTTTTGCTTAATTGTCTCAAAAATTGAATACAATGCATGCATCTTACTGGAAATCAAATTTGATAGGATGGAAATGTTACTTGTTTATTAGATTGTCAATATTCTCATTCTTCAAGTGATTTACATACTTCTATGCACACCCAATATCTTGATAACTTACAAAAAGTCAAATTTGTCAATTTCCTGCATAATGCATTGATACAGGCAACCTTTCAGTAAATTGAATTGCTTCAAATCACCTTCTTTGTCAAAAATTTGATTTGTTAATACTGACTATGCATGTTTAGTACCATAAATCTCATTTGCATACAAGTCTGATTTTCAATTAATTATACAGGTCAAACAGTTCTGGCTTAAAAATTGACTTCTATTTAAATATCTTATGAGTTTTGATCTTATGTCTGAATTTGACCGTCTCTGTGGTGTGCGCAGATTCTCAAAATTGGGGCCAGGGTTACCCGAATTGATTACCCGAATGCTCCAAAATTTTCAGCTTGTTTTGCTTGCCGGTATTGGTATTCATGGAGTCTGGGTGCACCCCCCAAATTGACTGACAAAAAAAAAGGTGGGAGTTCTTTGCCCACACCACTGGACTGTCTTGGTAATGATCATATAAAAGATTGAACATCTGACGCAATCAACCAAAATGAGTCATTTATCAACAAAATCAATTTGAGTTATAGATAGTAGAGGTGATCCAATTCTTTAGTATTTTCATTGTTTTCAGCATGTAAATATACTCATCACAAAACTCTAAAACTTTGATGGAATTTGTAGTGTTATTATTGCCTGTGAAGAGCAAGAATTTTAAATAAAAAAGAATGAAAATAGCTTCAGCTGTACAAATGACTCATTTTGCTGATACAAATCACATATTGAAAAACACGTTTGATCCACCACATCAAATATTGGGTTTTTGTCTATTAAAGTAGTATTTTTGAGTTATGTACAACTGTAAGACATGCTAGTTTCATGAGGAATTTTCAAATTTGGCAAAGACCTGACATTTGCAAGCCAGTGATGGTCTAACACAATTTGTACAAAACAACAGACTCTCGCCAATTAGCACAAAAACTTCCTGCGAAATTAAATTGTTTTACAGTTATTTGTTAAACTGAATGACATAATTCAAAAAGTATGGGAATATTATATTAATATATTTTTGTTTCCTAATATGGCTATTAGGCGACAAAAAAGGAAAAACCTTGTTCTACGGGTCCGACTGACTGAGATTTTGTATTTTGGGGATTTTGACCAAAATATTTTTTTTAAAGTTCTGCACACCTGAAAAAAAGTTGTTAGCAAACCTGCCTGCCTGCCCGTAGAACAGGGTGGTTTTCCCCATCGCCTTATACTCCAATTTGAAATTCAATATGCTGACAAAATTGACAAATATTTTGCATTCTGTATATCATATAAAGTATTGATGGTTAATTTGTTATTTGATGTCAAATATTTCATTCTTATCCGATGCTGTCTTTGCCACTATACTGTAAAAGTGGAAATATTTTTGTGCTATTATTTTTTGTGCATTGCCAATTTTGAATTGTTTCACTTATTTTTTAAAACTTGCTTCCTTATATTGAACTATTCACAAAAGGAATATATTTGGACGTTATTATTTTTTGTGGAAGCTGCTTGGAACGCGAAAAGCTCAAAAAAACATGTAGCACGAACATTTCCGCTTTTACAGTACTTCTTTATATATCCGTATTTGGGCAGGAAAAACCTGTGTCGTTGGCCCCTGAACATGTTTAAAGCAAAACCTCTTATGTAACCTGTTGGTAGTTTTGATTTAAACATGTTCAGGGGCCAAAAGCACATAGGAGGTTTTTCCTGCCCGACATAGAAAGCAGTAATTGCTTTATATTCAACAATTACATGCTTAGAACCAAATGAAGCAGGATTTATATTGCACTGGTAATAACATTCTTGGACATTAACTTCCAAGTTTACAAAAAATACACTTAAAATACCATAAAGATTCGCCTAATGGAGCACTTGGGCTCCTTATGCAAATATGGAGCTCCCTCCTCTTAAAACCCAACAAGAATTAAGGTTCCGCATATTACGGGAGAGCACTTTTAGGGTGTGTCTAAAATTCCACTTATGTCAAGGGAGCCCATAGCGCCATTAGGCAAATCTTACGGTATTTAGTTATGACTTTACTTTTCAAAGTACATGATATGTAGGTTCCAAATTAGGATTTCCCAAAGCATGAATACAAACAGTATTATGAGTGGCAAAAGCGCCCTCAATCTTGACCATTTCTGAATAGCTAGTTGTCAAACTGTAGTGACTCTGGAAGACATTGTAGGACTCATCATCTCGCTGCCGTCGCTGCTGCACATATCGTATTCTTCGTAACCAAATGTGCTGTTACCGCCCCCTCTATCCTGGAGTTGATGTATGCTACTGCTCAGCGACGACTGCCTAGGGGGAGTGAAACGTCGCAACATTTCCGGGCTATGAGGGCAGCTTTGGCTTTTCTTGTTTGGGCTGTAGTTGAATGGGGACACTAATACTGGAATGGCAGTCGTCGGGGAATCGTTTCCCGGCATACCGAATGGTTTCTTTGGAAGTTTTAACCTTTGAGGTCTAGGAGGTGAAGTCCTTTCTTTCTCATCCTCCAGACCAGCAGTCTCGTCATTCGGTGCATCATGGACACTTTTACTACGCTTGTTTTTTGGCTTCTTTGGATCAGTTTGTTTGGTGGAGTCAATATCAAATTCTGGACCATCAAAGACGATAAAAGAATTGAGTCGATTTTCAAATTTGAACTGTTCAGCACCAGGTGTTAGTGCCGCAGATGCAAAGTCCCCCTCCTCTAGATCATCATCTGGTGTTGGTACTGCGGTGACATCACCGTCATAATCATCCTCATCATCTTGATTAGGAGCGGTGATAAATTCAAATTGTTCACCAGTAGGGGTACCTGGAGTAGTCATGTGACTCGTACAATTACTACTGGAAATGTATTCATCGGGCATGGTCTCCTTAAAGATATCAGTAGGACTATTTAAATCACAGGACACTGGTCCATCAACTTCCCAATTGTTCTCAATATCATCATCTGGCAGCTCGTCATTATTGACGTCAAACTCACTGTCGTAATCTTCAAACTCGGATGGCATTTCCTCATTCAGAATATTGTCATCGCTGTTCCAGTCGCCGAGGTCATCCAGACGGCGGTCAAAGTTCAGATCGGGATCATTGAAGTCATTTTCTGGGAATTCATTAGCACTGGACTCGCCATCGGTGCTCATTTCTGGACTAATCACACTTTCTGGACTCAACACAGGTTTAGGTTCAGGAGGAGCCGCTGCAGCTGCTTCTTTTGCTGCTTCTTTAGCTTTTTTCTTCTCTTTCTTACTCAGCTTTTTCTGGCTTTTTTCATCATCACTTTTATTCTTGTCTTTGTCACTCTTTTTTCTCCCTCTAAATTTCAAGAAAGAAAATTTCTTCTTCTCCGGCTTCTTTTCAGTCTTCTCGGCTGCTTTGGCTTGTGCTTCATTTTGAGCACTATTGTTATTGGTACCTTGAACTGGCAGTGGTGCATTATGGTTAGTACTCAACACCAAGTTCAAGTTATTCCTGCTACAGTTAGTACTCACAGAATTAACATTTCCTTTGCTACTGCTTCTGCTTACACTGTTCACATCACCTCTGCTACCAGTTAACAACACTGCATTGATGTTTCCTCGACTGCTACTTCTGCTGACAGAATTTACGTTACTGCTGCTTTGATTGAGTGACGTATGTTGCGAAGAAGCCACACTGTGTAGACTGTACGCACTATTAGCTCTTGAAGGACTAGTTACTGTTTTAGTTGATGTTGCTGTTGTTGTCCCCGAATTTGTGGTGGTTGTGATTTCAGGTACATAAGAAGGTTCTGTTTCTTTAGGGCTAAGCTTGATCCAAACACCACTGCCTCTATTTTCGGCAGATGGTGATGTTACTTTACCACCAAAATTTCTGACTGGGATATTCAGCTCTTTGCAAATGTCTCTTGGTTTAGCAATCTTCTTTGGTGTTGTTGGCCTATTTGGAGGGGTGACTTTAGATTCGCTCTTTTGACTGGATGATACCGTTCCCACCGTTGACTTCTGTTTGACTGGCATTCGTGATGGCGACTGAGCTCTTTGTGTACTGGTTGACAAAGATGACTGTTTTCTTTGACCTGTTGTTGGTTTAGGTGAAGGAGATCTTTGAGCAACGCTACCATTTGACGAAACAGACCACTTATTAGGCCTGTTTATTTCAGGTTTTGAGGCTTCACTGGTACTAGTGGTTACCATTATGTCCTGAGACTCTGGTAGTGGTCCACTATCTTCAGTCATATCATCTGGCCTAGTCAGTACAGCAGGGCCATCTTTCTCAAATGTTCCTTCAGACTTCAGCGTCGGTGCTGTTACATCTTCTATGTCTTCTGGCTCGGCAATTGGAATTCTTTTCCAGCCGGCACCTGCTGCTGGTTTCTTATTGTTAGCTTGTGCATCCGGTGATAGAGCTGTGCTAATTGGTTCATTGTCAGGAGACAAAGCTTTGTTTTCATCACTTGATGCACTTCCAGTTGTTGGAGTCTGATCTGGTAATGAGGCACTTTCTTTGGTAAATGTGGACTGCTTCACCAACGGTGGGCGAGCTTCCACCGCATCACCCTTCTTCTTGCTACTGTTCTTATTATTTGCAGTGTTCTGTGCGCCTTTTGATTTAGCATTACCTAGCCCAGGCAGCTTTGAATTCCCACTTGTTCTTGGTGAAGTATTTCTGACAAAACTGTTCTTATTGCTTGCAGGTGAGGCACTTCTGTTTCTTGCTGTCACCCCTGTTGTAGCTGGTGATGTTGCATTCTTATTAGTTGTATTTCTACTGGCAGCGGATGTAGTTCTACCAGCAGGGCTTGTGGATCTTGAATTCTTATTTGTCAAACCAGGTTTATTCCCTACTAGACTGCTTCTTGCGATGGACGAAGGGCTTTGCATTGAGAGATGCTTTCGTGCTGGTGGTGGTGTTCCGGTTCTGTTTACTGGTCTACCAGGGCTAGGTGATCCTGTTCTGCTACCCGTCACATTACTGCGGGGCGATGGAGATTGAGATTTAGCTCCTGATGTCTGTGGAGATCTGTTCTTCACTTGCCTTGTATTGCCAGCAGTAGTAGTCCTTGGAGAAGATGCTCTGTTGACAGTAGAGGCTCTACTCACATGCTCACCAGATTTCCCATTTGAGTTCCATATTGGTTTTACTCCAGTACCTACTGAACCATTCCAAGTTGGCTTGCTGCCAGTTCCACCATTTGATCTGCTTGATGTGCTGGAAGTACTTGATTGTCTTGAGTAAGGCGCCATGCCAGATTTCTCTGAATTTGCAGGTGAACTGCTCCGACTATTAGGCATGCTACGACTGGTACTCGCTTGAGAAAGGGGTGCTTTTTTCGCAGGTCTGGGTGTCAAACTTCCTCCGATGGATTTATTTGCATTTCTAGCAGCAGCAGCAGTTCTAGATGCTGCTGTACTTCTAACTGGTGGTGTTGAACTACGTGTCGGTACTGAACTACTTCTAGCTGTAGGTATAGTGCTTCTTGGTGGTAATCCTGCACCCCCTCTAATGGCTGTGGGACGTGGGGGAGGTTTACCTGTGGCGCCTTTGCCAGTCATGCCAGTTTTCGCTGCACTGGTATTTTGATTCTGAGCACTCTTTGGTACAATAGTCTTAGGAGGTGTAATAGATCTGGCAGCTCCATGGGCGTATGGACTTTTGTAAACTTTTCGTCCACCGCGGATACCTTTAGGCTGATCTTTAGTTTGGTCATTATCAAGGTTATTATCAAGCTGTGGTGGCTTTTCTCCTGGTTTGGTTATTCTTGGACCTTTACGGAAAGCCTCCTGTATCTTGTTATCCATAGCCTCTTGCTCTTCACTCTCATCAGCCTCTGGTGATGTTGCACTACCATCTTCCATTCTCTCTACATCTGATCCTGTTTTACTATCCACAGAGTCATCTTCTTTCTGCTGACTACCACTACTTGGGCTACTTCTTCCTTGAGGACTTGCTCGCGGATTTTTGATTTGAGTTATACTTCTTGTAAACGAAGGCATATCTTCATTTTTCTTAGATCTGTTTGGCATAGCTGAACTAATGCACTCATCCAAAAGGGCTTGTTCATTAACATCATCTATTGATTCAAGACTCAGGGAACTTAGAGAGCTATTTCTAGAGAAGCAAACTGGGGTGTCTTCAACAGCAAATGTTTTAGGTGCCAAAGGTGCTGGATCGTGGTCCCCATCATACTCTTTCTTTGTCATCCCTGGATTGGCATTGAAATCATCTTTATCATCATCATCATGTTCATCTTGGTGCTCTTCACCTTCACTCAATGAACTTAAACTTGAGTTCCGCGAGAAGCAAACAGGGGTGTCTTCCACGGCAAAATTCCGTGGCATGTCCATTGAATTCAGCCTTGGTCTTTGTTCTTCTTCTTCCTCTTCCTCCTCACCCTCCTCTTCTTCTCTTTCTTCTTTATTTTCATCTTCTTCTTCTTCAGGCTCTTCATCATTTTCTTCTGTTAAACCAAGCTGTTTCTGCAGTGGTAATTTAGGGCCGGTATTAGGCACTTTCTCTACACTTGGGGTTGTTCTTTTCACAACATGTTGTTGCTTCTCCGCCAAACTCTGCTTAGCGCTGATGTTACTCATATATTTCTTGGTTTTCAGTGTTTCTCTCAAATCGGCTTTAGCTTCTGTCAATCCTGCATCATCCTCATCACAGCTCAATGAGCTGAGTGAATCATTCCTTGAGAAAGATAGAGGAGTGCCTTCCATATTGAAGACAAATGGCGAATCAAGTGGAGAGCTATTACTGGTTTTTATTCTACCATCTTCTAAGTGTTGTGCCATTTTTCCATATTTCATATCTACAGTAGCTTCAAACTTGCCCTTTCCTGCAGCCTGCGCACTCCTTCTGATGTTTTGTCTTCAGATGTCTCTTTTGGTTTCAATGGTTTGTTTTGTCTCAGAGCCAAAGATTCTTTGATTTTGGCTTTGTCGTGAGTAAGATCTGCATCTTCATCACAGCTAAGAGAACTCAACGAGTCGTTTCTTGAGAATGAAATTGGTGTTCCTTCCATTCCAAACACTCTTGGTGAGTCCACTGGAGAGTATCTAAATGATGGTTTAGAAGTAGCCTCTTGGGTTTGTTCTTGTGGCTGGGGTGAAATATTACCATTGATAAAGTCCTCTTGATTATGAGAATCAATACTCAGACCACTTAGCGAAGTTGCAGTAGAAAAATTTTGCGGTGTTCCTTCTGTTTGATAAGTCTTCACCATATCGCTCTGCCAATCATTCACTCTATTTTGACCAGACGCTTTCGAGTCCGGAAAGGTTGCCACTTCTGGGATTGGTGACGGACTCTTATGACGTACGTCTGTGGACGTCATTCTCTTTCTTGGCAGACCACTTAGTTTGCCGCCTCTTAATTTGGATCCTTTAGAAGATCTGTATTTCATATGAGACCCTTGTTTATTGGCTCTTGGTTTTGGCATGGCAGAGTTGATGCATTCCTGCAGCATGGAATTTTCTGCATCGTTGATGACCGAGTTTGTCTCCGATGGAAGTTGCTCCTCTTCGTGGTATTTGTCAGTTTCTTGTGAGTTAGCATTTTCTGCATCCACGCCCTCTGGCTGTGTCAAATTTTCGCGGATTGGATTTCTTACTTTCAACTGCCCATCTTCTGTTGGCTCAATATCAATATCTTCAATACTGAGGTCACTCAAAGAAGTTGCTGTTGAGAAGTTAATTGGGGTACCCTCTGTTGCAAATGGTACAGGAGCTTCTTGAGTTTTGATTTGCTGACTGAAGCTGACGTGTTTAGCTGCATTGTGGGTAGGTTGCCTTCTGGGAAGTCTCGAAGGTCGCTGTTTGCCCTTTTTGCTTGAGCTTTTGGGTGTACGAGTTGGCATAGCTGAACTGATACACTCGTCTAAAATGCTTTGTTCTCTTTCTGATAAGTCGGCAGAGTCTTCATCGTCATGATCTGTCTCCTTTGTTTCTTTTTCCTCTTTAGGTTCTTCTGGTTTATGTCTAAGATTACTTGTTTCCTTACTGATTTGAGCTTTTTCATCATCATCAATTGTCAAACCACTCAAACTGGTGGCGCATGAAAACTCTACTGGTGTACCTTCAGTAGCGTAGTTCTTGGGTTTATCTTCATGGTCTGGAAGCTGCAGATTAGTCTGATTGTGAGCAGGATGCAGTTTGGAAGCTGCTGTTGCTGTGGCTAAGCGGCGACCATGTCGAGGGCTTGGTGGCATTGTTTGACTAGGCGAATCGGGAAGCTCGCTTGGACTAACCATACCACTGGCTCGGCAACTGTCTCCTGGAGTGTAGATTGAACTGTGATCATCACCGATGGAATGAACTTCAAAGCTGCTTAAAGAGGACACCGAGCTGCACCTGCTGAACATCAATGGTGTGTCTTCTACATGCACCTCAACATCCGGATGCTCCAAATGATGATCATGATTACCATGATGATGATGTGTGTCTTGTGTCTTATGCTGAGTTTCTTGATCACCGTCATTCACTTTGCAGCCTTCCATTTGTTGGGAAGGATCTTCATGTTTGTTACCGATAGATTCATCATGGTGGGTATGATCATCTTTTCCATCATCTCGAGCTTCTTCACTGTTCAAAGAACTTAATGAGGATGCTCTAGAGAACACCACCGTGTACCTTCTACACAATACATCTTAGATTGGTCCTGATGAACTCTTGCTGGACCATTGCTGGTTTTATTAGATTCTCCTGATTGAGCTGATGCTTGGTGAGATGATGCTTTGTTATTTTTCTCTTCTTCTTCCTCCTCTTCCTTACATAGATACACTGCCCCACTGGTATCACTTGTTATGGATGTTTCAATAAAGCTGATACCATCGTTAGGGTGATCGGGCATATCTGTGGTATATCTTTGAGTAAAATCCGTTGGCTGGTCAGTGGCATAATGTTCATGTTCATCATCATCGTACATTGACCGCATATGACCTGAATTTGGTACCCTGTGTTTACTGTAATCTGTAGGTCTCTCATCATGGAAGCTTGTATTCATCATTTCTGCGTGGCTGGCAGTGCCTCTATTTGGCAACAGTTTGCGCTGCAGATTTGGTGGATCTTGATACGGATGCTGGTGATTTGGCGACTCTTTAAAGCCTGGGTAATTCTGCATACGGGAGGGATGTTGCTGATGTTGGTGATGATGTTGTTGCTGTTGATGATGATGATGTTGTTGCTGTTGCTGGTGATGTTGTTGCTGTTGCTGTTGCTGGTGATGTTGTTGTTGTTGCTGTTGTTGTTGATGGTGATCATGATGATGTTGCATACCTTGATATGTTGTTCCAACAGCCATTGCCTCTCGTTGCATATGAGGAACATTGCAATCCTGGCAATGTTCAACAGGCTGAGGCAAATTTTCGTGTGAGCTACACTGTGTACCTTGCTTATTATTAGGTCTCCTTTCTGTACTGCTCTCATGATTTCTTGGACTATGTGGAGCTGTGAGACTTTCATCTGAATACTTGAGACTAAAATTGATGGTGGAATCCATACTTCCACCCATATCAGTTTGCTGATACATTTCCTCATGTTGATGATCATGATGGTGATGTTGATCAAGTGAATTTAGCGTACTGTCCACCGAGCGTGACTGTTGATCTCGTCTTGACTTTGGATGTTGGTGACTCTTCCCGTGACTACTGATTGGATAAATATCACTGTTTATACTGTTGATGCTATCATTTGAAGCCCTTTTGATACCAAGTTGTTGTTCGCCAAAACTGTAGGAGTTGGAGCGACTTGTAAGGTTGGAGGTGGGGCCATGGTGCTTTCTTTGCAATCTGTCCTTGCTCTTGCTTGGTGATGTTTTCGTTGTTGGAATAGGTTCAGATTGATTGCCATCTGAGTCCATTTCAAGACCAGCATGCATTGCAACTTCCTGCATGACCTGAAATGACACAATAAAAGAAAAATCATGAATATTTATCAAAAAAAGCTTGCTGCAAGTTTGGACAAAATTGATTCTTTATAACCTGTATATCATTTCCTTTAAACTCAACATGTATTGACAAAATGAATATATTTATGTTGCAGTAATTGTGGAAGGCAAAATATCTCTTTCTCGTTCTTAAGAAAAGTTCTTGTGATTCTTAGGCTCCTGTATATTCTAAAGTTCCATTTAGCACTTTTCACGACACTTACATGAATTGGCAAACCGAGCAGTTACAGTCCATACACTCCATTGCACTAAATGTAATGGTAAGTTAAAACTGTTCTGACTTTAACATATCATAATATTGTATAATTATTGTGATGTTGCACTTTCAGTTTTAATGGCATTTTTCAAGTTCAAATATAGTTAATTGAAAATAACATTCTGAAAATGATGTTTTTTTGACATGTCTGTAGTGGACCTAATCTGTGATTATCTTACCTTAGCAATTCTACTTGGCCCAGGCTGTTTTCTTTGGTTCTCAGATGTTTTCTTTGGTGATGATATTCCTTCAGACGACGATGTTACATTGTCTATATCAGTCTCATGTACCACTCCTGAATTAGGTGACTTCACTAACCCTTGATGTGTATGACCTTGATAATTGACCCCATGACCTTTGCTCTGACCTGAATGTTCACTATCAGATTCGCTATGAGACTGGTACTGTTGCTGTCTGCTGTTAGGAGAATGGGATCTATGATGTTGTTGTGATTGCAGCATTTCTTGTGTAGGTGACTGTTGAACATTCCATATGGGAATTCTCTGTGGGACCGGGGAGTAATCTGGTGGATTCTGAGTACGTTCTTTGATATGTCCGGTACTATTACGCATTGCGACATGCCGTGGAAACATCTGTAATCCTGGCTTGTTACGTTCTTCAATATTGCCGTAGGTTTCTCGTAAGTTTTTGTCTATTTCTGCCTCCAGTGCACGCTGTTTTCTGACGTGCAACGATGGCTGTCCATCCTTGAGGTGTTCTGTAGCATTCAAGAGATTTGGCCTGGCAGACATTAGATTACGAAGTGCAGCAGAGCTTCCCATGGCAATCATTTTATGCTTAGAATGCACTAGATTTTTAAGCATACTAACTGCTCCAAGTTCCCAAAGCAAATCTTGATCTTGCTTATTTCTAGCCGACAAATTCCACAAGGTACCACAAGCATTGCTTACAATTGTCAGACTTGAAGATTTCAAATGCCTCAACAGAATCTGCAGGCAATTATTGTCGCGTAAAGTTCTCCTATAATTCTCATTGGTTGCAATGTGGCTCGACACATTACGCAGTATACCGCCACCATTTTCAACAACTGCCCATGTTCTTGTCGGTGACTTATACGTCAGAGTTCCGACTAAAAATTCTAAAGCACCATCAACAGCACAAATGTCTGCTTTGTTCTCTGTGAAATGTGCTGATAGATTCCACAAAGCACTTAATACACTCTTCAGAGAAGATTCTTTTTTAACTTCCAACGCGCACTTCATAAGCGCTACAACAGCTCCCACTTCTCTCAGTATCTTTTTGCTAGCGAGATCGGCACGCCACGACAGGTTCCGCAAAAACGCTGGCAGCAACTTGGCGTGATCTTCATTGTCCGATTTGAGTTGAGCCACAAGAGCTTTCATACAGCCTTTCATGGAGCATACCAATGCTTTCTTATCTACGTCACCGTATGTCAGATTAGTAAGCGCCATCCCTGCGTAGCGGCACGGAGCGTGATGGTGTACTGATCGCTTGAGTTGCTGTTCATGTTGAAATCTACTTGCAGTAATTCTGCTATTGCATGGAGGCCACCTGTATAATGACAATAATATGACAAACTTAACAAGGGTACAAAACCACACAATAAGACTTCTGATCAAAAACACCCACCAAAGTACTTGAAGAAATTTTGAATTGTGAAATCACTATGGGCAATGATATACCGCAAACCATTTAGTAATAACATCATTTTAGTTGTAGGAGGCAGAACTAAAGTTTGTTCGGTTTATATAAGTAAAAAAAAAGACTCATATCACTGTGTATTGATATAGAATGTCATGCACGCAGCTGGGTGCAATGCTTAATTCTAGTTGTGCATTGCGTAATGCTTGACTGGCGTACACTTATGTGAATTTATGCGAGCGTGAGTTGGGACTTGATTGATGTGCGCAGTAACAAAAGCCAAATAATTTCCGCCTTATATAAGCCGAACAAACTTTAGCATCCACATTTTACCATCATTATGTTTTGATGAATCCAAGTGTGTGAAAATATTGGATTAGACAGAGCGGTATACGGATCGGACAATTACACATCAAAGCTGCGTTTGGACCTCATAAAGGGTTGCAAAGGCATTACAATGCCCCGCTTGTGTCGCTCATTAATGAGCAAATTAATGATTGACTAATGAACAGCATTGTATCCCATTACAAAGGACTGAAAGACAATTGCTTGTTAACTTACCTAATTGACATATTGCACTTCTATGTTCCTCATCAAATGACAGTTTCATGAGAGCAGCCATAGCTGGACCAGGGTTGTGATCAACGTGAGCAGCTGAAATTGCATCAAAGAAAATTCAAATGATTAGGGCCTTGTTTTGATAACTCTTATCATCACCTACTAGTAGCTGACAACTTGAATCCTCCGCTACTGGTGGCCGGTGACATCATTACACAATTCCACATGTTACAATGTGAAGGTATGATACAGTACTGGTATAAATAACAAACAGTATTGACATCATCAACACAAGAATACAAATTGAATAGTATTACGATTACTAGAAATCACATCCAACTGAATAAAAGAATTTAACAATTTTGCAAGTACGAAATAGAGAAAAGTAAGGATTTGGTTCTTTAGGAATTTCAGTCTGATTATGACCATGAGAACTCCTACATATAATTCATTCTTTCTGGTCTTCTAGTCATTAATTCAACATACAAAGATTACTGCTTTCAACTATTTATTTTGTTAATTTATATGAGTACCATAAGGCAATAATGGAGTATAAGTGCTTCAATTGGTTTAAACAAAATTTGGTCTTTTCTTGGTTCAATTACAAGTGCCTTCATATGATCAAATCAAATTTAATGCAATATGTGAAATTTGTAGAGACAAAGAAGGTGAAATAGCATTAATCTTACTTTGAAACAAAATGGACAAGGGATGCTCAAGACAGGCAGAAATGGGAGATACTAGAAGACGACTTCATACTACAGAAGATTAAACAACCTAGACAAGGAAAAGTAAGTCAATCTACCTTTTGAGGCATCTTCATCGTCCGCATATCCTCTGAGTGAATCACAATATGCCCTGATCTGTTCCAGAAGTCTCAGCACTCTAGCTTCTTGTTTTCTTCTCCTCTCCTCTGGATGTGAATGTACAATATTGTGTAATGATGCACTGGCCCGTGCTCTGGCTTCCCGACTGCCCCTTGTGTCACCAAGTAATGAGTCCTTGTCAGGGCCATGAAGGAGTTGTATGAGAAGTGGCAAGCAACCTACAGGTGCAAAAACAAGATAATATGAATTTATACAAAGCATAATATTGACTGTGAATTGGAGTAGCCAGGGTGGGACAAATTCCAGGCTAAAATTCTGAGTTGAAAGTATCAATTCAGAAAAACTATAGCAGCCATACAATTGTATAATACATTACACATTTGTTTGCTTCAAGTTCGGTAGTGACGTCAATGCTTTTTCGCGGTTGAGCCGTAAGCATGCTGACAAACCGACCTTGTATGAGTGCATGTACGCTTTGCGCGATTAACTTTACACACACGGTTCTATACTGCGGCCAGTGAAAAACACACGTACGTCACTACCAAACTTGAGATGAACCAAATTATAGTTAATCTAACAGCAGGTTAGTAGGCTAATGTTTATGGATATAAATCCAGTAAGTCAGCTCATTTTTGTCACTCTCTGTCATTTCTGTTATGAGGGGGAAGTTAATATCTATGTACACACTTGTAAAAAAGCCCAAATTTTCACATGATGTTTATTAAGCTTCAAAAACTGTCATCAAACACTAATTTCATTCCAATAAAATTGTGAATGCGAGACATAAATTGTACATCCATATCTAATCAAAATTTCGGTTACACATTTTATGAGGTGTTTCTCAAAGCTGCACAATTATAGCTCTATCAAATTGAATTATTCCCAAAAGAGATGATCTACACCTACAACTTTATTCAACTCACAGATTGTAGTTGATTTGCTGATAGCATCTAACTCTACCAGTTCACTGCATGTTTAATAATTAAAGTACAAACCAAGTACACTGCATGCTAAAAGGTATTATCTTTCTCTGAATGCAATCAAATGCTTGCTACAGTGGCTGCCCTGTGTTGTTTTCAGACAACTTCATCGTAAAAATTTCGTAAATATTGCAAACTATATCAATTTTATTTCAAACATGATAAGCAACTGTTTGTGATTTTTACTTCATGGTTTGAATTACCAAGACACTCAAAAGCTGCTTTCCCAATTCTTGACATTTAGTTTACATCAAATATGATACAGCTTTGGAAAATATAATGTTGTTGGGCAGGAAAAACCTCTTATGGCCCCTGAACATGTTTAAAACAAAACAGCCAACAGGTTACATAGGAGGTTTTGCTTTAAACATGTTCAGGGGCCAATGACACATAGGAGATTTCTCCTGCCCAACAACGATAATTGTTTTGCTATAACTGTTTGATTTTTATAATAATTTTTCTAACATACATTTGCTTATGCACTGTTGATTAGAATAAGATCAAGAAGTGAATCAATTTTAGTAAAATTCCATCTTGCATGAAAAGTCAATATATCAAGAAAGGAGAAAGACAAATGGTGACATGGATAGACAACGTCACACACTGAGCTAGGATGAATTTCAATCAGCTCATCAGAGCAACTGCAGACTTAGAAAAAAATATGTGTCCCAAGAGTAATCAGCATGTCAGTCTAACAGCCATCAACACACAGCACGCAGAGAGATGTTGACTTATTAGCTTACCAGTACATTCAAGCATATGCCTCAACAAATCACTTAAAAAGACATATCCATGTGCACCCTTTTTGTGTGTAGTTTGAGTTTGGTAATATTTTCATAATTATAATGTTTTACACTATAAGCAAATTGTTTTCCTTTTCATTATAACACATTCCATATTTCCCAAACCTATCTACTTAGATAAGTATTATTTTGGCACATATTTAATTTTGCATCAGCAAATCAGGGTCAGAAACTCGGCGAGAATCCATTCTCGCAAAGATTCTCGTCAACAAAATTGCAAGAATCAAATAAATGAAAAGCAGAAAACATGTACCGTAAGAACATCCCACTTCAAAACTGGTTATAGTTTAAAGGCATTTCTAGGTAAGACAGAAGGCCTTATCAAATAATGGAATGTATAGGAGATACATTCTTATGCCATGGAATAAAGACTGAAATACTACATTGATCATGAATTCTAACCAGCAGTGGTCAATATCTTCCATTTCATAAGTAGGTCAGCTTAAGGCACTTCCTGATTTGGATCATATTAAGAACAATGCCTGCTGGTCATAAAGATGACCGATTGGTTTGGGCCTCAGTCTCCGGGTTATATTATGGTGGTTCGTTAAACTATTAAACTGCAAGTAAAAACTCTGTGGACCTTGTCCGGGCACGTTTCTCCATAAATCTACATCCCTTGCAAAAGTAGAGTAATTTATCAATAGTTCAAAGTAAATGCCAGTTGTGATCTGAGAGCTGCAATGGGTTATTTAAGTTGAAATCCATACACCCTCTCCCATGGAAGACATGACCTTAATTTCCCACAGGAGGAGTGTGAATTTCAAATGGAATTACCTGAATGGGTAGCTCCATTTGAAATCCACACTCCCTGTGTGGAAGATTAAAGCTATATCTTCCATAGAGGGTTAATGGATTTCAACTGGGATAACCCCATTGCAATAAATATCAAAAACACTAATAATACTAACAACTTTTTAAAGAAAAGGATATCTTCATGTAAAATTCTATCAATCATCACAAACAAATTAATGAGACATATTATATGACATATACTACAGCTTAGCTTACTTTGTAGAGTACACTTGTACTGATAATTCATAAGTCATAAAATATACCAACAGGTTGCAATGTACCAATGAGTCCTGTGATCCACTGGGGAATGGGGAAGAGGAGAATAGCATCCTCTGCCCCTTTTGACTATCACTGCCATGTGTATAATCCCTCTCAAGCCACCCATCATTTTTAACCATACAGCTCACATCTGTATGGCTATGTATACAGATGTAAAGTTTAAATTATCGACACCATGCTAAAACCATCATCACCCACCCAGATAAAGTACGATTCCAACCCTTTTTGCTTACCTGATTGTCTCATTGCGATACAGCTGTCTTGCGAGCTAGACATAGCAAGTAATGTTCTAGACATGTCATCCTTGTCGTGTGTTCCCAGCATTGACAGTAATGAATACACCATCTCAACCTGTAAGATAGAAACATGCAAATTACTGGCATAATTGGCACATTTTATGTTGCACAAACCTTGAGCAGGTGGGCTCGCATCACTCCAATAAATTTCATCGCCATATACACTAAACATTTTGAGAAAACTCTAAATGTCATACATACTTGTACATTATGTTGTGATTACTACAAATCAAAGTTGATTCAGTTGACCAAACATAGCCACATGTCATTTTGGTAAATAAAAACAAACATGCCAAACTGTTCCCTACGGCACAGCTCGTGTGGTTCAATTGCTCCATCTCGACAAGTTCCCGCCCATGTGTGCATCCAGTGTCTCTAGTAATGGCGGCAGTGTATGCGGCTATAGAGTAACAACACACAAGTAATGCACCCACACAGATTGCAACTAGCGGAAATATATCCTTGCACATGTATGTATGTATGCATGTCCAAAGTCAAAACATACTGTACCTATTGACAGAGTAATTTGTGCTGGAATCCATGATATAAGTAGCTGCACTGCAAGTCAATAATTTCAAAATTGTCTCATTTTCTCCTAGCGGCAAGCAAGTACAAAATACTTCAGCGGTAACTGCGCAGCGACTTACTCTACTTGTTACCAGAGCATGCCTAATAACCAATTACACATGTTGGGAAATATTGGATACTTTCTAAGATGAGCCAAAAAAGGAATAAATTATTCACATGCTTATAAAAACTGAGCCAAACAGAAATGATGAAGCGGGTTTTTGTAAGGCTACACTGATCAACACGCTCCCTAGGTAAATGGTTGATCTTTCAAGTCAGACTTATTGGGCCCGACCAAAGTGGAACGAGTGCGAGCGAGTGTAATTTATTACTGCAGCTTAAAGGGGTATGCTTAAGAGATGAAAAAATACATTTTGTCAATATCTATCATTTTGATTTTCCAGTTAATATCCATACTTCCTACTAAATGCAATAACTCACGGGTGTCAACGGCAGACGACAAGTTTTTAAAAAATATTCAAAAATTCTTAAATTTTACATTTTCATGACCATATTTGGAATCAGCATGACAAATGCATTAAAATTAGTACAAACAAGCCTAGTATTGGTTTGGTGGTTATTGAGATAGCTCTTGGTATTTTGAGAAAATATCTCAAAAGTTCAGCATTAAAGCAGTATGGGTGTCATTAAAGGGGACAACAAACAATGTATTCTGATATTGAATTATATTCCAGAATATTTATCATTTTTATCTATCTTTAAAGCAGTACCAAATTTGTAATACGAGCTTAAATACAATGAGAGGAATGAGAATATTTTGTTTTGCTAGTGGGATGAATAAAAAGAGATGAAAATTACAATATTATAATTCCAACAAGTTATTATTTAGATATCCCACCAAGTTTACTCACCTTTGTTCCGAGTTGATTATTTTGATGCGGTCTTCTCACACCTGCTGAGCAAGCAGAACTACTAAAACTCATCACGCTGGCAGTCTCTTGTTCAGTTCCTGGTACAGTCTTTAAATGTTTGGGATGAATTGGTATCCCAGCACCAACAAATGGCCATGTTCCATGAAACATCGATGACGGAACTTGCACTGTTCCAGGCACAGTGGCGCTACCAGACGTTAAACGCTGGACTGTACCATCAGCCGACAGGTGAGCATATACACTGTCTATATTTGCTGAGGTGGTGGTAGTGTCTACATATACACCATTGGGAAGACTAGCAGGTGTAGGAACTATCTTGCCTCCATCTTTCTGATCTGATGGTTGATCGCTATTATATATGTATTGCTGCTGGTGCATCAGCTGAGTTGTGTCTGTGGTGGGTGTGATCTCATCTTGTTGTTGATCATTTGCATTGGGTTCAATCATCCCTGTAGTGCTGTCTCCATTTATCAGGGTGGATTTCTGCTGTAAAATACAAGAAATATTAAAACAGTTGGTTACATATGACTTCTGGTTCTGGTCAAATACTTCCCAACACTTCATACAAAAGCAGACGAGAAAGAATACTAACAGGGGTTTCCATAAAAGTATGACTACACCTGGAAGCTAGATGCTATCACTTAGTGGAATGGTTCAGTGATAGTACAGACTTTTAGCTTCTGGTCACAAGTTAAAACCTGGTTTTATTACTGTACTGCCTGCTTGAATAAGGTACTTCACCTCTACAGCCTCTCTCTACCTGAAAAGGTGTAGGGATACACTGTATGCAGGGAAGGCAAACACCTGCAAGCTAGATGCTATCACTTAGTGGAATGGTTCAGTCATAGTACAGACTCTGACTTGTGATCACATTGTAGCTTCTAGTCACAAGTAAAAATCTGGTTTCACCACTGTACTTCCTACTTGAGTAGGGTACTTCACCTATACAGCCTCTCTACCTGAAAAAGGTGTAGGGATACACTGTATGCAGGGAAGGCAAAGATACTCAACTCATATTGCGCTAGAACAGGAGCAGATAATGCACAAGTGTCTGGGCCCCAGAAAAAAACTTAGCAGAGATAGATTCAGGTATCAATAGATTGTATTGAATCAAGCATTCATAACAGGATGCATAACACACTGCCACTGCTCTTAGCATAAATAGATGCAACTTTTCAATACATAATATGGATGATAGCAAGGGAGGAAAGATCACAGACCATTTATGATTTGAACCTGTGACCTTCCGTTTGCTCTACCAACTGAATAAGTTTGGCACAAAGGGTTTTGCTTTTAATCAATGGGTAAAACCGGGGGTCGCTGATTTTATTCGATGCTGTTTATCATTAATGTTAAAAGAACTGTTATCTGCTGATAATAATACACTGTCTGAACCATCTGTTTAGAATATTTTTGATTCCCTCTCTTTGTGACTTCAACACATATACATTTTTGTAAGTTGTCAATCGTCTTTGCTAAAACTAACATTATGATAATTGAAATCATTGCCAAAGGCTTCATTGAAATTTTAATCTGCCAGGTAATATAACACCCAACTAAACATTAAATATACATGTTCATAAAATCTAAGGATAACATGGATTCCTCAATCTGTTTAAATATAAATCCTCTATGACTCACAAACCAAATGGATAAGATATTAGAATGACAAGCAATATGAAATTAATGTGTTATATCAGAGTGGTATCTCCAATGATGGTTCAGCCTTGTTAATAATTTACATAAACTAAACACACCTGCTAGGAAAAAATGTATAGTTGTCAAAAAAAATGCAAGTGATAATTTTATTAATTCAGCTGTTATCTTATCTCATACACAATGCACAGGTCAATGACATCAATTGCATGATGTGTACTGATGAACTGAGCACGCTTGTGCAGGTATCATTTATGGTACCCATATATCCATGATCTGTATAAATTTGTCTTGTTTGAGTAAAATTTGTAACTCAGTCAGTAGAAATTGGGGAATGAGGCTATTTCATATGACACTCCTAAATGAATATTGATAAATGATTCAATCACGTCGGAGTAGAATCTATATGCATGCTAAAATTTATCAAAGTTATATAATTAAATTCTTGATTGCATTTAATCATATTGAATTGAATCAAATTGAATTAATTATACCATCATAACCATAATTTACATAAATTTGATAGTTTTTTTAATGACTGGTTCCCCATACTTATCAAGTTTTCAATATTGCAGAAGATGGACCAGAAGGTAAAATACTATTCAAATGACTATAATTGTTACAATATGCCATCTACATTCATGTGCAATAACCAAGCAAGACGACATGAATAAATTATTAATGCATCATAGCATTTATCCATTTTGGTTATAACTATGTGCATTTTCCTCTTTTGTAATAAATAATGCGCATTCTTCCATGACCTAATGTAATATACTTGTAAGTTAATTTAATGAGTTGAAATTCTTAATGAGTATACTCTGTTGATTGACATCCACTGATACTAAATCACATTACTGTATCCATAGTGATCTGCAAAATCCATGATATAGAGTCTTCATGCAATGGGTAGAATCTATCAGTTAACTAATGATGCATTAAAAGTAGGTGACAGCTGAAAATATTGTTGCTAATCATAAAATGATGTTGAATTAAGAGAGTAAGAAAAAACATTCATACGTAATACAATCATATAATGAAAACACGATTATCACTGAATTCAAAAATATCAGCTAGCTGGCAGCCACTGAATTTCAATCAAACATTTTCATAGTGCAATTCCTAACATCGGCTATGATTACATGGAGAATGTTAAGCAGAAGTGGTTCAAGGAGGACATTGCCTCCTCTCTTAAGGAAACTTAAATAATACTCATCTGGTCAAATAAACAACTCCAGAGACAGGATTTGATTACAATTTCAGGCCTTTCCTTTTCCATCCATCCTTGTATATACCATCCAGGATTTTTTTAAAGATATAACAGGGTTTGGTTTGTCTACTTAATGATCCAGATTAAACAGACTTACACTTGCCAAACTTCAGACAATCTATTTTTTAAGAGATTAGACTTAAAAAGAGTCTGGACTCTTGAATAGCCCAGTGTGTAAATATGCCATATTAGTTTGTCATGCATGGGGACCAAATTTGTGTACCTCTAACATTTGTGTCCTGAAACCTGAGCGTTACAAAGGTGTGCATATGTGGCGCCTCATGCACAAACGGGACAATGCATTGCACATAGAACGCAAAGGCATGCACTTTAAAGTTTACAAAGGGCATGCATGGTGAAATGATACGGAGGTACACTATTTTGCCATTCCATTTAAAATCGACACTACCCCTGTGGAAGATTATGAAATATCTGCCACAGGGGGAGTATGAATTTCAAATGAAATTAACACATTTAGCAGCTCTGTTTGAAACTCACATTCCCTCAGGATGAATCTTTCTCAGAGGATGTATGAAATTCAAATGGAACTGCCTAATGTGCTCATTCCATTTGAAATTCATACTCCTCATGTGGCAGATATTTCCAAAATCTTCCACAGGGGTAATGTAGATTTTAAATGGAATGGCCCAATATAAGCAACAGGAAAACATGATAGAGTACAAATTCTGTTAGTCTAATCTCTCTGCAGCTATTACACTTTCCATTATTTTGATATTCACCTTGGCTTCTTTCTCCTTCCTCATCTGTTGTAATTGTTGCATTTCTCTTTCCATCATACATAGCCTTCTCATCCTGGCCTCGTGTCTGGCGGCCATATCTTCTGCTTGTCCCAATCTCTCTTGCATCATCTCACGCAACTGACGAGCCTCGTACTCCAACTGTCTACGGGCCATGTCTGTCTGCAGTGAATACTGAAATGACAACATCAAAGCGAAATTGGTCAATTATTGAATATTAACTGCAACACAAAACAAGATCAAAAATATACTCATTGAGATTTGAGATAACAATGAAATGTAGAACATGGATATGTAAATAATTGATAGATACAGATTAGATGGATCGTCGAACACCTGTAAAAAGATTGTGAACAAAAGACCTTATGGTTTTACAAATTAACATTAATTATTAACATTGAACATTATCCTGGTTTGATAAACGATATGAACTAATAAAATACAAAAATATATTTATACCGGAAACATTATTTAAACTGGTGGTTTACAAATGGTAACAAAACACCAGCTGTAAATAAAACACCAATTGTAAACAAAATGCCACATGTAATAGAACACATAACAATAACAAACACATCCGATACACTGCCTCAAATCATGATGAAAAAGTACAGCACTGTGACTGAATAGTAATAAACTGCAATAAATGCGGATTGAAACGTAATCAAAATTAGTCAGTCAATTTGCATATATTCCCGTCTATAGATTTAACAGCTGGTGAGATGAATTGCGTCATATCTAGATGCCTGTAAGAAGAATATAGAATTTTTAAATTTAACATTTGATCAATTACTGCTTTTGGGCAGACACACCACAAGATACGCACAATATTAAATTATACGACAAGACACTACATATGAAAACTATTAATGTACAAAAGAGAAAATATAAAACACATTGAAAGCTTTTAACATTCAAACATGTTACCATGGAAACCACACATCCTATTCAAGCAGAGTTCATTGACCTTCAATATTTTACATGATGCAACTGCCTCCTGGTATGGAGTTGTACTAACCAAATGCTACATCATTATTTCCAAAACAATGTAAGATTATTACAAATGATATATTTCAATGCCAACCTTGCGAATTGATTAGAGTTTAAAATTTCCGTAATTATTTAAGACAAAATTGCTTTACAACATATTATGAATAACAACAGAGAACAAATCACTAAAATAAATAATGTAAAATAAAAGTGTGGTAGCTTTTAAGATATGCAAGTCATTTTTGAAAATAATTTGCAAACTTTGTAAAATAATTTTGCTGCACTGACATAAACCTGGTGTCCTGTTCAATTTCCATATGAAGTAGATGGCGAGATCTACTCATCCACTGTATTAGTACTATCTCCTTCCTCTCAAAAATGTAGGTCAACATCTTGTAAATCCTTTTTAAGGTCACAAAAATATTTGCCTTGCAGGTCAGTTCTAATCTTACAGTTCATTTCTGATAAAATCACGTTTCTTTTTAATTCTTTTTAGGCTAAAAAAACTGAAGTTTGTTTCCCATAGGCTGTGTGTATTTCTTTTTTGGAACAATTTTACCGCATTCGGTTTTTTTTTCAATTTGAGAAATCCAGAAAACAGCCCTACGTTTTCAAGCCAAAAAAATTAATGTTAACATTTAAAAAAAATTGTTCTCATCAATTTTGTTTGACAAGCAATATGAAATCCATAAATCCTATCAAAACCAATCTATAATTATTATAATAAAAGTTACAATTTCATATCGATCCAACTCTGCACTGCTTTTGATTATTTACATATTTGTGATTTGAGGCAATAGTTACCATTAAATTAAAAAAAAATACATTTCGCATTTTGGTCTTCAGGCCATGTACAGGAAACAAATTTTTTTTTCTTTTTAGCCGTAGAAGATTTATATATTTAGTCCAATTAATTGCAAAAAACACAGATTTTGCATCCATTTTTTAAAGTGAATTTTATTCTAATCAAAAAGCAATATTTATCAGCTTTTGAATATCTATTGATAAACTTTTAATTAAAACAATCAGAATGTAAACAATTATTATTTTTAAACTAAGAAAAACATACTTTCATTATTACCCCTATATAATTGGACACAACACACGCATCCATATTGTACAAGGCGGAATAACGCTGCCCTACATGAGAATTAACAAGCATACAATCTTTCATGGTGGTCTCCACTCCGCTAGCAGCTAGCCCAACCTCGTTACCGACAATATATAAGCCATCCTCACTGCTGCATTACAGTAAGGTTATAAATAGCCCATTTGGCAACTGCCGCACATGCGTACAAGTGATTACTCCACTACTTCACTATCTGTTTTGCGATGCGTCTAGAACTACTGTCCGACGTACGGTCCTTGAGAGCTAATTAAACTTGTCCGGTTTGACGTAAATTCGCAGTAAAGGCTGTCGCTATAAACAGGCAAATATCCACTGGGTTGAGTATGATTTAGTCCCAAATGGTAACAAAATGGGTCACAATGCAGACATTTTGATGAAAGGATGGAGCCATGTCATGAGACAACCTGTCCTAGTCGGAGTCAAAAGATGCACTAAATAACACATGGTAGAATCTCATGCTTGGGAAGCTTTTGGTGTACTCATGATTCATAATAATAAAACTCACTTGTGCGTGGATTCACAGAAATAATTAATATTCACAGAACTTTGTGTGGGTTTTAATTTTAATAATGATATTGACAGGCTGTTCTATTACCACAATTCTGCTGTAATTAGTAGGATATTAAATACTGAACATTGATTTACATATTGAACATTGATTTTCATTTCATAAAATCTTGTGATCAATACTACGCCAGTTTTAATCAAAATGTGGAAAGTGTAATGTGTAATGTGTATGTTAGCAACTGTGATCTTTAATGTCAGCAGAAATGATTTGGTCAATTGTTCACATTCAAAATATTTCTATTGATATCAGGGAAATTCACACTGATAGGAACTTATAAGGAACTGATTTTGAATGACAATTGGATTCTTATGAACCTGATTCGAAATTTATGAAAACATGGATCTTATGGATCCAAATAAAAACTAATCTGTTAGCAAAAAACAAAACCCCAAATACAAATGTTCTTTGGAACAAACAAGTGAAGGCAAGACACATGATGTGTTGGTAAATCCCACATTTACACAAAATCATGGCTCAAAAAATTCACATTTTGGAAGATATTTTGAAAGTGTCGTAAAAGAAGTGAAGCATGCTTCACTTGGGAGTCTTAAGATCAGCCAGATTAGAGTTTACAGGGTACACTTACACATGCACCTTATTTTCAGTCCTCCCTTAAGCAAAAATGCAATGTCAATTGCCATGATGTAAGCAAATATTCCAAACATAAATTCATAGCACAAATTTCTTGGAAAAATATTTCTAACATTTGGTCAGCTCATGAATTCTTAGGGCAACAATAGCCCTTTAAGAGCCACGCCTCATACTTCATCATAACCAAAAAGGATGATTTTATGTGGAGCTTGCATGGTAAAATGACAGTATGAAGAAGGATGAAATGTCAGCCCAATTTATGAATGCACCGCTGGTTGTTTATTACATAGATGCGTGGAGATCCCGTGGGATACGTGCGGCGTGATTCACATTATCACTGATGCACTTATGTATAATTCATATTATCCATTTAGGTTTTCATGTATTGCAGAATATAAATTTGTTAGGGATACAATAGAAGAAAGCTGCTTTGATAAACTTAAAGTAGATTAAGTATTGAGGAAACAGGTCTTAAGGAACCGATTTGAAACTGGGAAGGGTGGGTTCTGATATGGAAAGAATGTCAGTCATAAAGATATAATTTGGAACACAAAGTAATGGAAAGTAGAGCTTAAAAGTACCAATTACTGTATATAACATTTAATACCTGTTTGGATATACAAATTAAGCAAACTAGATGTTGCAGAGCTAAAAATTCCCACATTTGAACAAAATTGTGGCTTTTAAATAAGCTCACAACATGATACTTGTGGTTGGATTTTATGGAAATAGGACCTGTAAGAACTGGTACATGCTTCAACAGGGGATCTACAAACTAGAACATGTTTTACTAAGTGTCTAAATAACTGCTAGAGGCACAAACAAGACTTTCTAACCCCAGTACATTCATATCTTGTCAACAGTGAGGCTTCTTGCCCCTAACAGATTACAAACAACATGTTTGTTGCAGTGGCCTCTCTATAGACTTTACTTATAGAATCAGTCCTGATATGGCACAACAACGTATCTCCAGATTTACTATTTTGAGAAATGCATACTTAAAGTTGGGCTCTGACGTTTTAAAAATATCTAATGCATGCTGTTACTATGGAGTTAGAAATGTGCATCATCTTTAATTTCTTTCTCATTCAATTTATGAGTGAAATTAATAAATTTTGCAAAAGAAATAAGTGATTTTGTAAAGTTTATTGCTAACAGTGCATCCCATGTTTTTTTAATTTAGCAGAATGTGTCTCTGCTTATGTTTAGATTTATAATATTTATAATGCAAAACAGTGTTACATGGTCATTTGCTAAAAAGAAAATTCTCGGTGCAGCACATTTAACCGAGTTGTTTTGTCACATTACATTGGTAAAAATTGCCAAATTAGGCTGAGATACACCAAGCTACCTTTGAAATGATATGAATTTGTTTGCAAAGATTGTCAGAAATGAGATTGTCCCAATTTACCCAGAAAATGCAGAAATACTCAAAAAGTCCAAATTTTGAGTTAGCCGTTTTGGCATGTCAGAGCCGCAATATGCTTGAGAATGAACAAATGTAAAATACAGATGCTCTAAATCCTGTGAAACTCCCGTCTAAATGGTTGGACAGAATTCTAGCTAATCTAATATCAGATTTCAGATTAGATATGGGTATGATTAAAACCATAGAGCAGCTCACCATATTCATCATGTGACCATATGAAATATTATATAAATAATACAACTAGCCACGACTTGTAATCACAACTGTCACTTTGCTTATTACACGCATCAATTCTCCCCTTTCTCACACTTTGAAAATATTAATGGCATATAAGGATACCCATCATCTGCTATGCATAATATAATATAGGAGGCAGGTAATAGGCTGACCTAGTTGATCATAATATACATTTCATCTTGTCAAAACCAAAAGTTATTTACTGACCTGACAGTTTCGACCATCTTGGACGATGATCATCTCAGAGTGATGTTTTTCTCTCCACCTTCTGTTTACCAACAGAGGCGCACCAGCGCCCAGAAGTGGGTCGATCACGTGGCTAAGATAATGGGCCCCTCGTCTCTGTTCATTGTGTTCGGTGCTCTCTTCCGTATCCAGATGGCTTCTCTTATACGGCGGGCTCCCGAATTACATTCCTTTTCAAGTACTTGAGCATCTTTCCAGTTAATCACATGATTTTGTTGAACAGCATGGTCCGCGATAGCAGATTTGGACTGTTCGCTAGCCGACTGTTTTCTTGTTTGACGAGTAAATGTTCCTTTACTATGGGCTACTTTCTCAGTTTCTTTTTTATGCTCTTTCAATCTTGTTTCAAAACGCCGCCCAGTTTCACCAACATAAGTATTATCACAATTTGCACAAGGAATTTCATATATGCCGTCCGTGGTACTCATGGGGTCTCTTTTGTCCTTTGGATGCACCAACATTTTTCTTAAAGTGGTGTGTGGACGTACTGCAGTGGCTATGCCGTGTTTTCTGAATATGCGAGTGGCTGTTTCTGTCATTTTTTCAACATAAGGTATGATCACAAGTCCTTTGCTTCTTTCCGTGGAATTTTTGTTCTTACTTTGCTTTTTAGCCTGTTTACATTCCATCTTGCGCTTGACATGGTTAAAAGTCCACTCGGGATAGCCACAATTCTTGAGTGCGTGCTTGATTTTTCCTTCTTCTTGCTCTTTGTCCTCCTTTTCTGATACAACACTGTTCATCCTGTCCAACAGTGTGCGGACCACGCCCAGTTTATGATGAACGGGGTGATGAGAAGCAAAATTTAAATACTGGTCTGTATGTGTAGCTTTCCTGTAGACCAGTAGCTTAACAGAACAATCAGGTTTGCGCACAATCAACGTGTCTAAAAACGGTATGGATCTTTCTTGTTCTTTCTCGAATGTAAATTTGATACTGTCCGTGGGGTCCGTTTGATTGAGGTGTGTGGTGAGATTTTCAACTTGATCTTCCTTTACAATTTCTAAAATATCATCCACATAACGCTTCCAGAGGCGCCGCTTACAGTCTAAAGGCGCTGTGGCTATCGCTGTTGCTCCAGAAATTCCAAATACAAGTTCGCGACAACTGGGGAAACCGGGCTACCCATAGCCGCACCAAATCGCTGCTTGTATATTTTTCCACGAAACAGAAAATATGTGGTGGTAAGTACAAACTTCAGAAGATCAATAATGTCATCCACCGCTAGTAGAGTCCGTTTGTGCAGAGTCTTATCCTGTTGTAATCTAGCTTTGATGACATTAAGCGATTCTGTCGATAGGCGTATTGGTAAAAAAAGCGAGACGACGTCCATGCGAGTTAAAATTTCTCCTTCCTCTATCATGACTTCTGCTAAACTTTCCGCTAAATCCTTTGAATTGGTGACATGATGTTCAGTTCCTCCCACCAAAGGCGACAGAATGTCCGCTAAGGCTCTCGATGTTTGATAGCCTATGGTCCCTGTATAGTCTACTATCGGTCTCACTTTATTACCGGGTTTGTGTATTTTTGGCTTGCCATAAATTCGCGGGATATTCTCCGCCGTAGGAAACAGAAGATCATACTGATATTTTTCAATCTTCTTTTCTTTTTTCAACTTAGTAAGTATGGCTACCAGTTCTTTTTTGTAGCGTTGAGTGGGATCAGAAGGCAACAGTTCGTATGTGCGCTCATCCGATAACATTGAATGAATTTTGTCCTCATATTCAGCTGTATCCATAAGCACCGTAGCCTTGCCTTTGTCTGCTGGCAGTATAAGTATGGATTCTTCCTTCTTAAGATCTTGGATTGCACGCCTTTCCTCTGCTGAAATGTTCGATTTCGGGGCGAGCATTGCGTAAAACACCAGCAATTTCGGATCTGAGAACCGTGGCTTCATTGTTGGAAAGCTTATGACACGCTTGTTCAGTCGCTACAATGTATTCCTCGTATGGGATCTTGTTCGCGCCGCGAGAAATTCAAACCTTTCGCCAATACACTTTCCTGTGGTTTGGTAAGCTTATGCTTCGATAAATTAATAACCCATTTCTTGAGCTGTTCACCGTTTAATTCAACATTGTCCGTGTATTTCGCCGTCCTTTCAAGTCGGAGCAAGTTGTAATTTTTCCAACTTTTGTTGATGCCGCCATTTTGTTTTGCAAAACTCAGTTTCTGTTTTGCGAGTCACGTGATCGGTCACCTGACCAAACAATGTTTCCGGAAACCGGGAATTTAATTCGGTCTCAAATTTCGTTTTCTGATCTTTAAAACATTATCTTAGCCACGTATACGACCCACTTCTGGGCGCTGGTGCGCCCTCTGTTGGTAAACAGAAGGTGGAGAGAAAAACATCACTCTGAAGATGATCATCGTCCAAGATGGTCGAAACTGTCAGGTCAGTAAATAACTTTTGGTTTTGACAAGATGAAATGTATATTATGAGTTTCTACAAACCTAATGAACCTCTTCAAGAAAATGACCTAGTTGATCTAATGGGCCATTCCAGTTAAAATCCACACTACCCCTGTGGAAGATCTTCCACAGGGGGAGTATGTTTTTCAAATGTAATTGGTCAGGGCTAATCATTTTGAAACTCATACTCCCCCTGTATTATGGCTTTACCTATATCTTCCACAACTGGAGTGAGTATTTCAAATGTAAGTTACCCAATTGTCTATTCTATTCAAAACTTACACTCCCTCTGTGGAAGACTTTAGCTAAATCTTCCACAGGGGTTGTGTGGAATTTAAATGGAATAGCCCAATACTGCTCTCAGGCTAGGCTGTCCGCTCTTCTTAATTCTGAAGTGCCTCAAATTTAGATCTTCTATCAGAGAGCAAAGCAGTATTATGCTATTCCAGTTGAAATTCATCCACCCACTATGAAAGATATGACCTTCATACACAGGGGGTGTAGATTTCAAATGTAGTCACCCATTTGGGTAACCCCATTTGTAATTCACACTCCCTGTGTGGAAGATTAAGGTCATGTCTGCCATTGGGGGTGTATGGATTTCAACTGGAATACGCATTGTAATCCCTTCCCTATGGTTACCAACTGAAGATGCCTTAAGTCAAAATTATTTAGGTAACCCCATTTGTAATTCACACTCCCTGTGTGGAAGATTTAAATCATGTCTTCCATAGGGGTGTATGGATTTCAACTGGAATACCCATTGTAATCCCTTCCCTATGGTTACCAACTGAAGATGCCATGTTAAAATTCTTAAAATATTTCAAAATCTAACACGTAGACAGAAATATAGAATGTAAAGAAGAATAAACATTGGCATATTCATGTTAGGGAATTGTTATTCGCGCTATGACTCTGGCATGCCGTGTCATATTTCAAGACAAGAGACAAGCAAGTGATCCCTCCTGCTCCTCTTCATATCCATATCATCCTACTAGTAACATAGTTTATCTAACAAACCTCAAGTGTACAGGAGATTATGTTATAGATGTTATAAGGGTTGCTTAAAATACACTTGTCCTATGGCCAACTATGCTGCTATGTTTTTCTTACCATGGATGGATCAATCTGGGAGGTTATCACAACTTATGTCTCTACATATTTGCTATTCAATTGACTATAATTTTACGAGTCTAACTGCAAAAAATGAACAAACTTTGAAATTGTTGGATTTCATAAGTTGAATTTATATTCGATCGCTTTTGCAGAAAAGCAATTCTCACACATGCTCAGTGTTTATTTCTGTTTTCAGAGCGTCAAGCGGATGAATCGATACAAATCGCTGAGGCAAAAACTACATCGCTTTTGCGAGTTGAAGAAATCTCAACTCAAAAGCGATGTCGCTTGACACATGAATGCATCAACCAATCATTTCCTATCAATTGGATGTATTATTTTGCTAATTAATTTACCTGCTCGATCATTAACTTTCGGAGCTGAATTTATAATTCAAAACAATAATTATTGAGAGCAATCAAAAAATGTATTTTGATACCTTTTGACTCTATTAATCATTGTCTGCAATCGTGATCTCCATGATTAGTATAAATGCAAAAGTGACGAGCGATGCATCGCAAAATTTGGCAATTGCCCATCGCTTTTCACTCAACGATTGAGTATAAATTCAGCTATACTGAGGTTTTTATTAATATCGATAAGCAAAAAGGTTAGCAGCAATTGACAATTTAAGTTACATTTACAGCTATGTTTATGATGTGTACTTTTTCTATACAGTTTTAAAGAAATCATTTCCCCGCTCTGCAAAAATGGATCAATTTTAGATGCAGGCAACAACAAGCCATGCACTTTGGTTTATTTGTTGATAATAAAGCGCAAAAGATCCATGTTTATATAATTGTCTGTCAAGGTTCATAAACGACTTTTAAAACCACCCAATTTGCAGCCTAGTATACGGCACGGTACACTTTTTTAGCTTGGTGCATATATGTTTTAAACAGTCAGCTAAATTCAGTAGCGCAGGGTTTGTTTTCATATAATGAATTTTGAACAGTTGAGCTTATTTATACAATCTTTTCTGTAAAGGGCATGATCGTGCTTTCCTTTGTTCCTATCTTTTAAAACTATTAGGTAAGATAAACAGATTTTGCTCCGAGTTAATAAAATCTGACTGTTGATCTCACAGAAATTACTTAAAATTTACTACACACTCTATTTTCCCACTAGCAAATGAACAGAAGGAAGAGAAAATAACCTCATGTGTGGATATGGGCTAAGAAGGGGGGACTATAATGCACGTTTATCGACAAACTCTGTATTGGAATTAATGTAAAACAAGAAGAATCATGCAAAGGTGTGCATTGGGTTATAAATCCCAGGGATAAACATGGAATAATGTATGTGGAAATTGGTTTTTTTTGTGCTTTTCAATCACTTTAAAGCTGACAAGAATGTCAGCATGCACAAAACTGTGTAGCCCTATGAACAAACCCTTATATTAAACCATATTAACCCGAACAAGGCTAGAGAGTACCACAAGGATAACCACTACGCATGCATGAATTCCATGTGATGCCATGATGCAATCACCTTAAGTGCTATATGCTCACAGAATCACTGGCCAGGCCAGTGCAACCCCTGTGGCAACCAGTCGGTGATCATGTGCTTGGCACACGAGGGGTCTAAGGTTCAAATCCCGGGTTTCAAAGTGACTTCTTTGTTCATCTTCTCTTCTTTTTTGTTTCTTCTTTCTTCGGATAGCAAAAAGCAGTGTTCAGTATAGGGTTAAAATATCCAATAAAGGTGTTTGGCAATGGCCAATCCCTCTTCTCTCCTCTCTTTCTCTCTATACTCTCCTCATTGGGACAATTGTGAGTTCCAAATAAATCAATTTTAATTGAAAGATACTTTCATTTCCTGTCCATTACTAAACATAGCAGCGTGTTTGTCATGCACATTTATCAGAACTTTTAATAATATTCCTATAGGTGCAACATGTCTCCTCATTATCAGCTTTGGGAGGTGATTTGAAACCATTTCATCATAAAAATTTAAAAACAAAGTTTCCATTTTCAGCATATCTCATTTCATGTCTGTAGGCTAATCTCATGTGGATTCACTTTTACAAAACGTAAGCAGAGTTATCACACCTCAATGTAAGTAGCGAGAATTGTTTGGCGGATCTCTCATGTCATGCAACATTTGCCCCCCCCCTCACCAACTCTGTATAAAGCTGCACATAAAATTGGAAAAAAGAAAATTCTGCCCTACCCAAACTTCCATGTACCACCCTGAAAATCTAATGTTGCACCTTAAGTATAATAATTGTGTGACCCTTAAGGGTATCCGTAGGGAGAACACTTTGTTTTACGGCCAGGTCTGGCCAGGTGCATGTTTGTTCGCAGTCTACAGGTGTAACTAGGTTGTTGTATATTCTATAATTTTCCTGGTGTGTTAACTGTGATTACATCTAGACACCAGTTTATTTTTTATTTCAACGGGACCCTAATTTAATGAGAAAACGCCCGAAAAGAGAGGCCCGGCAAAAGCCGATTTGCAGACAATTTTGTAGCTACAGACAGCTCAGTATTCCATATAACAACTACGAAACCAATCAGTGCCAGAAGTGTTGATTTATATTTCATCCACTTAGGTTTGGCTTAACCCACTAAAAGGTAAAACTTTAAGGCTGATCATTTTAATTATAAATGTAGTGTGTGTGTAAAAGTATATTTCTCAAAATGGAGGAGAGCGCCTATGACTATTGTCCGTTCTGTCTACATGGTCTATGATAATTATTTTCTTACCGAAATAAATTCACTTAACACAGACCACGGTTGCCAAACAAATGAGGGCAAACCGCGGGTCAAATCATTGAAAAGTCGCCCAATATTTTTACACTTCGACCAAAAATTAAAAAAATACTTAACACGCGACATAAATAAACAGCCATCTATCAAGAATGACAAGAGGAACATGAAAAAAAACCCCACCTAATATATGAGAGCATGCACCCCAATAAAGAATTGCTTTAAAATAAAACAATGGAAAATCATGACATGTGAAATGTATGTTGATACACTTATAAATAATACTCAAGGGTGAAATAAAAAACACCTTATCTACCGATATTTCCACAGTTAAACATACTCAGTGATCACTTGTACTAAAACAAAAATAAAGAAATACTTCACAAATGATAAGAGGAACACATAAAAAATAAATAAGCGAGCATGTCCCAAAAAAAATTAGTAAAAGATAAAATAATGATAAAAGCGTACAAGAAGGGGCAAAATATTTGTCGCAAAAACTTATTAAATGCTCATTTGCTCTAAGATATTTAATGTTTGCAATTTACTCCTAGTTTATCATTTATTTATTATTTATCTAGGCTTATATATCTTTTATTTATTTATCTATTAATTTATCTATTTATCAATTTATTTCAATATCATTTTTATTAAGTGCCTATTTATAATGATATTTAAATCTATCAACATTATGCTTACGTCATCCAGGAGTTATTATCCCACTTGAAATCGCCATATAAACACAAATTAATAAAGAAATACCCAATGGGTGAAATAAAAAGCATTATCTATCTTTTCAAGAATGAAAAGAGGATATAAAAATATAACAGAGCATGTCCTATAAACATGATAAAGAATTATTTAAAATCGTACAAATGTGAAACATGTAATATGACATATACTTAAGGGATCTGGAATGAGCGTTTTGAGCGTTTCGACAGTATTTTTGTGGGAAATGAGAGCACATCAGACATATCGAATTGCATTCTGAATACTGAAGAATGTCTTTCTCATATCAAATAATTTTCATTTTTGAAATTCACGATATAATGCAAATTTTATGACAAATTATTAAAATTTGATATTTTTCAAATTTTGATATATAACAGTCCTCAAGTAAATTTTATAAATCTAATGACATATTCTTAAAGTGTATGTAGCTGGGAGGAAAAGCCGACGATCAATTGAAAATTTTGACCTTTCATATTGAAGATATGGATTTTATTTCCCAAAAAGACCTTTTTTTTTTGGGGGGGGGGAAATTCATACCTAAAGAATGTATCATTAAATTTATAAAATTTACTTCGAGGACTGTTATATATCAAAAATATCAATTTTAATGATTTGTCATAAAATGTGTATTACATTGCAATTTCAAAAAATCAAAATTATTTGATATCAGGACATTCTTAGTATTCAGAATGCAATTCGATATGTCTGATGTGCTCTAATGTCCCACAATAAATACTGTCCAAACGTTCATACCCCAGCCCATAACATAAAACAAAATAAAACGGTCATGATAATATGACATTAAGGGCGAAACACCACTAATGAAGCGTCTTGGTTGAAATGCACGGAAAATTAATGTCTTTCTTTGCTCAATTTGAGGCCTTTTTGGCTCTCATAGTTGCCTGATGTACCCGTTACATTTTATTAAGAAACAAGGTAGTATAGTTTCTCTCCATTGATTTTGCAATAGCGTCTCCAGGAGGGGGGCTCAGAGGGGCTTTCAGATTTATGCGGTGGGGGGGGCTTAATGGCTAAAATCGCCAAAAACCGCCTAATTTTACATATCCCTCTAGCGTTGGTTGTCAGTAAGAACTGAGTTGTTTTCCCGGCTCCTGTCTGTACAGAAAGTCAGTGGGGGTCATTTACTGGTGTGCACCCTAAAAGGCCCTTGTCATAACCAATGGTGGCGGCATGATTTTTCCCGTGCATGGGGGTTTAGGGAAAATTAAATTATATGTCTAAACTTGAGGTTGCATGTGTAAAACATGGTCTTTTTTTAACGCATGTTTGGGGTATTGAAATGATATTTTTTTGGCTTGCACAATCATGGTAAAGATCCATGTCATACATAAGAGATTATAGGACATACAATACTTGGTAGGCCTAATGATAATGCGTAAACTTTGTACCTGTTAGGGAACTGAAATCAGACTGAAAACACAAACGTCATTCGAGGCTCTGTCTCACCAGTTGCATTTACAAGGCCCTTGTTATAACCAGTGGTGGCGGATGATTTTTTTCGGGGAAGGGTCACACAGGTTCTGAACAGAAGCGTCACATACGGACCAACCCACACTACCGAGAACCGCGAATGCCGAGAACCGCGAAAGCCGAGAACCGCTCTAGTTGGTTAAGGTTTCTTTCACTGATTTTACATCTCCAGCACTGAGACTAAAATTTGTTGTTCTGGATAAAAATATAATGGTTCCGCTATTACTAGGAGTTGCTGATTAGTGTTGTGATCTATTGGGTAATCAAAAAGTGTATCTATTCCGTGATACCAGGATAAATGGAGCCTAATCACACACGTCTCAAATACGATATGGCCAATGCATACAGCCACAAATGCACTTGTACAGCTGAATGCAGTTTGAATTTGAAACAGTCATGGTTTTAACTGACCCCTCATCTGAATATAACCTTTATCATAATAAAGACAAATTTCATAGTTCTAGTCCAATTAAAACAGCACTTACTGTGGACATTTTACACTGTTTTAATTGGACTAGAACTATGAAATTCGTCTTTATTTTCAATATCAGTCCTGAAGAGCATGTTCAATAACCTTTATCATGTTTATAGGCAATATAATTTTGAATACGTAAATAAAAAATAACAACGGTAATCAATGATCATTTCCATGAACATCAAGGACCTCTTGATTGCACTCAACATCCATCTAGAGAGTATTAAAGACACTTGGAACCATACTGATGAGCCATAATATTCAAATGAATTGATTTATGCAAATCTGGTCCTATCATTCAGTATTTGCAGCTGATTTTAATCTCTTTAATATCATCATCAATTACAGGATTCCTCTACACTATAATACTACTGGTGGTCATGTTATTAATTAGGCTTCATATTTGCGGTTCAATGACCACAAGTACTATAGGGTGACCACTAGTGGATGCACTTGACCACCTGATGGTGACTGGACCAGTAAGCATTTCTTCATGATTACACGCCAATCTTCATACGTGCTTAGAACAATAAATATGTCTACTACGTACTTGTAAGGCATGATGTGTACTTGTAGCGCTAGTTCTTGCTTAATTAATTTCACATCACCTGAGACACAGCATCGCCTATAGACAGTAGGGCCTGACAGTATCACTGCTACTGCTAGTAGTGCTGCCACTGAATGCGATTTAGCTGGATCAGATCAAATTCAATCAGCGAATTTTCCCCTCTGTAATTACTTACAGAGTAATAGCAATTGAAAGACATGTTGTGGACACCATACGCTGACAACATACTTGGCATCGCTGTGCATATCTCACATACAACACATTCTACAAAAGAAAGCATAACAGTACATTAAATCCAATTCCATGTATTTTTATCTCATCAAAGCATAAGCATGCTTGATGATTGAAAATTATTTAAAAGGCCAACATACAGTTTGACATTTTGCGTTCATTTTTCTGTTGCAACTAATGTCGGACTATTCTGGCCTTAAGCCTTTTCAAACCTGCGATATGTTGTATGTGCTCATCAGATATGTGTCCATGCAGAAAGGAACCAATATCAAATGGCATTTTTAATTGAGTAGATTTGCTTAGGGATAAGTTTCAGTTCAAAGTGATCTAAATTGAATGTATCATATTCATGATTGATATCTAGAAAACTCAAAACTGTTCCACATTAGCCTTTTTGAAGTATGGCGTACACAAAAGGAGGGCAGTCTTCAATCTGGGTTATCCACTTCGTGCAGCGCCATCCTATTGTGTCCGCCATATCTCGAAAAGGCTAATTATCCAACACTGCACTGGAATCATATTTGCTTGTATAACTTACACCATGTATACACATTTTTCAAATAATGCTGATAAATTAAAACTCCACAGCTTGACAAACCATCTGCTATTTTGCTTGCATCATTAAACAAACAGTTCCAGAAATCTCTGACGTTGGATATCATCAGAACACCTAGACGCACGCACAACACGTTACAAATCACTCAATCACCACATGGAGACCCTGACAAAAAACAACTTCCCTATCTTATTTCACCACACCATGAATTTTCATGCTCATGCACATGCATCCCCTGTCCTCATGTCTAATATTTATGCATTTTCTTGCCATTTTTACCTTGTAATGTCTTAAAAGTGGTATCTTTTGACCATTACTTCACTAACCAGTGAATTTCTTCCCGTCAATGCATCTACTTGACCCTATCGTTTCAATGCATTTTCCTCTTAAGTCTCTCTAGCGTATGCATGATATTGTACTTCCTTCTCTTTCATTGCGCTATTCCAGTTGAAATCCATATACCCCATATGGAAGGCATGACCTTAATCTCCCACACAGGGGGTGTAGATTTCAAATGGAGTGGCCCATTTAGGTAACCCTATTTGAAATTCGCACTCCCTGTGTGGAAGATTAAGGTCATGTCTTCCACTGGGGTGTATGGATTTCAACTGGAATAGCTCATAATTTTTGAGCTGATGAACAGGTAAAAAGCCAGGGACAGAAATCACCTTTTATATCTGTGGTTGACAAAGTGCTTTGTGACAATTGGGATAAGATGTTTTTGATTTGATCTAAATAAGAACAGTGATCCAAATGGAATTTTGCTATAAGCATTGTGCCTGATCCTCTCACATCAAATACTTAGAGATTCTTGTTTTCAATCTTTGAAGATGTGTCTCTTTTTTATACAAGAAACAAATTTACAGTACTATAGTGTATATTTGAATAATTTATGAGTTTAATTTGAATATTTTACACACTAACGAAAGTAAAGTCACATTTTTTGACATTTCACTTAGTCAAAGTATCAAATCATCATATTTTTGTACAATACCAAAGTCTACTCCGATTATCAACTGGATGTATGCATGCACATGAATTTTCAAACAGACAGTCAAGATGCTGGTTCAATTTTCTTGATGTTGTGTCCATTTTCCACTTGTCACTTGAACAACTGATTTCTTTTAACTATTACTATAACAACTAGATCTTTCCTGTCATTGCATATCTACTTGACCTCAAAGAAGTCAAACAATTTACTCTGAGGATGCTACGGTTCTTTAAAGTACATCTTCAGTATTAACTAGAATTTATCCTTTGCTTATAGGATTAAGTGCATTTCAGTCAAGAATTCACCAAGGGAACTTAAATTTGATTTTGAGCCCTCTGATCTGTACTGGAAGACCACGGGGAGCTCAAGCATGCAAGGGACACACATCTGTTACAGCTAACATATGACTCTCAGCTCCTGTTTAATAACTTGACAATTGTTCAAATTATGGCTCCATGGGCAATCTTAGACCAGAGTGTACCCTGGCCACATGCAATTTTTAACTATCATTTCCATGTAAAATATTGCTACCAAAATCTTACAAATGTTATATCTTATTGAGTTTGATTTCATCTTTATTTCTCTGATCTTAGAGTTTTATCACCATATAGCACATCACCTGTCCCTAAAGACCTCGGTTGACATCCTTTATCAGAAAGTGTCATTTCCACCTACAAACTAAATCAACTTGACCTTATTTTTGTTATATTTGTGAACTTCAACTGACGTAAGTATTTGCTTATCTTGTCATTTTTCTCTCTTGCTTTTAGTATCATCCTGCATATAGTGCTCTAAGTAACTCGGTGCACTCAATTCACCTGTTTATCACGGTGAACTGGCTTTAGAAAAGTGAACTTGCTTTAGCTTTTTGACAAAATAAGAAACAAAATTGAGATGTTAGTTTTATTGGAAATATTATCTTGACTATTGCCTGGATGAAAGTTGGTGGTCCCACAAGTCAAATATGTTTATGGGGAATACTTAGTTCTGTCTATCTAGAATAGTAAACATAAATACTATTTATTTACACTAAGGTAGAATTACATCTAAAAGTATATATGGCTCTAAATGAGGGGTGTTTTTTGATGATAGAGACGAAAGGCACACATCCTCCACAAAAACATTATTGGGAGTTTGAGCAACTATATTACTGATACAGGGGTTGCGCATACATAGGTATATTATTTTAAGATCAAATCTATTGTAGTGTTTTTGTGGATGGTGTCTGCCTTTCATAAAAAAAACCCTTCTTTTACAGGCATTTATGCTTGTAGATTGAATTCTATGGTATATCATTCTTTTCACTAATACTGTCATAAAGTAGCCCCTGTGATAAATATTTTGACAATGACAGAAAATGTACCTGAATGCTATTTGGTTAATATGTTCAAAATAACACTTCCATTAAAATGCAGTATTTTGAGTCCTGTTGAAAACTGTTCTTAATATAGAACATCATTCCAACAACATCACATCTTTTATAGTATGGAAAATACATATATGATGCAGCAGACTGAATAAAAATGCAATCAAAAATGTCCCCATTTTAATTAGCAAGTGTTGTCAGACTGACAAGGAGGAGTGCCCTTAACCCAATGTCTGGTAACAGCAAGCTAATTGAATCATCTGAAGTGGCCATCCAGATGTTGGACAAATTGTTTTAGTATTGATCAAAAGTTTGTAACCAATTAAGCAGAAAGCTCTGCCTATACGTATTGATTTTGATCCATTGCCATGAGATGCCGGTAGCTACAAATAAACTGGGAGCGTTTCATTGCCGACTTCACATGTTCGGATATAAACAAATGTTTAATTCATCACATTATGTAACTGCCTATTGATTTTGATCCAATGCCAAGAGATGCTGGTAGCTTGAAATAAACTGGGAGAGTTTCATTGCTCATTTCAAATGTTCAGATATAAACAAATGCTTAATTCATCATGTTACGTAACAACAAATCGGTCAATACCATTGATCTAACTGACCTCTCTCTCTTTAGTCATTTAATGTAAAAACAATGCACACTTGTTTTGATTGCTGTTGCTGAACGTTGCTGAACATTAGAATCTGTCACAGATATATGATATGCAATTTGTCCAATGCTTTTGTTGTTTTTGTATTGAATAAAATGTGATACATACATTTATAATGCGGCTGGCTGCACAGGTCCTCTGTCACCAAGGTACCCGACTGGTACACACAAAGTTCCTACATAGTACCAATGCTGCTACTGCACAGGACCCACCTGCACTGGTACTACACTGGTACTCTCTTGGTACTGCACAGTACCAGCCAAGTACCTTGGTGACAGGTTACCTGTGCAGGCACCCCATCTTGTAGTGCCACTGGAAGTATGGTGTTATATAATCAGGATTGCTGATACATTATACCATGTTGTGGTATGAATCAAGATTGATGCCTCCTCAGATGCAAACCTAAAACCAAGGAAAATCCCTGTCGCAATCTTTATACATTTGTCAATGTAATCAAACTGGTTACCCCATCATAGAGCTCTGAAACAGGATGGATGTGACTGTGTTTGATTGGTTTAGTTACACAATGCATTGCTACATTACATTGGCAAAATATTGCAGAAAGACTGCGACAGTGATCTTGGGTATAAAACAAGCAAAAGATCAATCAACAACAAAGGGTGAAGCTTACATTTTCTGTGATTGGTAGTTTCTCTATCTTCTGCTGAAGGCCAAGCTGTTGACAATTGAACAAATTCTTTAGTTTCTCTTCATTTTCTTCTTCAGCTAACACCGTTAATCTGCAATGAGATAAAAAATAAACAAATACATTACAATGTGGAATAATACAAGCTAGTAACCCATCAATAAGTTGACCTCATCCATGTGCATGATGCTGCTACATATATACCTTCTAAATCTTGATGTCTTACTTTATCAAGAAACTACTAGAAATGCAATCAAGTTACTCATCCATAAATAATTTATATTAGATGCTTCAACACCTTACTGTGGCTTTCCTTTCAAGAAATGTCACTGAACTTGAATACTGACTGCCCCATTTGATTCAACACTATACATTACATAGAGTGTTCCAATATGGAGGCACTTTTCCATATTCACTCCTTTGAAAATGGTTCATGCAATTCCAATGAAATATGCTTGTACTCATTTCAGTGAATGTGTCCATAAAAACATTTGATTTACGGTCACTTGATGTTTTTATCAAAATTACATTTGACATTATATTATTGTAGTACATTTTCCCATGTAGAGGGATATTACAATGCGCCATCACAACTTGGCCAATATTTAAAGAGAGCATGAATAAAATATCCAGTGTTTCTATACATTAGCCATGCACTTGTTGGCAAACAAGGCTCAAATGATGTGACACGAACATAGAAGATATAAGCTGCGTAGATCAAAGGTCCTCACTTCTGAGTGAGGCTAAATAGAACTTGTCAAAATGTCAAAATCTTTTAATCTTTACATGCGTATAGCCATTGACAAATATCAGCTCATTCCAAAATTTGTTAAATGATGACATGACTGTCTTTCTCAAACCGACTTTTCTTTCTTAGTGAAAATAGGCTATTCCATTTAAAATCCACACTACCCCTGTGGAAGATATTGGAAATATCTGCCACAGGTGGAGTATGAATTTCAAATGGAATGAGCACATTAGATAGCCATTTGAATTTCATACACCCTCTTAGAAAGATTCAACCTGAATCTTCCCCTGAGGAAGGGTGAGTTTCAAATGGAGCTGCTAATATGTTAATTCCATTTGAAATTCATGCTCCCCCTGTGGAAGATATTTCCAAAACCTTCCACAGGGGTAGTGTGGATTTTAAATGGAACAGCCCAATACCATTTCCATCAACTTAAAAATACACACCATTACATTCCAATTCTAAAACCTCATTACCAAACCTCTAGTTAATATCTGCATATATATTAGATTCTACAACCCTACTCTTCAGTTTATTTTTGGAAGGCAACAGCTCTTAATATGAAATTACAATTTCTGAGGCAGGGGCCCTAACGTAATTCTCCGGTGTGGCAAGGCAACGTTTTGTGGTTAAGAAATTGTAGGCACCTCGATTGAATCCAACTTGGTTGGGAAGGTTTTCTTATTTCAATTTGCAAGTATAAATGTCAATACTGTGTGTGCAGCATTCTTCATTACACATTAATTTAAACAAAATGTTGTCATTATTGCTGAATTTAGTCATGTCTGATTAAAGTATATGATTGATCGCTCAAAAATAACTTGAAAGAAATAAACACAGCATATTAATTGAACAGAACAAACATATCATATTTGTGACATGATCTGGTCCCAGGGGCCAAATATGAAATGAGATAAAGGCAAAAATATAAAGTACAAAAAAAAAACTCAATGAAATATATAAGAAAATACACAATACAAAGCTTCAGAACTTTAGAACCAAGTATGCCAGATCTTTGGTATTTTCAGTATAATATGATAGCCTAATGTATATAAGGTAATAGTTAAAATAACTCATTGTTCAAAAATGCCTCCTTTGGGCCCCATGGAGCATGATCGTGTCACATTTACCAATTATTAAATAATCATTTTCTTAACACCTACTCAAAATTAGTTAATAATCATTCTCTCAGCATCTTATCTACGTGCAATTATGATTATGATTGTATTTTAACCTACCTTATCATATGAAAGACTCTAAAACTCTTGATTGAACAATTTAAATCGTCTTCGAAAACATATTTATTTACTCTGGCATTTTGTAATAATTGATTTCTCATGTTTTTTGTTTGTACATGTTACTTTTATTTGTTTACTGTTTTTTGAATTTTGTTTTCTTTGTTAAGCGCTAAGGGACTTCGGTGTAAAGTAGTATAAAAGAATTGTATTATTTTTAAGTGAGCTCAGATATTATACCAAAAATAATCAACAGACAAAATTAAGATGATTTTCTGAGAAACTGTCAGCCTGTTACGCTAATTGTCATATTTTGTAATTTTGAGAACAAAGAACAAAATGTTGTTCATGCATGCATCAGTTACGTAATCACCCTAATTATTTCGGATTATTCCCTTTCCTTTGTATCATTATCATTTATTCTTGTGAAAAGATTGATGAATAAATATGTTTAAATGCATGCTTGAACCTTATTTTGTAATTTGTTCTCAAAATTACAACAAAAATACTTGGTAGCAGGGTGACGATATACAAGCCTAAAACCAAAATAATTCATAGTAATAAAATAATGAACCAGTTATCAATGTTAGATGCTTTTCTGACAGATACAATACTAAGACCAAAACAAATTAATAGTAATAATGATCCAGTTATCAAATCAGTGCCAGCAAGCCTGCCATCTAAGACATGCTCTCATGTGTCAGTAGCATTTGATTCCACCCTATCACATCTAGATTTCATTAACTCTCATGTGTCACTTTCAAGTGTAGAGACAACAAATCCAAGCCAGAGACACAGGGCACATCCTGTAAACTGTCTTTTCAAGGTGTGATGCTACAATAGTATGCCAATGCTACAAAACTCATTCATCAATTTAACAGACATGTTAGCACTGGCATCTTAATGCATTGGATTCACCAGGTCTGTTTGGGGGTTATTTTTGGATGGATACAATGATAGAATACAGGGTGGTGAAAAAATCTTTTTCTGAAACTGAGATTTGTTGAGGTGTTTCTTTTAAAATTACACCACACATGCACCCCCACAGACATATCATAATCCAAACATAGACTTCTGTTATATTTCACCGCTAACCGTGGACCTGGTATTACACCTACCATAGAGCACCCTACTCCATATGCAAAGTTATCCTGTATAGCACCCTCTGTTGCTGTCTTACGACCGTGTACGTCCACGGCTCGCTATGTGTGGTTTTCACTATATAAGTGTGGACTCAAAGTCCACGTTTGTAAGTGAAAACAAATGCACCCCCACATACACACCCCCACTAACAGAGGCAAACTCTTTCTATTTCAAAACCAGACTGTAATTAGTTGTTATATGGAAAACTGTTATCAATAAAATTCTGTCAAAATCATCTTCGAACACAAAAATCTTATTTTATTTCTAAACATCTATGCTACCTGTCCCTGTCGTGCTTTCCAAGTTATTCTTTACCGAGTTAAACTGACCCATTCTGCACTGACCAAAACATTCATTCAATGTCCGCTTGACGCATTTGTTATTGCACTTGCCCAAATGCTCCATTTTCCAACTTAGTCTGCCCTGTAGGGGATTGTCATCTTCATCTTGAAAGTGAAGAAAAGCAATATTGACAACTAATAAGTTTGTTGAACCACAGTTGAGCTCAATATAGAAGTATTGCTGCCATAAAGGCCACAGGGATATGGTTATCTTCAGGGGCATACATACATGTACATTTCACCTAAATATTTAGAATGGAAGTTTATGATGATGAAGAAAGTAATTTTGACATGTAATAAGTATGTAGACCAATGGCAGGGCAAAGCAATACAGGTAGATGGAGTATCCTCATAAAAGGGCAATTGGGTAGCATAATGCTATCTGAAGGTGTAATGTAAGGCATAACCAAAATGGACTATTCCAGTTGAAGCCTGTCCAGCCCCTATGGAAGACAATTCCTTAATCTCCCATACAGGGAGTGTGAATTTCAAATGAAGTCACCCATTCAGGTAACCCCATTTGAAATACACACTCCTTGTGTGGAAGATTAAGGTCATGTCTTCCATAGGGAGTGTATGGATTTCAACTGGAATAGCCCAATGCAGAACTGCCACTATTCGCTGTAGAAGTGACGTCATAACCGGGTTAACTACCACAGCAGTAGATGAATACAATTTTTGACTATATCGCCCTGCACTACAAGCAGGTTGCACTCATCACCTGTGTATGTCTGCAATCATAGATTGAATAGAATACCACTCTTTTCACAGATACTAATCTTACAGGTGCAAGTGATCAGCATGATATGGTTCAATCAATGCATAGGTACCATGTGAGAATTGTAGTGCAGGGCGATATAGTCAAAAATTGTATTCATCTATAATTGCTATGGAAGCATTACGTCACTTCTACAGCAAATACACATTCCCTGTGTGAAAGACTGAGGTCACATCTTCCATAGAGGATGAGTGGATTTTAAGTGGAATAGCCCAATGCAGAACTGCCACTATAAAGAACATAGATTTTGCTACATTAGTGTACTGCATGAACAATTTGACATGCAGTTACACCTTGGGTGGCTATATAGAAAGGAGATATAGAAAGAAATTGAATTTCTGTGATGCTTATAATGAATAAATGATATCAATTTACCATCTTTTTTACATGTTAAACATGAACATACTTTCAAGGTACATTGTAGCAACATGATAGGGTGTAAGTGAACATGGAGCTATCATGCCTGGGCTAGCATACTCGCAAGTATTTTACAGTATTTGCAAATAGGTGCTCATGAACTCTTGATGATTGGATACACATCTAGTCCTATACCCAAATTCTATCACCCCAGTATGCATTCTAGTGATCCTGAAGCAATGTAATACCCAATGGGAGCAAATTCACGCATCCAGCATGCATAACCACCCCGGTATCAATCCCTCAGTTAACCCTTCATTATCACTATGGTAACTATGCACTTCATGAGAGCCAATCCCGATAAAAAAATCCTAAAACATTAACTGAAAAAAAATATTTAAGGGAATTTAATTATCATGACTTCAATTTGTATGAAAATACAATTAACCAAGTTCAAATTCATGTAGATCGGTAGATCAATAAAAGAAGCATATGTGTAAAAAGAATCTTAGAATAAATGTATAACATGGTGGTGTAGCGACAATTGTAGCGGTAGGCAAAAGAATGCAGCAGATGTACAGTCCTGAGGGTTTGCTGTTTTCTACACTATTTGATTTGTACTTATTATAATGTGAACACCTGGCGAGTACATCTCCCGTACGAGTGAATTCTTTCATGTATTCTCTCATCAAGGAAATATTATTACACACATCTAAAGCAGACGATGAAACAAGTTATTTATCTGAGAAGAGCACATGTTGAAATGGGCTATTCCAGTTGGAATCCACACTACCCCTGTGGAAGATTTGGCAAATATCTTCGACAGGGGGAGTATGGTTTTCAAATGTAATTGGTCAGGGTTAATCATTTTGAAACCCATACTCCCTCTGTATTATGACATTACCAATATCTTCCACAACTGGAGTAAGTATTTCAATTGGCAGTTATCCAATTGTCTATTCTATTTGAATCTTATACTCCCTCTGCAGAAGATTTTAGCTAAATCTTCCACAGGTGTAGTGTGGATTTCAACTGGAATAGCCCAATTCAGCCATCAAGACTATTAAATCAAAATCAGGTTTATGAAATGAACTTTATTTTATTGATGTTACTGCACTTTGCAATTCAAGTTGGATGAATAAAATTCAATAAAAATCAATGTGAATATATAGATCCAACTTCTAAAAACAATATTGACATATTAGTACATGGTAATTAAAATCATACACTGATTGGATGTAATGGTCATACAATTTCGCAGACACTACAATCTGCTCACTTTGGATGGTATCAATTCAACATGTTTTCTCATATGACAGACTGGTGTGGCAATCATTTACTCATTGAAAATGATCTCACACTTTCGACACCGGGTTTCAACACCGGGTTTCAACACCGGGTTTCAACACCGGGTTTCAACACCGGTTTCAGCACCGGGTTTCAGCACCGGGTTTCAGCACTGGGTTTCAGCACCGGGTTTCAACACCGGGTTTCAACACTCGGTGTCAACACCATACACGGCCCATCATCACCATACTACAAAAATATGAAATTAAAAGCAAACTGTGTGGGCCTACATATTGAAAGAGATAAATGGTCATAGTAAAAAAATAATACTGAAACAAGTCTTCTCAAGGCTTTAAGTGGCACAAACCATTTATGTTCTCAGCAACTTCTTCAAACAGACTAAGAAGCTATACGTTTTGTGAAGTCAAAATTATGGTACAGGTTCTTCTTATACCAACTTTGAAAACCAAAATTTGCACCTATTTAATTTTGCCAATTGAAACTAAGCAAAATAAGCATGCTCATAAAATTCCATTCTTGAATCAACCTTAGTGTCCAAAGTGCCAGTTATAGTCAGTCATATTTATACAACCAACCCCACCGTTAACGTTTCGTGTCGGCAAAGTCTTTGACGTGATGAAACCAAATAATATGTGGTAAAATGTTCCCTGGAGGAATTTCAATACAGTATGCCAGCACAAGGCTGATTTAATTATTTTATTGTGAAGCTTATGAGCGGCTCAAAAACACATTCTATGTTGAACTGCATATGATACGAGTCCTTAAAGGTTATCAATAACCCTGGGTAAATTTTATTGCCACTATTGCTTACAATATTCAGAACCTGAAAAAACAAAATTTATATGAAACAAAATTTATTTCATTTATTGCCAACCTAAATTGCACAAAGAATATTTACGGTGCTTCTGTAAAATTCACAGATGGTTAAGTGTATTCCACAAATTTGATAATACATTTATAGTAGAATTTGTGTGCACTTCCAGAAGAGGAAATGGAAGACAAGACATGAATTAGTCTATATAGTCCAGGCACGTAGCTAGGGGGTGCCCCTCCAATCATCAAAGGCCAAAAAGGTCCACTTTGCAAGCATTGCGGGTGAAGAAAAAAAAGGGTGTTTTGCTGCTTTTTTTGGTCAAAAAGGTCAAAATTTGGCCATTTGCGAGTGTAGTGAGTGAAAAATTAGAATCTTTATGCTTTCTTAGTCAAAAGAGTCTAAAATTTTGCTATAAGGTCCACTTTGGGGAAAAAAGTCCTTTTTCCCCAAATCTGCCTCCAAATAAACTCTGGTTACACCCCTGTTTAAGGAGGTTGTGTACTCTCAGACATGCATGTAGTAAAAGTGCAATAACTTTGTAATTATTCGCGCAAGACATATAAAAGTATACATTTTTATGAAGGCAATACATCAATAAATCTTAATATAAATACAGATTTGGGGTAAAAACAACAATTTTGAAGAAAATCACAAAAAAGTGAGTTTTTGGCAATATTTGTTAGGTACATCATAACAAAAAAACACTCTTTCCAAAATATTTTATTTTGTTTTTAGCTCAATCTTGAGGCTCCATTCCAAAAACGTTTATTTTTTATTTTTTTGATATTGGCCTTATTTTTTGAGATATTGACCATATAAGGCATCAAATTGAACTTTTAAAAATTCACAAACGCCTATTTGCACAAAATGATGCCTAAAATCGGAAATAGACCAAAATACAAAAAAATGAGAAAACCGTTTCTTGAGTCGATCATGCTTTTTACGATGATCATATTTGCATACCTATAGATGCTGTATTTATTGAGTTATCGTGTACCTAAATCGTCATTTTACCGAGAAAATGAACATTGAAAAAATGGCCGTTGAAGTTTAAAGTGGTCACATTTTGCACTTTCATCGAATCTCACAGGAGAATCGCGGCAGTTTTCGTTTTGTACCTTATATCCACAGCCCTTGAGAAGTTTGAGCGAAATCCATTCATAACTTGATATTTAAATCGGGGGAAAGAATTTGAAAAAAAAGCCACATTTTATCAGCTAAAACGGAGCCATTTGACCACTAGGTTTTTGTGAAATCAGTGCTTCCGTGGTGTTTCCATAAGATGCGCCACGCATGCAGATAAGCGTCGCGTGCGTAAGCGTATTTGTGCGTTAACAAATTGCGCGATACGCAACGCGTGCTATGCGTTGTTATGCGCCGCGTGTACCCTTGCTGGTTCAACAAAGATTTTCTTTCCTTTTCAATTTCAAACACGAGTGGAATAGTGAAATAAAATCCTTAAAATATTGCAGTTGGAGTTTACAAATCTGGATTTTCATTCCTTGTATTTATAAAAAAAACAAAGTACAAACATAAATAAAAACCCTCAATTTTGCGAAAGAAACAATGTCTAGAGTACACAGCTGCCTTAAGTGATGTACAAAACTTGAAATTTGCTAAATTAAAAACAAGTAAATATGTTTGAAAATGTTGCAGCACCAAAATTTATCATATAAAAATCAAACCTTTTACAGTACCTCCTTTCCTATACAGATTTGCCATTAGATGTGATTGATTGTATAAAGCGTAAATTTATTTATGAATACCCCATTTCAAACATGGTGGAAAATATTTGCCCTAATTCTTTACCTTGCTTGTGTACCGATAAGCTCATTCATATATAAAGTCATAGAATCTTCTTGAATGTGATTTGTACATATGTGCTACTAACATGATAAAGACTTGCACACAATTTTACATAGATGTCCTACTGAACTAAATATAATTGTTTACTTTGGTAACACATTTTGGCATGGCAAATATTAGATGAAACTGTTTGACATCTGGTCAATGCATCTCATTACCTTTGACACTCTGCCATTATTTAATCACTTAGTTTATTGCCAACATAATAAAGTTGATGGTACAGTCCAATAAATAGGGCAGACAGGCATACTATTCTAGCATTTATTGATCATGAAAATCTAGGCTTGCATTGAGCTCTTGATTCTGCTGGTTAGCTGTACACATACTATTATGCATTTTGCACACTATCATTTCTCTGCCTCTATTATTTAATACTCTCTTCTATTTTCTTCTATCTCTCTATTCCATTATCTCTATTTCTTTCTACTCCCTTGTGCTTTCAACATTTTAAGCATGATGTAATGATTGTACAATGAAATGCATTAAGTATTCAAGAGAAAACTACATTGACATTTACAGCAGTATTAGATGAGTCTAGCCCATTTGTAGTACCTATAAATTTTCACAAATTAAAAAAAATGAAAGAGGAACACCTGTGTGGAAAGAAAGACATTTCTCTTTTTAATATACACATCTCACATTAATTGCTATCTACAGTAGATAGCATCACTGTATAAACCAAACTTCCAAAAACTGCATGATTTGTAAGTTAAATAGCAAAAGAATTTGAAGCAAGTTTAACTATCTACAGTAGATAGCAGAAATATATAAGCTATATGCAGTAGTTACCATAAACATGAATGTTGTATATTGCAGATTAGAGCATGTAAGCTATCTTCATCTACAGTATACAGCATGATAATGTAAAGTACCCAATGTAGATGATATGGAATAAATGCTATCTACAGTAGATAGCAGAATCTCAGAGTCTTAGCTATCTCCAGTAGATTATAGCAAAATCATATAAGCTTTGTTTAAAAGAAGACAGAGGAATGATAGCTAAGATATCTACATAATTGTAAAGCTATCAAGCACAAGCAAACAAGTTATCTTTAAACAAGAAGCAGAATCATTTATAAGATATCCACAATATACTGCAGATCCATGTTAGATCTCTAGCAGATATAAAACACAATGCAGCTGCATCATGCATATTCCCTACAGTTGTAATAAAACATTAACATCTAGAAAACTTAATATTTTTAACCTTTTCCCTATTAAATACTGGATATCTTCCCTAAAAAGGTTGCCCTTATCAGCTTGTTACATCGTCAGTATGATCATATGTCACAGCACAGGGATTATAGCCAACTGGGTGAGTCAAATTGGGTAATGGCTTTTGGTTTAGGTTTCATTCCCATTTGATACTTTTTGGTAATGGACTGTGAAATATGGCAAAATTATATGAACCATTAATAGTGTGAGTTATTACAGTGAGTGTGTAAAAGGCTATTGAAAGGATGTAACATGAAACAATTTTATCAACATCTTTTGTGTGTACTAATAATCAGGCAGCACAATGTGTGTAGAATGGGTTGGCTTCACTTGAGAACTCATCGTGTGTACATAGTGTTATTTGCCTATGGAATTCATAGAGACGGTCAATATTCTCAATATCTTGAAAAACAACTGGTACAAAGAAGTGTTTTCATTGGCATCTTACTAAAAATATATTGCAAAAATTGAATACAAAATTAAATATACCACTTAAAATAAATGCATTTTTATAAGCACCATTTTGAAGAGGTCGGTCTATGAAGTGCACCTCAATTACCTCAAGAATAGCAAAGTGCTGGTCTAGCTGTGCCACTTGCAATGATGCATTACCAAATTGTTCTTAGCCCATTTTCTTTGCACCAATTATTCATAAGAGAATATCATATTTCATAAGATAAAAACTGCACATTATACTCTTACTTTACATAAATGTCCACACAAAAGAATAATTATCGCACCGGGGAGGAACCCACTTTGAAACTAGAGCTAGTCAACATTAAAAGGATGCACATTAGCCAAAAGTTTACATAAACATCCTCACAAAAGAAGAAAATTTCATTGGAGAATATAAGAAACACTTGAACCAGTTATATACAGGCATATGGCTTCAGAGGCCGAACCTTACAAGAATCTATTTTCCATGTCTGGCAGGACACAAACCTCCCTGCAACATGCCTCCTTTGATATCGAGTCGACCTTGATTTCCGTAATTTACCAACATTAGACTGCCAGGCCTCTGGCTTCTTGAGAAACTATAGTCAGAATATAGGAGCTATCTACAGCAGATAGCAGGTGAGATATGGTGCTAACACAAAGAAATAATATCCTTTTACAGAGTGCTTTCAGTGCTCAATGTAACCAGATTATGTGTTATTACCTAGTGTCATCAGGGATGTGTAAAATTAACCTAAATTTAATTGTTCAGTTCCTCATAAGTTTTTTTTACCAATCTTAGGAACATAAAACTCAGCTCATCTGTACTTATTGAAACATGTTTCTCCATTACGCGCATTTTGTTGTTGTCAACAAACTGGCAATTCTGAAAATAAAATACAAGGTTTCTGAACTTATTAAACGGCTTCATATATTATTTGGTTTGCACTACCATAAAAACTTGATAGTTAGCATATGTGCTTACTATTGAGCGCTTTTGAAAACATGCAATTGTATCAAAGTCTGGCGCTTTACCAACTGAGCTAATGGGGTTGAGACACACATTTGACTTGTTCGTATATAACTGTATATATCGATGATTTGCGCATAACCCTTAACACTTTTGTGGATGGTTCTCTTCATGTTTGCATGTTTTAAAAGTGCTCAATAGTAAGCACATATGCTAACTATCAAATTTTATAGTATATGCTATGTTCTGACATACTTTATAAATTAAAAAAATGTAATCAATTTCAATTATAACGTAATTGTTATCATGGTAACACAACATCTCAAGTAGTAATGTCAACATAGGTTGCCAAAGTCATTTCATGGGTAACACCTTTCTAGGGGAAGATTGCATTTATGAATACCATCGATAAGGAAAGTTCATCATCTGTTAACCCATGGATGACTGCTTAGAACATTTGAAATGTATACACCGCAATAGAATACAATCTTCTCATATTGATTACAGGTCAAAGTATTTTCCGTAAGTGAGTAACTTAAAATAAAACAGTGGAGCTGTATTCAAAATACATCATAAACAAAATTCCAAAAATCCTGCATTTCCACATCTAAGAGCAAGTGAAATATGAGAAAAGGTATGAAAAGGTTATCCCTACTGGGCATTTCAGAAATAATTAATAGCAGCACCTTTGTCTTCTTTAATTTGCTAAGTTTTTTCCCTGTCAATAAGTACCCATAAGGTGTAAAATGAAAGGTGACACAACATCTGTTTCTCAGGTATTAATTACAGTGAGTAAAAAAATGATGCTCTGCAACAATTTGAACTTAAAACTCCGTAACCGCTTAAAATACTAAAAATGCTGGTCTAGATGCGCTATTATTTATTTATATTTTTTCAATTTCACAATATTTTAAGGCATATATTTATTTTGATCCCTTTATTCAATTTTCACATATGGTTTATAAGCCACTTTGTTTAAAATAACAGAAAGCAAAAGGAATTAACCTGAACAAAATTAATCACTTCCTTGATCTGCACAAATGTGTCTTTATAATTTGATTTTATGTTTGGTAAAATGCTTACTATACATGTATATTACACAGCTAACTAGATAGATGTTATGTATAGGCTGTCATGCTTTTATTCACTGCATGCAACGCATTATGATTTGATTTAATATTCCGGTGATTTTACCTTGCATTATATGATTATTAAATATTCAATATCACGCACATATGCTTGACGTGTTTGTCGATTCCCAATGAACCTGCTAAACACAAGAGAACATGAATTGATACATGCATATATTCCCTGGATAGAATTTGCTTCAAAATACAACAAAAACAAGTATGATGCATTATGTGAAACATTGCCCGTACAGAAAAATATCTGTCAGTGACAATTCATTTTCAAGATTTAGATTTCTTTGTGGAAATATCATATTTTGCTCCAAATGTCAATATTTTCCTCAAATATCAATATTTTCATGGACTGATGTTCCTAGGTTCTCTAATTTGCTCATTAAGTGTGTAAAATCTACACATCAAAACAGTTTTGTGTATAAATCTGTAGACTGGCATTGAATACAATTGTCTTCAAATGTATTTCTTTTTCTTTAATTGTAAATATAATCATGATGAGTCAATTCTAAAGTGTATATCAAGTACATAATGTTACTTTATATAGCACAAGTGGCAGATGCCTTTTTTCTACATTTCTGGGTTATTTACATAATTTTGCACTTGTCAATTGTGACTCAAGCAATTATCAAGCAATATCATAGAGTGCTTTCAAAGCTAAATTTGCATTCAAATCCACAGTACAGCTGTTAACATACGTGACTTCATTTCATGTACCATGACATGTGTTTTAATAGATGTGTACACATGTTAACATGGACTGATTACACATGCAAACATACAGTGTTATCCACACTCGCTATTTAGTTGACATCACCAGGAAGCGTGATTGCGATGGTTAATGTTGCTATAACAATACTCTCTCACACGCACATTGTAGACTTTAGTTTTCACATTTCAGATACTCTTAAACTGTCAAGAGAAGTTGTTTTCCCAAACGTCAGTCTTTAATAAATTACATGGAACGTACCATGATAGATTTTGTTGTTTTTAATGTATCTCGCGTGTAAAATGGAATATGCCGAGTGAGTATCACTACATGTTGGTGATACAGTGTTCACTAGTATGTCCTGAAAAATACCTGTTAAGTTTGCTCTACCTATTCAAAATCAAATTACTTACGTTATAAGCACAGTTCTGGAAAATGGTAAATTGATCATAAAATGAAGCAAGGTAATTAAGCAAGTGTCACCCAAGAGTATCACACACACTCCTCAGGGCCTATTATTCACCGAGATCAACTCTCTACCTTGGCTGGTCCCTAGTGCTGGTGTAGCACTGTGAAATTGTTTAACAGTTGAGACACACAAGAACCACCTTTGAGTCGCTACAATGCTATTCCAATTAAGCCTACATTTTTTGAGTTTTTGAAGAGCTGCCTATGAGGTAAAATAAAGCTTCCTTATTGGTCCATGAATCTTAATCACTACATCATGATAGACATACATTGATAACTCCTATCGTGACTTATGACAAGAAAGCGTGATCCCAAGCGGGATTCAGCCAAGCTGATGGGGCTATGAGCTTGATGTGACCAAACTACCATTTATGACCTTTCAGTCACGAAATAATAATAAATGATGTCTCTGACCTACATTTTCCTAATTAAAACTGGTTACATGTATACCATAGTATTGGTGTGGCTTACTCCTTGAGATCACTGAATTGAAATTATTTAGTTTGACAGTCGCTTATGTTCGTACACTTTTCCTACGTGTTTAACACATGAATTTATCTCTTTAAGTTATATACCTGCAGATATTGGGAATTCAAATTCATGAATGGTGAGCGCACACGTGCAGAACAAAATCATCCGAAGTGAGAAAGATGGCACTCTTCTGTCAAGAAAATCATTTTCTACTTCTCACATAGGGAATAGAATAGGATGAGTCAGAAAGGGCGACTCTTGAGAGATGAGTTGAGGTGATCTACTTCTCTTTTATCTTTGCCGAATACTTGGACCAATAAAGAGGAATGTGCTATTCCAGTTAGTATCCACACCCCCCTAAGGAAGACATGACCTTAATCTCCCACACAGGGGGTATAGATTTTAAATTGACTCACCCATATTTCTGGTAACCCTAATAGAAATTCGCACTCCATGTGTGGAAGATTAAGGTTATGTCTTCCAGGGGGTGTAAGGATAGCAACTGGAACAACCCAATGTAAGGAGCAAAAGGTGAATAATATCGGAGACAAGATAGCTCAGCCAGAGTAGAAAAAAAGTATTTTCAAGTTAGATAGAATGGTAGGATCAGACCTGCAATACTTGTACAGATAAAGAGGAAGATGGAATAGAAGTACAGATGAATAATATCTAGGACAAGTTAAGTTACCTGAAAGAGAACATATAAGAATACTCTTCTCTTCCGAGTTAGATGGTATTGTGCAATCAACCCGGAATGACACCTTCTGAGTCAGATATATCGCTCGGATCCAAAGTGAAGATTTCAACTAGAGAGCTTTGATGAAAGCATGATCAAATGTCCATAATTGGATGCTTGTAAGAAAGGATGTCCAAATTGCACAATTGGGCATAGTTGCTCTAAATAGGTTCACTAAAGAGAGCAAGAGAAAGAGAGGACAGATATAGAAAGAAAATCTCCTTCCCATCTTCTTTTCTCATAGCTTTTTAAATAGGTTGGTGCTAGAAAATAATTATTTCTCTCAGGCAAAAAAAAATACTGTCCACACAAACTGCCATATAATGATTTCATCAGACATTAACACCCTATGATACCGTTATAAGGAACTTTTAAGCTGACAAGAAATATGCACGTTATTATCCAATATTGTAGGGAAAATTAACTGGTACTCATATGAAGGTACAGCATTTTCAAATCACATGAAAACTTGCTACGAGATGGGCAACAATAGAATCTATGGTGGTAAAATGAGATTGTTTGAATATTGTGATTAACAACACTTCCAGCAGGTGCAATGAAGGTGTTAAGCAGGTTCGATGTGTTAAACATATGCAGATGGAAGCACGTAAGGAAGTAATATGAGAAAGGTTCCTCTCGCTGACAGTATATGGGCATGGTTGCCAACTCACACACTTCTTGTAAGGACTAAAGGCATTCAAGATTCACTGTATGTTCACCAGCAAATGTAAAAATATTTTACACAATGTAAAAGAAAGTTTCAGTGAGTCTTTCAGGGCACATATTTATTATTAAGGTTAATGAGATAGGTGCTGTACCCCATGCCTGGTTCATTGTCAGTTATTCAATAAAGAAATGTGGATATATTTGCTGATGAGCATTAGCAGGTTTATTTCTTAAATCTACCACATCCTAATTGGCAATCCAGATAAAGGTGATAATAGAAGCTCCCAGCATATCTTATGAGGTGTTACAGTGGCATCTAATGTTTGGAAGATGATCACTACTTGGAAACACTCAAAGTTGGCACAGTCAAAGTTGATTATTCTGCTCAGTTTGAAAAATGGGGGAAGCCAACAATTGGCACATGATTGTGTTACTTGTTATCCACAAATAAATCTATGTGGAAGTTATTCATTTGGCAGGAGATCTTCTGCTTAAATGCCTTTCTGATTAACTGTGATTTTTAGCGGAGCTGAAAACAAAGTGTAAATGCTATAAACACAAATTATTTGGAACTTAAATGTAGAGTAATTCAACTTTTGTTGTATTCTTTTTGTATCCTATCTAAATAAAAATCTTCAAATTTATATTTTGTTGCTATAAATAGCTTCTACCTACCACAACTTTTTATATCTTCCCACATTTGCAACCTAGTTCAACAAACCATATTGGCACTGGAGCATGTGGATAGATACTCTATACTGGTCTTACGAACAAATTGATATCTAGGAGCTAAATATTTTAATAGTATACTGATACAGACCACAAAATACCCAACTACTGAATTACTCAATTACTCATCACTACAGTATTGACTGTAAACACATTTTTATTTGTATCAACTCTCCACATCATAAAGTATAAATTTTAAGATATATACTTTCACTACTTTTCGGATATTTACACTAGCTGTAGGCACAAACCTCAATCTAAGCCATTGCACCCACAATTTGCAAAGCAGGTTTCTGTTGTGGTAGATCTTATTAAGTGAAGTGCAAAATGTTATACCTCTTCAAAAGAATGAGCATTCTCTTGCACTGCATAAGTCCCTTTCAAAAGAGCATTGCATCCTAACTTAGGCCCTATAGAGCAAATCTGCAATAAGTATAGACAAATATTATAAGTTACAGGACCCATTTCAAAACACAACATTCACATTGATGCTCTTCCCAAAATTTGGAAAATGTTGATGCTCCCCCAAATCAAGTTTGTTCACCTCAGATGTGTCATCCATGGCATGGGTCAATGACCTACAATAGGGTCCAGTCCATCCATCCATTCCACTAAGGAAACAAAAACATATCATTTATTTGCCAGTGTATACAGCTGTGTTCAGCTGCTGGACCACAACTCAGTCCATTTAACTGATTGTGTGGCTGATGATCTATTTCATGTATTAATTTGGTAATTGGTACAGACAGATGTACTCGTCACATCGTGGTGTGTCGAAGGGAGAGAGAAAACACAGTTTGTTATACTTCAAAATATTACCTCAAGTGTACTTTGCAGTTGTTGGAGGTAGACTGTCAATTATTATGTTCATAAGCAAATAATATTGCCAAGATATACAGTGTCCATGATATGCAAAATGCCAAATCACTAATATGTACTTACAAGACTAAGCTGCAGACATAAAGATCAACACCATCTTTAAATCTCCCTTAACAGTTGGAGGAAGAGGATCAACCACATTTCCACTTTTAATCAAGATTTAAAGCTAAGGTTCAAATGCTGGAAGGTTACTGACTTAAGAAGACACTTAATCATTGGTAACCAAATTCTTCCATTTTTGCAATTCAATCCAAAGATGATTGTAAAGGATAGTAGCCTCCTGGGAATCTCGAGTTTGAATCAGAATTTACACTTTCACTCCAAGGCAGGTGTAGGGCAGGATGCAAGGTTTGAATAAAGATCACAGCATTACCATTACGTTATAAGATTAGCAGGATCAGAGCCAGAAGGGGGGGCAGATTTAGGGTGCATTTTCAAGTTTTTTGGTTTAAATTTGTACTGCAATTTTCAGATGAATGATTTAGAGATTGGTGTTTTTTCAAAAAATCTGGAAAATGTGGAAATTTGCACAAATTTAGGTCTTTTTTTGTCAAATTTGGTACCGAGGTTAGTGCTTGGGATCAGATAAGGATTAAACACTCTATCATGTCTATTTGAAAGTTCTTCAGGCTTAATCATCCTGTAAGTCTTCTTAATAGGCACTTCTGAGACACTCTTTGGTTAACCGTAACTACAGGAAGACTACAATTGATTCTATTTCAAAAAAGGCAGACAAACAGAAAAAGACATAGTTGAATTACCTCTGGTCATCCCTCACATGATGCTTCATGCACCAATAAACACCGTGCAACATTAGCACTGTACCATGATAATCAGTACCACATCATGTCCATACCTATGACACAGCACATGATATCTCCCATGACTATCTGATAAGATGCATACTTCCTCCACAGAGGGAGATGAGTTGGCAGGGGGAAATTATCGGGATCTTTGGAGGAAAGATAATCTTGACTAGCCAGGAACACAGGTGTTTACACATGTGTGGCTGACCAGTACGCTGACCCTTGCCGATGTCAAGTATGAAGAAAATATATATGGCATGAAATGATATACAGGAAATTATATGATTTGCAAAAGGTAATAATACATGTTTGTGATTATAGAGAGCTGAAGATATGACAAAACTTTTTATCTTTGATACCTTAGACATACAATTCAGATTCAAGTGTAGCCATGAAGGTGATTGATGGAAAGCAATAGTGTTTTTTCATAAAATGCAAGCATAGATGGTAACTTTTTAATCAAATATCTAACAAAATCTGTCTATGTGTTTTCAAACATCATGAATTTTTAACCACAGTATTTAACCACTGCATTTATTCAAAGCATTCTCTACACATCGACTGGTGTAAAAAATACTACGAGTCATGTCCAGGTGCTGGTCATAAATATCAAAGAAACTCAAGTTACAAGAAATCATCTTTTATCCTCTTAAGTGTTGAAGACTCTAAGGGTCAGTTTCTCAAAGCATGGCTAGTGGTCACGCTTAAGCCAAATTAGACCTATAATGATATACATGTACCAGTTCTTACAATTTCACATCATAGAACAGGGCTAGCCTGCTGTCTTACGAAGCTTGACCACTAGCCAAGCATCAAGAAATCGGACCTAGGACTTTTAGTTTCTGTATTACCAGACGACCTGCAATCGTTTAAAAACCTTAGTCAACATACTCTATACAAAAGAAGGCATATTAAATTAACAGCAAACACTAACTAACATCAACCCATCACTAATCCGCAGATTTTTCCAAAATACATCATCAGTAGGAAACTACTTCCCCCACACACCCTAGCTAAATATGCATCATGAATAATTGCTGCACTTGTCGGAGAGGTGAATCAGGAAATCCAGATTTGTCGTTGGTCAAGTTAACCGCCCAAAATTAAAAGGGATTTGTCCACACTGTCCTAATAAACACAAAGTCTTAAGTCACTTGTACAACAGAAGACACGCACTCTGACGTTTCCAACAACAGAAGACACGCACTCTGATGTTTCATATCTTAAGACTCTACACAACATCAACTGTGATATAGATGAATAAGCGTACAATTTTAGGCATGAATAGACTAATACAGTCCACAGGTGGAGAGGAAAATGAAGATTATTTCATACAAAACAGGTTGATCAAGATCTACCTGATCTCTGTTGCCTGACATAAGAGAAAAGAAAGTTGAGTATGTAGCGGTAATTACCAATTTTCCCCACTGTGACATGACAAATTTCTGTTATACCAACAATCATTATATGATCGTGAAATAAAATACTTAAATGGTGAGTACATTATTGATACAAATCCCATGATGACTAACCCCATTTTCATGATTTAAGTGACGCTTTATACCCGGGTTTCAAATTCTCTCCGAAAAATATTTTTCTTCCAGAACAATAGCAATCTTAACCAAGACATAAAATGGGCATTGACAATGTAAGTCCTGTTGGGTACATGCATTTCTAAATGACTCATAATAGCACTTTAAGAGCCTATTTTTATTAGACACATTGTACTACCAAAGTACCCTCATACTGGTTTAATGATATTTGATCTGCTAACACTGGGTTATGGGGCTAAGGATCTTAAGGCTACAATGTATTGTTAATATAACATGACAACTTGGGGGTAAAATCCACTATAAACAGCTCGTTTTTGGGTAAGAAACAGTCTAGGGAATGAGCCTGCCATAAGCTAAATATGTGTCATCGTACTGGACAGTAACAATTTGGTGAGATATGCTTGAATTTTGTATCAATCCGCTGTCAAAAACATCTCGCAGTTTGTGATTTCACTGCATAAATAATTACTGATAGATCTAGAGGCAAGGACTTGAGTTAAACCATGTCCTCAATCATCACAATCATCTCAGAGCCTTAGAAGAGGATTGCCTTCAGAAATCCCTTCTCAAGATCATATTAATGTAGATGTGTGATTAGTGAATTATTAAACATGAAGAGAGTCATTAGTCATTCATTCAATTACTCTTAATTCATTACCTATGCAAAATGAGAATATCTGATTAATACTGGTTACTTGTACCTTCAGGAGAACATGCACAGTTCTAGATTCTTCTCAACCTGACCTTGTAATAATTGTATTTGAACTAAATAAAAGCATCATAGAGAAGGTATCTTACCCTTCCCAGAATCATTTGCAAAATGATGCATCACCTCATTACTGCAAGTGACACTCCTTACTTTGTTTTCATGTTGAGAATAGACTGGCTAAACATGAATGGATAGTCAAGAAATAAACATATTTGTCAAGATCTGGATGTACTCTGTTCATTATAAAGGTAGGCCTACTCTTTTTTGACACTATCGACCCATGTTGCACATAGACAGCAAATCAGTGCAGAAGATTGACATGGATGAAATGCATTGTGGGGAAGTGTAAGGTATCTTCTCTGTAAGCATCCAAAGCAACCCTTTAACACTTCATCTTTGAATTAGAGCACATTATGAAATTGTTAACGTAATCATCTCAAAATGTTTCTATATATGAGAGAACATTTTAGTAGCTTAAATCCTAAGAGGATTTGATGCTAATGAGGGCTAGCCTGAAGGCATATATGATGCCTTAAGGTAAAAGCCATGAGGATGGCAAGTGCTGACAAGCTTTGCTTAAAACATCTATCATGATATAGGGATCATTAAGTGCTTAAAATGGGGTAGAAAATGCATATTAGAGGTATGATAATCTTGAATATTATTAGGGTATAAGAAATTTTGATATCTAAAATATTTAGCAATTACAGCTTATCTGAATTTTCAGTTCTCAGATTACCAGGAGACACATATTTCTACTTACTGCTCGCTGCTAGAATGACAAGTTATTCTTCCTTTTTAATAGAAATATCACTATCTTCGTTAATCACTTCTTAACATTTTAAACACTGGGTATCAAATCTCATCCTTTCACTGATATGATGTATCTAATGCACACAGCCACTGACCTTTAATTGGATACTGTGAATAAGACATCATACAGTGACAAGGTTACATTGCTTACATTGCTATCTTCAGTAGATGTGTAAAGGGTAGAAAATGACATGAACACTCCTGTGAAATTCAAATGTTACAATACCAAAGAATTCCATTTACAAGCATATGCCTCTAAATGAGGGAGGGTTTTTTGATGGAAGAGACGAAAGGCAGACACCCTCCACAAAAACATTATTTGGATTTAACTATAATAAAGATACAGGTGGCTGTACAAATATGTGTAATTCTTTTGTACAGGGTGTATGCCTTCTCTTTCGTCAAAAAAACCCTCACTTAGAGGCATACATGCTTGTAGATTGGATCTTGCGGTATGAAATGACAAATGGATACAATCTTGGGCATCTGAGTAATTCAAATAAACAAATTATTATTATTATCATTATTATTATTATCATTATTAATATTGGATGTGCCATCAGTATGTGCATATACACCTGTAAAGTGTGGTCCGAAGATTGTGGATCAACACCTAGGCGTTGTGCCTGTGTGTATCGCACTATAAATCACTGCGGCTTTTTTTTACTTCATAGTTTGGCAAGAATCTTGGTATCCTAATGACAACGAAGCTTCTTAACTGTAGTCTGTAATGTTCACTTCAGTGATTTAAAAGATAAAGATTAAATGTTCCCTTCTGTGATAAAGACTAAATGTTACAGGCCATGAAAGTTACCTATAGTGGATATGTGCATACACTAGGATCCACAACAAGCTCACCCATCAGTGCACAGTTCTTTAAACCCAATACATTTGCACGTTCATCGAATGACCTTTGAAAATTTGGGTACAAAAGCTCATACTCTGCAACTTGAGGTCAATTCTTGCACTATGATTGTTTAATTGAGGTTATTGGACTATGCCACTGGGATGAGGCCATTGTGGTCCATAGTGATATATCTCTGCACACTACTGCACACAGTCTGTGCGTTCATAACAAGTGTACAAATAATTGCAGCAATTTTTTTTCTTGTTCCATTCTGAAAATGAAACTGCAATTTTACATGAGTAATCGGACACTTTTGCACATTTGTTCATGTTTCATCAGATGCAATCTAGGCAGCAGATGTTTGAAATTTAAACAAAACGTGTTCATCTCATTATACAATACGAATGCTACTATGAAAACTGAAAGTACACACATCCTTGAAATTAGACACTAATAAAATAGGTCACAAATGTTGTCTTTAACATCTTTAAAAAGAAAATCTCATCCTATCAACTTTCATCTTTTGATTTCCAAACAGGAGAAATCGCTGCCAATGAACTAAACATTCCCAGACATGTCTAGATTGTGTACCAAGCAAATCCATTTATGGAGAAAATGAATACCTTGTCTTCCTTCCAAACATCAATCACATTTTGTCATGTGCTACTGCTGCATTCTCTTATTCTCTATTACATGCAAAAAAAGAGGTTATTAATATTTAATTGAAAAAATATGTTTCATATTGAAGCTATATAGCCGGTGCACTCATATACTGATATTAATTTAAAAGCAATGTATTAAATCGCATATTTAAAGTAATGATTATTTATGCTCTACTAAATCAGTGTAAAGTGAATATCAAGTATGTGTGGTTATGATGGTATGTGCATATAGGTCGAGGCAGTGTGTGTGTGTGGTGGGGGGGGGGGGTGCACATGCATATGGGGTGGGGTGGGTGGGGTGGATATGTAGGTGTCTGCATGTGCACTGTGTACACATGATATCATTGTGTTTTTCTAATCACCTTTCACAAACCTTTGGAAGACTGTTCCTGGTTCCACGATGAATCCACAATGAACAAAAATTCTACAACTTTGGTAAAACTATTTTTCTGCTAGCTTGTGTATTTATCCAAATCAACACGGAGGGTGCAATTTTATCCCGAATTGGCAAACGGTATTTATAATCACACCTGAAGTATAAGGTTGCGTCTGTAAGGCTGTCTATATGAAGCGTTTCATTCAAGCAAGGTAGGGGATGGTATTTACACATTCACTGCATGTTTGGAAGTGTCCCAACTTGATGTTTAGATTTGTAGTGAACACATACATAGCCTATAGTTATGCTGTAGTCCTACAGACTATTCCAAACAGTCTAAATCAAATTATCAAAGTAATAAGGTGTGCTTCCAATATCGGCTCCCCTGTTCTTCCCCCAATAAAGATGTTTATATTAAATTCATTTCAGTCTCTGTACTGTCTTCCTCTGCAGGCTTAAATATCACGCTTTCACAAATTTCACAAGTTATCAAACTTTCATTTCATCATTCGAAATGTGCCATATCATTTCTGTTCTGAAGCCTAAAATGTTTGATGTTGAAACAAAAATCTTGTAACAAGATCTAGACAATACCTGGTGATCATAACAACCTTTCCATTGATTCTATTGATTATGTCATGGAAAAAATAAAATCCGAATCTGAATCACTAGCCTGTTTGCAACTTTACAAGATTATCAACCAAGACATTGACATAGATTCATCCGACCACCTCAAACCAAAACTTCATGATCCAGGAGGGGAAACAACACTCAATTTGATATACCACACTTCACATCTACGGATTTAATACAACAATTCATTTTTTCCTCGGACCACAAGACTATGGAATGACCTACCTCAAGACATCATTGACATCCCTACCCACAAAACCTTCAGAGACAGCTACTTGGACTTCATCATAAAGATACAGACAGCAACCACTCCTGGCGACCTCCTAGCAAAGTTCCCAAGAGGAAGATTCAGGAGGAAACCAGCAAAGTACAAAAGTATTGTTTCTACAGGGACCATTTACCAGTACAAAGATGGATACAGGATTAATTCTGCTCAATAGAAGTTGACCTTCTCTGCAATTTACCGGCGAGAGTTTTACCACTTATGTTTCCTTCGTAAGGAAGGAAAATAACGGCAAAATTTACCGGCAAATGCCAATAGAAACTTGCTCCCTTCCAACAGGGTGCACATCCAGGCAAGAAAACGGACATTGATGAGACCACGGCGTGATTGCAAAGTGACCTCTGCTATGTTCAGGACTTTGATTACCATTTTATTTGCCAACTCAAGATATTTTGAGTTTCTTTAATTGTTTTTAATTTATTATGATTTATATATTTCTGATTCAATTTTCACATCAAAACTTAGGCCGTGTGTTGATCAACGCCGTTCCTCAAGTATTTTCCGGTAAGCAATGCACAACACAAACTGACAGTTATCTGTCTTTTGCCGCTATTTGACGGCAAATAGTTTTACCAGTAAAATACAGGGAGCTCAATGGATACACACTATATGTCAACATATAGGGGCCTATGTGAATTTGTAAATAAAACTTTTCACTTGAGGAATCAGTTTACCACGTTCTATATATTTGCCATGTTAACCATTGAGGTTTGGCCTTTTAATTGTATCTAAACAAAGGTCAGTGAACATTGTCCACTACGCTGACGTTGAAACACGAAGTGTGATTTGAAATTGCCTAAGGGACCAGATGGAGAAATAAGTTAGGGAGAGATCATGAAACAAATCAGGTAATAGCACAGATGGCCCAGATGTGTTTATACCACTGTCTCTCACAGCTACCGCAGGCAAGCAAAAATGTTCAGGGTGTTGAAAAGAATATAGAAACAAGATTTCACAGAACCGATTAATTCTGAAAGTGACAATGTACTTCCATTCCTATGTAACAGAAGTTTGAGCTTCATTAGTCCATGAAGGGAGTAACTTCATGATTAGTCATAAGAAGTTTGACAAACATTTCTAGACGATCTATTCAGATGTTAGAAGTCAAAAGAAATAATAAGAATGAAAACATCACATTTGACCCAAAAAAGAGTTTAAAATTCAATTATATTAAAAGCTAGTATCAACAATAGGTAACTTTAACATAAAATCACAAGCATAACTGTTGAAGTGAAAATTAAAGTTGAATTTCCTCAAGTGTTCATCAAAGAGATATTTGTAGTTGGAAGATAACACAGATGCTCTTACTTAAATGCACTATCAGTAATCCCTGCAAAGGAGTAAACATGTGCTTTTTTGGAATGGCTTTAAAAGTGAAAATTGCATGTAGCTGCAAGTGTCCATATGGACAGAATCCTCCTACATTTTACCCTTATTAGGCTGTGTTTGGTCGTATCACTTGCATGTTGTGTTTGCCCATACTCCTTACAAAGATGCACAAATCTGATTTCCGGTAGTTTTTAAGATTTTCTGATTTGGGATCACTGATGGTCTTTAACTAATGGCAGTTAGTGTACATTCTAAGAATTTTCTATCCAAACTTCTAAAAATGGCAATATTAAGGGAAATCAAACATGCATTCAAAGGAAAGAAAAGAGCAAGATTCACCGAATTGATGTGGGAGAAACAAGCATACAGAATGCAAATCTACATCAAATATACAATTCACTTTTCCATTTGCCCTGTAGTCAACCCTATATGTCATCCCTGAAGTGTAGGCTCACAAATGTTTGGCTTTGAAGGATTAGAGTGGAGCAAAGGAATAAGTCACAAGTCAAGTGCCAGATGATCGGCATATGCCACCATCACTATGTGCACTTTTGCTTTGACATGAAGCTCTACACATCTATCAAATGACAAGAATTTAAACAGTTCTTTATATCCCTATCTAGCAACAACACTTGCCTTGACAAGAATCTGTTTACATCGGGCTATTCCAGTTGAAATCCACTCCCCCATGTAAGACATGACCTTAATCTTCCATGCAGGGAATGTGAATTATAAAGGTTATTCCAATTGAAATCCACACTCTCCCTGTTTAAGACATGACCTTAATCTTCCATGCAGGGAGTGTGAATTACAAATGGGGTTACCTGAATGAGTGACTCCGTTTGAAATTCACACTCCCTCTGTGGATGATTAGGCCAAAAAAAAATATATTGTTGTGTTGCCCTCAAGTGGAAAAATGGGAAATTTGGGTAGGACGGTCGGATTATTATTTTTTTTTTTCTTTTTTTTTTTTTTTTTTAAACCTTCAGTTTTTAAAAATCCTCTCAAATATTAAATAATGCTTGTTCAATTAGTGGACATTTTTCAATTTTTTCTTCTGGATACCTGTTAGACAACAATTAAAGACTAGTCTTACAATAAAATATTAATTTTAAGTGAAAAACATTGAGTTTTTGAACAAATCTGTAAAAATCATCATTCAAAAAAAAAAATGTGCCCCTGATTTTTCAGGATTTAGGGTAGGACGGTTGAGGGCAACACAACAATATTTTTTTTGGCCTTAAGGTCATATCTTCCATGTGGGATGTATGGATTTCAACTGGAATAGCTCATTCATTAGTTTTCCTCCCATGGCAGCAACCCTCTAGATAAAATGTGAATTCATTAAATGACAAGAATTGGCAGGGTTATCCATCTCTCTCAATGTTAGCAACACTTATGTCAATTGAGTAAGCTTTAAAAAGAGTGATGGGGTCAGATTGCTTGTGTAGTATACATTAATGTGATGAGAATGTAATGTGTTTTGCAATGGTACTCCCATATTAAGTTTTTCAGGATTTGTATAGGGACATATTTGCCAAATGAGCATTCTAAAATTTCATATATCCTTTAGACATGTTCCTTGATAAGAACATTATCTGATAAAATTGGAATGTAATTCAGACTGATAAATTTGGAATGTAAATTTATTTACAGATTCCGAGTATAAAAGCGATAATGTATCTGGTATTGCACTTAATAACCATGAACCAGTCACCTTCAAGTGTACTGATATTAAACTAGAACCTCTCCACAAATGTGGGTCCCTGTAAATAAAAACAAAGTCCTGATACTCAAAGACAACTGAGATATTATAAGAGTACAAATTGGACACTGTAATATTTTAATCATAAAAGACCTTTTAATAATCAGAAAGTTTTAAACCTGAAGCTCTAAAATATGTCAACATGTATCTGTATCTTTCATTTTATTACTTTATGGTGGACATGCATAGAACTATTATGTCAATGTTAGTATAACCATAGCCAGTGTATCTGTAGTCAAGATAGGCATTGTAATATCCGAGTAGTTTAACAGAAATAATAGTGCAAGGTTCCGGCAAGCCAACTAACAGCGTTAGAAATTTTGGTTGTCCGGTTGCCCGGGACAACTAAAAAAGTCGCCGGACAACCAAAAATACTGATTCGGTTGTCCGCCGGACAACCATAAATCTAGCCAAAAGTCACATTTGTAGGCCTACGGACAACCAAAAACTTAGACAGACAACCAGAAATTGTAATCTGGTTGTCCGTGGGACAACCATTTATTTTTCCTAAATTCGAACACTGCCAACTAATAATAAGTTAAAGCAAACTTACAGTAGTGAAAACTTCTATTCCTTTAACACCCTAACACTTTGTAATGCACATCTTGTATACACTATATCGGAGTCGTCTTAAGATACATAGTAAAATATCTCCACACACATAGTAATAAACAGTATATTAGCAACTAGCAAGCCAGGTGATAATACAATAGTATCATAGAGTCATCCATCCTCACAATGACATATGATAAAAACATTACAAGCTAACAACAAACATGTTCAATATGGAAAATATAAAACAACATACAAAACTCACCACAACTGAATTCAAAATGTACAAAAAATCCACAACATGGTATAATCCAACTAGTAAGTATCCAATATGCTATCAAAGAGGCATCAAAAGGTATGCCAGTAAGGCAGGTTTCAAAATCATCATCATCTCATGTGTATGTACATCCAATTTGTATTCTCCATGTGTGTGTCATGTGCATGGAGTGCATAGGTAGGCTGCTGCTGCATACGATGACATCCTATCTATCTACGTCTATAGTGGCGGCAGCAGTGGGATCGTGCAGGTAGCTACTAGCTACACAAACTGAATCAGTGTGTACGGACTACTACTAGTGTAGTAGCAGGACTGTGGGAGGGGCTGTGTGCTTGCTTAGCTATACACTGTTCAAGAAAAATGTTTCATCTACTGAAGCTTAAATGGCATTTCTACTATAGTTCATTCCACTTATGGGATAATTGTTACTTTTATTTTATTTTGACTTAATATGTTTTTGTGATAAAAGTTTGAAAGTGCTTAATATGAATGGCACTTTTTCAGTTATGTAATACAAGTAATAATAATGCCACACACTTACCCAAGTCATTATTGTTCTTTATGAGGATTTAACCACACTTATCATTATTTTCCCAATAAACCACAAGCAGATGAATTTAGAATTGACATAATTTATAGACAAAGAGATAAAAATTCCTGGATTATTCAGAAAAATCCCACAAACATTTTTAGAATGGCAGAATTCATAAGACACTGAGCTAATTCCTTTTTATGACAACTTTCTCTAATTCGAAAATGTTGAAAGCAGAAGATTCATTTTGAAAATCAGTTAGCTTTAGTTTTTCAGATCACAATTCCTCCAGATCACAATTCCTATTACGCACATCACAAGTGAAAGCTCTACCTATGAGATTGGCATTGATTTTGCAATAGAAGTATTCATGAGTTCTAAACGAAGCAGTCAAATTAGCTCAATTGGACATTGGTGTTTGGTCATGCGAGTTTGAGCCCTGGCACAGTCCCAGTTTGTCCTCTTGAAATAATTAAGCTAACATGAAATTTCCCTTAATAAGGAACTACTTTTAAATGTCTCTGTTACCTAAATCCTGGCTGCGATGGTGTATTGGTATAGGGTGTGTCCCTGATTGTTGCTAAATATTTCATGGTGTGTCTTGGGCCACAGAAGTCAGCAAATTTCTGTAAAGTGTGTAAAGGCTTATGGATTTATGCCTGTGAATAGTGCACTATACAAAAGTATAAATCATTGCGCTTTTTAAATTTTTTAATCAAAACATGAATTTCATACTCACTGGTGTGCATCCTACCTGAACTTATTAATTGTTTTATCTCATAATTGATATGGGTAACTTTCAGTGACAAAAAAAAACCCATCATGGATCACATATTTGCCATCTACATGTGGATACAAAACCCTGGTTGGGAGTTGGACTTTATCCTCCAAAATAACCCAACCCATCATATGCAGTATTATGCACCTCCACTTCAAATATTGGCACATTCACATTCAATAGAACACAGTTTGCACATACATTGAAAGATTTTATAAAACCAGGAAACTAAACATTTTGACATTAATTTGATACAATTTCCACCCTGCCATTTCGCTGCAGTTGAGCTGTCAGTGTTGTGTCTCCCTCCACATTATGCCTAACGGCGGTGAAATAACATAATATGACAGAAAGCAATTTGCATAAATGATGTATATTGAAATCAATGTCATCGTAGTACTGTTGTTACCCAAGCAAGGAAACACTTCTTTCAATCACTGAAAAAGACAGTGTTGGCTATGAACTTGGGCTATAATGTAAATTCTGCTGGGCTGTAGGGCTTAAATTCACTCTTACACCTCTTTAATAGCTGTTTAAATGCAGTATTAAGTAAGGAAATAACAGACATACTGTTTGAGTAAAGTTCTCATATTGTGATGCAACTGAATTTTGTAAGCAATGGGCTATTCCATTTAAAATCCACACAACCCCTGTGGAAGATTTTGGAAATATCTTCCACAGAGGGAGTATGAATTTCAAATGGAATTAACACATTAGGCAGCTCCATTTGAAACTCACCCTCCCTCTACAGAAGATTCAGGTTGAATCTTTCTCAGAGGGTGTGTGAAAATCAAATGGAGCTGCCGAATGTGGCAATTCCAATTGAAATCCATACCCCCTCTGTGGAAGATATTTCCAAAATATCCCACAGGGGGAGTGTGGATTTGAAATGGAATAGCCCAATGTCATTTCAGCACATTTCATTTTGCACAATTGAATTGAAGAGCTAGAATTTGTTTGTAATGGTTTATTTACCATTTTACCATATGAAGAAAGAAGAGTTTTTCTTCTTATTTAAACAGATATAATCTATATTACCTATCACTCATCCCACTCATCCACATTAGTCTTAATCATGGAGAATAACAGGTCATTAAACCTTACTATAAAACAGTTTTCCTGCTACAATTGACCAGAAAGATTAAGATCTTTCTCATTAATCAGTTTGTCTTAACACCAATTTACCCATTTTCCACCTGCCTTCTAGCAGGTCTGCCATTTTTTTCTCGTCTAAAGTTACCGTACCTTAAACAGCATTTAATACTGCCTGTCTTGATCACGGCCCCTCAACTGCCATTTGATTTTATCACACGTACCAAGCGTGACATTTCCACAGGTGATATTTTATCTATCAACCAAGTCTGCCTGAAAAGATGTAACCTTTCCCAGCATCCTACTATAATTCACCAGAATCTGTTTGTGTGTTTGTGTGTTTGTCTGTCTGTTTGTCTGTCCGCCTCTTTTCTCGGAGACCGGGGGTCACACGTTCCTCAAACTTGGTGGGTGGGTGCAGCTTGGTATGAGGAAGAACGAGTTTATATTGGTTAGTGGGTCAAGGTCACCCAAGGTCATCCAGGGGTCAAATTAGTAAAAACCGTTTTTCTCGGAGACTGGGGGTCGCACGTTCCTCAAACTTGACGGGTGGGTGCGTCTTGA